>NC_081320.1:9084705-9393529 GCF_026419965.1 Kogia breviceps
CAGTTCCACCCAAATTGATACACAGGTTTAACGCAGTTCCTACCAAAACCCCGACAAGATTTTTTTTTGTATATGTAGACAAGATTATTCTAAAATTTAAAACTAAAACAACTCTGGAAAAGAACAAAGTGGGAGAAATCAGTCAACTTGATTTCAGGACCTATTAAATTGCTATAATAATCAAGACACTGTGGTACCAGTGAAGAGACAGACGCATCGCTCAAAGGAACAGAATAGACAACCCAGGAATAGACACAGCAGAGATGCCAAAAGATGCCAGAGTTATTCAACGGAGGAAAGCTATGCTTTACAACAAATGGTGCTGAAAGAACTGGACATCTATAGGCAAAAAAAATTTTTTAAGAGAAACTTAAAATGGATCACGAACTTACATGCAAATTAAAACTATAAAATTTTAGAAAAACAAAAGACAATCTTCACAATCAAGGACTAAAGAATTCTTAGACATGACACCAAAAGCATAATCCATAAAAAAAAAAATCAGTAAGTTGTAATTCATCAGAATTTTAAACTTTCGCTCTGCAAAAAATCCTGTTAAGAGTATGAAAAAATAAGCTACAGATGAGGAAAAAAATATCTGCAAACCAAAAACCCAATAAAACCTAGTATTTCGAATATATAAAGAATTCTCAGAACTCAGCAGTAAAAAAAACCCAATCTAATTAGAAAATGGGCAAAAGACACCAACAGACATTCACAAGGTGAAACAAGCACATGAAAAAATACACATTAGCCATTAGGGAAATGCAAATAAAACCCACAATGAGATAGCACAACACACCTTACCAGAGTGGCTAAAACAGAAAATAGTGACAATACCAAACCCTGGAGCAGATGTGGAAAAACACTCACCCGTTGCTGGTGGGAATGTAAAGCTGTACAGGCACTCTGAAAAAGTTTGGCAGTTTCCTTTAAAACTTAAATATGCAGTAACCATACAACCTGGCGATTGCACTCCTAGACATTTAGCTAAGAGAAAAGAAAACCAGTGTTTACACAAGAACCTGTAATGAATGTTCATAGCAGCTTTATTTGGAATAGCCAAAAACTGGAAACTACCCAGATGTCCTTAGACAGGACAGTGAGTATATGATGAACACCACACAGCAATCAAAAAGGAAGGAGCCACTGACACGTGCAACAGCCTGGAGGGGATTCCAGAACATTATGCCGAGGGAAAAAAGCCAGTCCCAATGGTTACGTACTGTAAGATCCCATTTATACAACATTCTTGAAATGACAAAATTATAGAGATGATGGACAGATAAGTGGTTGCCAGGAATTAGGGACAGTGGCCAGAGGGGGTGGGGGTGGGGCTCTAAAAAGAGTCTGTTGGAGGGAGATCCTAGGGAGGAACAGTTCTGTATCTAGATTGCAGTGGTGGTTACACAAATCTACATGTGATAAGATGCTATAGAACTATATGCCCACATCGCACCAGTGTCAGATTCCTGGTTTTGATACTGCATTGTAACTATGTAAGATGTAATCATTGAGGAAAACTGGGTGAAGGGTACATGGGACCTCTATCTTTGCAACTTCCTATGAATCTGTTAATTATTTCAAAGTAAAAAGTTACTTAGAAAAAAAAAAAAAGCAATAGTTCTAAATGCAACCTGGTATCCTGGATTGGATCCTGCAACAGAAAAGGGACATAATGGAAAATCTGATAAAAATCCAAGTAAAGTCTGTAATTTAGTTAATAGTTTTGTACCCATGTTAATTTTTTTGTTTCGATAAATGCACCAAAGGTTATGTGAGATAACATTCAGGGAAGGGGGTGTGAAGGGTATATGATCTGTGAACCTAAAATAATTTTAAAGAATAAAATCCTGATGCCTGGACTGATTAAAACAGAATCCCTGGGGGCGTGGGCCCCAGGTATCAGTATTTTTAATTTGCCAGGTGATTTCCAATGTGCAGCCAAAGTTAAGACCCACTGTTCTGGAGAGAGAGAATTTTAAAGTATCTACTTCCCACCTGGGTTTTCTCCTGGAGGGAATTCCTTGAGAAAAGTCTCTCAGGGAGCATGCCACTGTTTTTTGGCCTTCATTCCCACTGATCCTGGATAAGGACCCAAATGCCTTTGGGAAAGGTTCCAAAAATCCTCCTCCCTCCCCATCCTCGGTCCCCGTGGTGCCCTGGTTTCTGCGCAGCTGAAGCACTGTGGAAGGTGAGTTTAGGTAAACCAGAAGGCGAGACAAATGCCTTCTCGTTCCCGCTTCTCTAAAACCCCAGAGCTAGAACAGGAAAACAGCAGAGAGCTTGAAATGTTTCAGAGATCTAAGAAAAACTCCGATGTCATGTTCTTTTTTCCAAAGGACGGAGAGGGCTGGTTCACAACCAGCCCTGGCCTCCCTCTCCGCCCTCCGCGCACCTGACAACCGCACGGCGCCCCCCCCCACACCCCCCGGGGCCGCGGGCTGCCCTCCCCGGAACCCCACGACAAAGGCTTAGGTGCAGCAGAGCAGTCCCTTCCTCCCACGTGTGACCTCTTCTTAAAACACAGGAAATGACAATACTGTTAGTGGCGACTGAGCCAGGCGGGCGGAGGAGTGGCAGGAGGAAGCGGTTCCTCGCTGGGGCCAGTGCGAGAAGGCCACCTGCACAGGAGGGAGCGGGGCTGGTGTGACAGACTTGCTTCCAGCTTTGGCACATGGGACAGGCTGGGCGCGTGCTCTGAAGCACGGCATCGTAAGGGAAGCCAAAAAGGTCACCGTGGCCAAGGCCATGGATGTGAACCCCCAGCCCAAACTGGTGCTCCTGGTTTGCTCAAAAAGTGCTGCCAGCAGCAGAAGGCTGGCAAATTAAAAGCAAAGGGAGTACGGGTCACGGCCACAGGAAGGCGGTAATCGTGCACTCACATCGTGGCTTGGCCAGAAGAGGTATAAATACACTGCACTGTAAGAGGGAGGCTGGCCCAGGGACTGGAGATGGCACTGTTCCTTTCTTTCCGTTCGGAAGCAGGCCTGGAGGGCTGGCCCCGGCGGACCCCCATCTCCTAAAGGGGGGCAGGACCTGCTGAGGCTCCCGGCACCGGCCTCTGGTGCTGAGGGCAGCCAGGACCCGCGTCCATGAGGGCCATCTAAAACGTGGCCTGCAGGGGGTGGGTACAGGCTGGCAGGAAGCCGTTCCTCGGCTCGCTCCAGTTCCCCACGTGACTGTCCATTCCCCAGACTTGGGGCTGCCTGCCAAGCGGTTAAACTCCCGGGTTCCGCCCAGGGCTCTCCTCCGCCGGGAGGCCGGGTCTGCTGTGGCTGGACCCTAGAGGGGAGAGGGGAGGGGGATCAGCATCAGAGCCAGTACGGCGGGGGGGGGTGGTGGGTCCTGTGACACCAGGTGTTAAGTCCTCTTTAGGACGGGAAGGGGCGGCGGTGGGGGGGGGGGGGGGCGGCGAGGAGCCTCGGGCCTCTTCGGGAGACATCGAGGCAGAGCTGGGAGCGTTTAGTTAGGAAAATGCTCAGCCTCGTGAGAGAAAACCACTGCCAGGACGGATGCCATCACCGAGAGGCAGGGCTTCTGCCCGTGGGAGGCCGAGGCCATAAGGCCAGGCAGGAGGCAGCTGCCCAGACAACACAGCAGGCACTGGAAGGGAGCTTTTGTTTCCAAGGCTTAGCAGGCATTTCATGGTCCCTCCTGCCCTCCAGGAAAATGAGATGAGAAGTAGCAACAAGGGACAGGAAGCCCCCACTCACCCCCATGGAGAAGTGCCCCTCACCTGGGGGGAGAGGTCTGCACTGCCCCCCAGCAGCTAACAGGCTGGCAAAGGAAAGCAAAGAAAAGGTAAAGTAAAAGGCAAGATATTTACCTTGCATGTTGTCTTAAAACAAAAAATGCTCACTAGTCCACAGTCAATTATCAACTGCAGTTTCCAAATGTGCCAAAGAGGGAAAGGCCTACTGGGAAAGCTAGAGAGAGGAGAAGGAAAGGGAGAGGAAGGGGGAGGGGGAGGGGAGGGAGGGGGAGAAGGAGAGGGAGGGGGAGGAGCGGGGAAAGGGAGAGGGAGGGGAAGAGGGAGGGAGAGAGAGAGAAGACCAGCTATGGAGCTGCACCGGCAGAGCCGCTCCGCTGAGGCAGCTTGGGCAGCACCGCAGAGTCAAGGCGGCCGCGGGGGGCGAGAGGGGCCCAGGAGGCTCGGTGTCAAGCTCAGACTCTCCCTGGGAATCCCGCTCTGGGATTGATCGATGTGGAGGGGCGGACCAGGGTTCCGGAAGGTGTTTCTGTAAAGGGCCAGTCTTCTTAGGCTTTGCAGGCCTCGGGGGCAACGAGGCAACTCCACCAGCAGCCGAGTGCAATCCCTCAGCAGACGGGCACCTCCAGTAAAACGTTACGAGAACAGGAAGATTTGGCCCTCATGCCATTTGCCGACCCGGCTGAAGGCAGCTCAAAATCATTGTGCTTTCCAAGCATTTCAGACACTTCTCTGCCAGGGAACCTAGAGCCAGAGTCACCCAGAGGATGGCTCTGACTGACCTGCACCGTTTCAGCAGCGCCCCGGGGACACTCCAACACGTGTAGCGACACTGAGCTCCCCCGGCAGCGAAGCAACAGGTGAACAGAGATAAAGTGCAAGACCCTGAGGGCCGCCCAGGGCCAATGTCAGGCCGCACTTAGGGGAAAATCACCAACATCATGACTACAGAACAGGGGCTGGTTGGTAATCCGTTACAAAGAGGAAATGACCCATGAGCCACTAAAGACGATTCTCTCAGAGGACTGCCTCACGAGCCGCTGAAGCCACAAAAGGATTAAAAAACCTCTGGGTACGTGATAAAAGATGAAATGAAGGGAAAAACCAGGATTCTTAGATCAAGTTTGTACCTTATACCCAACCTGTGCACTCTGAGTGTAGCAGACGGCGCCAGAAGAGGCTCACACGTGAGAAAACCAAAACCGAAAGGCTCACATTTTGAAAAACAAAAACGTCCTGGCTTTCGAGACCCGAGTCTAACGTGCTGGTGCGAACCTCTGTGTGAGGGGTGCCGCACAAAATAAAAGACCGTCACAGTGGGTAAACAGAGGAGCGGGCTCCGCCCTAAGAGGGGAACGAAGGGTCCGTTCATTCCAAAAGGACCGCGACCAGGACCTGGATCCAGGACCCAACACAACCCCCCAGGGTCCTTCACCAGCACCACAGATGCAGCTCGCAGGAGTGGAGCCACCGACGCAGCTCAGGAAGCGCCTTTCCATTATAAAAACACGTTTGTTTCCCTTCTCAAACGTGGGTCCGGTAACCAAGGGTGCGCCCAGTCTCCAAGCCAGAGGGCCCGTCTCTCCCGGCCTCCAACTCTTCACCTGTACAACGGCCGTGACAACTACCACCTCTCAAAACTTCAGGGACGTTTTCTTAGATGAGTCGGGACGAGCAGAGCCCTTAGCACAGTGCTTGGCACGGGAAGTGCTCAGTAAGAGCTCGGCGTCCCCACTGCAGGGTAAGGGGGATGGAGCACAGGCAGTCAGGCCCCTGCAGTTCCCTCCACGGCCTCTCCCAAGCCCCGCCAAGCCCCGGAGGACCTCAGACCCCAACCTAGGAGCTCGGTCAGCATGAAAGTACCTTCTTGAATGACAAGGACAAGAAAGTTCCCTGATGTGTTTTACCACTCCCACCCAAAGCCCACCCTTCACAGGCTCCTTTTTTCTTTTCCCTCCTTACACTCTAAGGGTGGGGTTTCCCATCCCACTCTGCAAAGTCTGCTTCTTCCTGCTCCCAGTGGAGCGCCTGGATGGGACCAAACGCCTCAGGAGGTGCTCTTCTGGGTTTGGGGGATGGTGTCCACCAGCCACCTACCTTCTGCGTCAGGCCCACTGGTGACCCAAATCTTTACGTTCTAGGTGACCTAACCCTAATCCCAAATGACCCAATACAGCGCCTGAACGTGACCGTACTCCCATTTAGCACCTACGGCTGACCCTTGAACAACTCAGGTTTGAACTGCGTGGGTCCACTTATATGCAGATTATTTTTCAATAGTAAATACTACAGCACTACACAGGCTGTAGCTGGTTGAATCTGCGGATGCAGAACCACAAATACAGAGGACCGACCACGTTATACACAGATTTTTGACTGCACGGAGGGTTGGTGCCCCTAACCTGCTGTTGTTCAAGGGTCAACTGTATTCTCTAATTAAAACAACCCACCCTACAGGACCCGGAGAGAAAATGCTGACTTACATGCTCTACCCAAAATGTCAGCTGACGTATAGCTCAGCGTTGATGAAGTTATTAAAAACACAAGAAGGGAGAGAGAAAAGGACAGGGAGACAAAGGGAGAAAGAACGAACGTAGGGCAGGGTGAGGGCAGAGAGAGCAGGTCTGTGTGTACAGCCAGGACGGCAAAGGGAACGCTCGCCCCGGGGTCGATGCCGCGGGATGCAGCCGCACGGGGCTCACCTGTGGCTGCGGCTGTCTTGTCACCAAGGAGCCGGGTCTGGCTGCCTGGGACGGCCTGGAGGTCCGCATTCTCAGGGGACTGCGGCACGGCCTGGGCTCGGGTGGCCAGGAGTGCATTGAGGTACTGCAGCCGTGTGACCTGGGGCACAGGAAGCATTGCAACTCATGCAGCTGGACGGAGAAGGTGAGGTGAGGGGCCACACCCCTCCCTCCTGCCCTCAAGCCCCCGAACCAGGGTTGGGGGGTGGGGGGGTGCGGGGTGGAGGCGTTGTTAATATCTCCAAGGAAGCTGGGTGCTTAGGCCACCAGCAGACAGAGGGGCCAGGCCGTCCACCCTTCACAGCAAGTACAAGGTCTTGCTCTGGAAAGTCTCAGATAGACTCAATCAGAATTTATTCTCAATCCATTCAAATGTGTGAGCAGCTGGTCTAGCCCTCGGGGACGCAAAGCTGGTTAAAAGCCAGCACCAGTGAGCAGCCCAGACGGTCACCTTGATGAGCTGCAGGTCAGAGAGGGCCCTCACGGTGTAGTCAGGACAGTATGCAGACAAGCGGGCGCCTTCGGCAGGCTCGGGCAGCGGGTCGTGGCGGATGGACTGGAGCGAGGACACCGGGGACTGGTGAGCTATGAGAGGACAGTGGGTGACGGAGCAGGCCGGCCCCACCCAGCCTCTGAGATCCACCCCACGAATCACCCTGGTGAGGGAATACAGCCAGGGGCTCTGAAAAGGACGGCAAACACGCTCCTCCTGGGAAAAGCTGTGCAGGGGTGGGGAGAGCAACAAAGATGAGCCCTGAAGAAATGCTGCCCCACCCTCCATGCAGCCCGGAGATGAGAAGGGCCAGCAGGTCCCAAGGCAGACTGCCTCGCAGGAGGCATGGGCTCTGCGGGAAGGACAGGCTGGACGCAGGGCACTGGAGAGCCTCGGCAACGCCCATCCAGCCGCCGACCCCTGCCTCCAGCTCTGGGACGGCTGCAGCTTACCCGAGGACGGCGCCGTCAGGGCGGACACTCCGTAGTAGGTGAAGGCCCCATTCTCGAACTTCAAGCCCTCTTTCCCGATCTCCACCTCAACCCTGCCCTGGGAGGTCGGGGAAGAGGGGGAGGAAAGAGGGACAGGCAAAGAAAGAGGTGGACAGGTTATCCTTCCTGCCGGCAAAGAGACCAAGGAGAGAGCACCGACCCCACTTATCCAGGGCGGGTGCATCTGGATGTTCCTTCCTCTTCTCAGACCCTCCCCACTTCCTAAGCGAGTGGCGGGCTCCAGGCCGGGCTCGCAGGTACCTGCAGGATGAGGATGAAATAGTCCACCGGCTGGCTGCGCTGGTACAGGTAGTGGTGGGCGGCCAGGCGGTCGCTCTCGTCAAACCTCACTTCCTGGTTGACGCTGGGATGCTTCAGCAGGTGCAGCAGGACCTTCTCGGAGATTCGCAGCGGGCTGAACACATCCACCTCTGCCCCACAGGGGAGACAGGTACGGGGACAGTGTCCACCAGGCCCAGAGCAGCCCGTGTAACCGCCCGCCTCCCGCTGCATGCCCCGGCTCCCCCAGCCTCCCACAACACCCAGCCGGCCGCGGCTCCCCGCCCCCCACAGAGGAGCCGCCTTCAGGTGACCCAAGCTGCTGACAGGGTGGCAGAGAGAGTCGCCAAACTTCTCCTGGACGCCCTCCTGCTTACTGGGAATGGGGAGGGGCGGTCTCCTGATCCACTGGCCGGTGAGCAGAGACGAGGCCCACCCTCGCCCTCACCTCGGGAAAGGAAGCGCTGGGTGGCCAAGAGCAGCTGAGGCGAGATTTTCACTTTATAGTCATCGTCAGACACCTTGAAGAGGGAGAATTCCTCTTTCTGCCTGAGAGGGGCGCTCAGAGACGCGGGCTTCTTCTTCACCATGGTGTCCCCTGGGGCAGGGAGAAGAGGGCCTGCTTAGGCTCCAGCAGCCCTCCATCAGCATGACCGGACCCAGGGGCACGTTGCCTCTCCCTCCCCACAAGGCCTCGGGGCTCCTGGTGGGGGGGGGATAGCATCAGGGCACTGCTGTCTTGACGGCACCTGGTGGCCACTCCACCCAGGCAGTGATCTGGTGCCCGGTCAGAGGGGCGGCAGCTTGCATTCCAGCGATGTCCCGAGAAGTAGCAGAGAGGCCTGCTCCCTCCTCGGAGCTGGGAGAAGATAATGCCGATATAATAGCAGACAGCTTATGTAAAACAACAGGCCCCTCGCTAGAAAGCACATGTTCGAGGATTACTGGTGCCAAACAGCCGCTAGCCTTCAGACCCCGTGCCTACGGCAGTCTGAGATGCCAAACCAAAATGCTGCATTTGGGGGACAGATACGTGGGCAGAGATTCACTTCCAAGATCACAGGGTGGGCAGCTCAGTGTCTCAGGGGGCCCACATGAGGCCCGCCGTCAAGCTTGGGCTCTGTGTCTGCCCTGAAGAGCGCAGCTGCCAGCCCAAGAGTCAGGCCCTTCTAAAACACAATCACGGGCCCCACTATCATCTGTGTGGGGCAAAACCTCTCAGCAGTAAAGAATGGGCTTCTTTGAGAAGACACTTCTGTACAACAGAACAAGAGAATGCAAACGGACCAAGAAAGATGAAGACTGGGAAAAAGCCCGTTAAAGCCAGAGCCCCAGGCCAGCCCTGGGACTGCAAAGCCAACCATGGGACGCGCCCCCGTGGCTCTGCGTCCAGGCACAGGTGTGAGCCCTCCCTCCTGCAACGGGCTCTGACCCGAGACCCAGCCCCGCTTCTGACAACACAGAGACCCGCCATCCTCTGATACACACACGTCCCTGTAAGCTCGAAAGACCAGCTGAGCCGGAAAAGCGCCAGGGCCAGGACTCACTGTACATATCAGACTCGTCCAGGATCTCGGACTTGATGATCTCCTCGATGACGTCCTCCAGGGTGACCAGGCCCAGCACCTCGTAGAAGGGGTCACCTTCGCCCTCGTTGTTCACCTTCTGCACGATGGCCAGGTGGGACTTCCCTGCGGGGAGGGACACTCGAGTTACAGCTTGCTAGGGGGGCTCCTCTTTTCCTTAGTCCCACGTGACTGGCCCACCACAAGGACAGAAGCTGATGTCTATGTCCCCGCAACGCGCCAGGCACCAGGAGAGACTCTTCCTAGGTGCCTGTGAGGAGTAAGTCTCGGACCCCACGTCTACCTGCCCAAGTACCCCCAGGCAGCGGCGGAGCTGGAGTCACCCCGGGTCTGTGCCACTCCACGCCGCAAATGTGGTTTAGGCAAGGATGCATCCGGACCAGAACAGACACCGTATACAGCAGCAACCGGACCGTGGACACAGGGCGCCGACACCAAAGACACGGGCTCCCGGGGGACAGCCTGAACGCAGGAGCCGAGAGGGGCCACCCCGCCTGAGTCTCCAAAGGGAGCGTTCCCAATTCGAAGGCTGCTCTGTATTTCCAGAAGCCGAGGTGCGTGAAAGTCACCCAGGGGGACGAAGATGATGATAATCAGCCAGTTAGAGCCCACACTGTGCGGGAGGAAGAGCAGGAAGCTGCAACGCTTCTCCTTCCTCCTCTGCATCCCCCTCAGGTGAGCTAACTGCTTGCTTTACGAGAAAATGTAAGCTTGAGAAAAGCCCAGCCTCAGCGTGCTGGGGGGAATGTTAGGGAAACTTCAAGAATATACTCTGTTTCAGGTAAGTGCTTTTTCTCCATAAAGCTTTATGCTTGTCCAAAAGACACAGAATGTGGGACTTCCCGGGCGGTCCAGTGGATAAGACTTCGCCTTCCAATGCAGGGGGTGAGGGTTCGATCCCTGGTCGGAGAGCTAAGATCCCGCATGCCTCGGGGCCAGAAAACCAAAACATAAAACAGAAGCAATATTGTAACAAATTCAATCAAGACTTTAAAAATGGTTCACATCAAAACAACCATTTTTTTAAAAAAAAACAGAAACAAAAAGAAACAATGCAAGCCATACAGGTAATTTAAAACTTTTGAGTAGCTACATTAAAAAAAATTAAAGAGACAGAAATGAAATTAATAATATTTTATGATAAACTCAATATAATCAAAATATCATTTCAACATGCAGTCAATATAAACATATGAATAGACATTTTTCCTTTTTTGGGTACTAAGTCTTTGATATCTGGTGTGTCTGGCACTCACTGCACATCTCAGTTCAGACTGGTTACCGTTCAAGAACTCAGCAGCCACATGTGGGTAGTGGCGACTGGACTGGACTGTGCAGGTCTAGGATATGGAACTGAGAGCAAACTCATCTCAACCATGTCCCCCCCTTTTTAACAGTATTTTTTTTTTCATTGAAGTAGAGTTGATTTACAATATTATGTTAGTTCACACTGTGTACAGCAAAGTGTTTCAGTTAGACATATTTTTTCAGATTATTTTCCATTATAGTTATTACAAGATTTTGAATATAGTTCCCTGTGCTATACAGTAAATCCTTGTTGCTTATCTATTTTATGTATAGTAGTTTGTATATGTTAATCCCATACTCCTACTTTATCCCTCCCCCCCTTCTCCTTTGGTAACCATAAGTTTGTTTTCTATGTCTGTTTCTATTTTGTATAGATTCATTTGTATTATTTTTTAGATTCCACATAAAAGTGATATATAATATTTGTCTTTCTCTGTCTGACTTCCTTCATTAAGTATAATCTCTAGGTTCATCCATGTTGCTGCAAATGACATCATTTTATTCTTTTTTATGGCTGAGTAGTATTCATTTGCATATATACCACGTCTTATTTATCCATTCATTTGTCGATGGACATTTAGGTTGCTGCCCCTTTTTATTACTAGTGAATAAAGCATAGGGTAAAAGCAGGCCTGGACCTGCATGTAAAGGGGTGCTTGCTTCAAGAATCCTTTGGTAAAGCAAAAAGTCAAGTTCACCTCTTTGTGTGAATCCTACTTTACATACCTTGGGTTCAATGACAATGTAGTGATTGGGTTTAGCAGCACATGCTTTGGAAGCAGGTGGCATGCCTCTGCCTCACTCTTCAGCATCCGTGCCCCCTGCCCTGCCCCCAGTAATCAGGTATAGGAAGACCTCTGCTCCAAAGTTGGAGGGAATGAAAATGCCAAGAGTCAAGCAAAAGCTATTATTATCAGACCACTAACCAGACGACGAAGAAAGGAAGGAGGCTGTAAAAGAATAAAAAGATCACATTTACTGTATGTCATCAAATCCAAGATGTCATCAATCATGAGACATCCTGGTTAGAGAGATGTTAAAATGCAAAAAAAAAACGTGCATCTGAGAATTGAAGAAATGCAGTACAGGCCTACGTCGTTTCAATGTGCTTCACAGATACTGCTTTTTTTTTTTTTTCCAACAAACTGAAGGCGTGTGGCAACATTCGGGGAGCAAGCCTATCGGCACCATTTTTCAGACAGCATCTGCTCACTCTGTGTCTGTGTCACATTTTGGTAATTCTTCCAGATTTTCAAACTTTTTCATTATTATTATATCTGTTATGGCGATCTGTGATGTTACTATTGTAATTGTTTTGGGGGAGCGCCACCAACTGCACCCACATAAGACGGGGAACTTGACGGATACTGTGTGTGTTCTGACTGCTCCACCAACCGGTCATTCCCTGTCTCTCTCCCTCTCCTCTCCTCTCTCCCTGTTCCCTGAGAAGAATCACAGGGCTCTCACTTTAAAACAAAAGCTAGAAATGATTGAGCTTAGCAAGGAAGGCATGTCGAAAGCTGAGACAGGCTGAAAATTAGGCCTTGTGCACCAAACGGCCAAGTCGTGAATGCAAAAGGACAGTGCTTGAAGGAAATTAAAAGAGCTACTCCAGGGCTTCCCTGGTGGCGCAGTGGTTAAGAATCCACCTGCCAATGCAGGGGACACGGGTTCGAGCCCAGGTCTGGGAAGATCCCACATGCTGCGGAGCAACTAAGCCCGTGCGCCACAACTACTGAGCCTGCGTGCACTCTAGAGCCCATGAGCCACAACTACTGAGCCCACGTGCCACAATTACTGAAGCCCGCGCACCTAGAGCCCACGCTCTGCAACAAGAGAAGCCACCGCAATGAGCAGCCCACGCACTGCAACAAAGAGTAGCCCCCGCTCGCCACAACTAGAGAAAGCCCACACGTAGCAACAAAGACCCAATGCAGCCAAAAATTAAAAATAAATAAATAAATAAATAATTTTAAAAAATTTTTAAATAAAGAGCTGCTCCAAAAAAATAAAAATAAACAAACAAGCAAATAAATAAATAAATGTGCTACTCCAGTGAACACGTGAATGGTAAGAAAGCCAAACAGCCTTCTTGCTGATCTGGAGAAAGTTTCAGTGGTCTGGATAGAAGATCAAACCAGCCACAACTTTCCCTTACCCAAAAACCTAACCCAGTGCAAGGCCCCACCTCTCAATTCTATCAAGGCTAAGAGAGGTGAGGGAGCTGCAGATGAAAAGTTTGAAGCTACCAGAGATCAGCTGATGAGGTTTAAGGAAAGCTGTCTCCATAACATAAGAGTAAGGTCAAACAGCAAGTGCTGATGCAGAAGCTGCAGCAAGTTATCCAGAAGATTTAGTTAAGATCATTAATGAAGGTAGCTACACTACATAACAGATGTTCAGTGTGGACAAAACCACCTTATATTAGAAGAAGATGCTATCTAGGACTCTGGTAGCCAGAGAGGAAAAGTCAAGGCCTGGTTTTAAAGCTTCAAAGGACACGCTGACCCTTTTGTTATGGGCTAATTCAGTTAGCAGGTGATTTTGAGTTGAAGCCAATGCTCACTTACCATTCCAAAAATCCTAGGGCCCTTGGGAGTTATGCTAAATCTACTCTGCCTGTGCTCTATAAATCGAACAATAAAGGATGACAACACGTTGGTTTACTGAATATTTTAAGCCCACTGTTGAGAGCCACTGCTCAGAAAAAAGATTCCTTTTAAAGTAGAACTGCTCACTGACAATGCACCTGGTCACCCAAGAGCTCTGGTGGAGCTGTATAAGGAGATTAATGTTATTTTCATGACTGCTAACAAAACATCATACTGTAGCCCATGGATCAACGAGTCATTTCAACTTTCAAGTCTTATTATTTAAGAACTACCTTTAAAGCAAAAAATTAAGTTTTGTACTCATTAGTATTTACATCTCCCCATTCCACCGCCACTGAAATCTGTGCAAGAAAATGTAGTACTTGGCTCTGAGGTTGCCAGTTATACAGTAGTCTATTTTGCCTATGAAAGTTTGTATTTAACTGTTTTGTTCATTAAAAACCTTACGGTGGGCTTCCCTGGTGGCGCAGTGGTTGAGAGTCCGCCTGCCGATGCGGGAGACACGGGTTCGTGCCCTGGTCCGGGAGGATCCCACGTGCCGCGGAGCAACTAAGCCCGTGAGCCATGGCCGCTGGGCCTGCGCGTCCGGAGCCTGTGCTCCGCAGCGGGAGGGGCCACAACAGTGGGAGGCCCGCATACCGCAAAAAAAAAAAAAAAAAAAAAAAAAAAAAACCTTACGGTGGTTATGCATATTTAATTTCAGAAAGTTTAGAGTTGGTCAGAACATATTTTGCAAGATTTAGTGCCTAGTGTTGCTTTTCTGATGTAATAAAAGGTTGTCTGGCAGAACCTGAAAAAAAAAAAAAACAAAAACAAAAACTACCTTTCATAAGGCTACACCTGCCATAGACAGAGAGTCCTCTGATGGATGTCGGCAAGTCAACTGAAAACCTTCTGCAAAGCATTCACCATTCTAGACGCCATTAAGAACATTCATGATTCATGAAAAGAGATCAAAATATCAACACTGATAGGAGTTTGGAAGAACTTGAGTCCAGCCCTCATGGATGACTTTGAGGGGTTCAAGACTTCATGAAGGAAAGTAACTGCACATGTGGCAGGACTAGCAAGGGAACTAGAATGAGAAGTGGAGCCTGAAGGTGTGACTGAATTGCTGCCATCTCAGGATAAAACTTGAACGGACAAGGAGTTGCTTCTCACGGATGAGCAAAGAAACTGGTTTCTTGAGATGGGAACTACTCTTGGTAAAGATGTTGCAAAGACTGTTGAAATGGCAACAAAGGATTTAGAACATCATATGAACTTAACTGATAAGGGGTTGGGGTTGGCAGGGTTTGACAGGACTGACTCCAATTTTGGAAGAAGTTCTACTGTGGATAAAATGCTATCAAACAGCATCAGGTGCTTCAGAGAAATCGCTGGTGCAGGGAAGAGCCAACTGATGCAGCAAGCTTCACCGTCATCTTAAGAAACTGCCACGGTGACCCCAATCAGCAGCCACCACCCTGATCAGCCAGCAGTCACTTCGTAGAATGAATTTGGGAGTGTTTCTCCCTCTGCAATTTTTTGGAAGAGTTTGAGAAGGATCGGTGTTAACTCTTCTCTAGATGTTTGATAGAATTCACCTGTGAAGCCATTTGGTCCTGGACTTTTGTTTGCTGGAAGATTTTAAATTACAGTTTCAATTTCATTACTTGTGATTGGTCTGTTTATGTTTTCTAATTCTTCCTGGTTCAGTCTTAGAAAATTGTACCCTTCCAAGAATTTGTCAATTTCTTCGTGGCTGTCCATTTTACTGGCATATAATTGTTTGTAGTAGTCTCTTATAATCCTTTGTATTTCTGCAGTGTTGGTTGTGATTTTTCCTTTTTCATTTCTAATTTTATTGATTTGAGTCCTCTCCCTTTTTTCTTAATGAGTTTGACTCAGGGGATATCAATTTTGTTTATCTTCTCAAAGAACCAGCTTTTAGTTTTATTGATCTTTGCTATTGCTTCCTTCGTTTCTATTTCAGACGCAGAGTTAGCGTCTCCCCACAACTAGGGCTCCTGCCGTCTGCTTGTGGGGGACTCTGACCCCCAAGGAGATGGGAGGAACCCCAGAGTGAACTGGTAGGACACAGGGGGACCGAGTGGGGAGGAGAAGTGGAGGTCAGACAAGATCAGCGCCCCTGAGGCCAGGAGATCAGGAGAGGCAGGTGGGAGGGACTCTTCGGGAAGAGCAGGAGAGGAGCACAGGGCAATCACCTGGCCCACTTCAGCCAGGGAGCCTGCTGAGCTCCCAAGCCGGTTCCTGCCTCCAAAGCCCCATCCAGGCTGCATGGGTCCTGGGGGCACAGGAGGGAGAACAGGGAGATCAGGAGAGGCAGGCGGGAGGGGTCCTGCCGCAGGAGAGGAGCAGAGGGCGATTGCCCCGCCCACTCAGGCACAAGGAGCCTGCTGAGCTCCCAGACCAATCCTCTGCCCTCCAAGGCCCCTCCAGGCTGTGTGGGTCCTTAGGGGCATAGGAGGGAGGCCAGGTGGGGATCAGGAGAGGCAGGTGGGAGGGGCCCTCCAGGAGGAGCAGGAGAGGAGAGAAGGGTGTTTTCCCCACCCACTTGAGCCCAGGAAGCCTGCTAGGCTCCCAGGTGAGGTCCCCTGCCCCCTGAGACCAGGGGGTGTGCGGCACACCTGGGCTCCTTCTATTCCTTGAGCCTAAGCCCCACCCCACACAGCCCCCAGGGCCTTTTCCAGCCCTGTGGGTCCTGAGCATAGGTCCTGCGCACCGCACCGCACCGCACCTCCCAAACCTCGCCCTTGCTTAGGACCCGCCCTCCACATCCAAGGCCTTCCCCCACCACCCTTTTTTTCTTTTCCCTCCACTTTTTTACTATTGTGATACTGATGTACCTTCCCATTGTTGATTCATCTAAATTTTTATTTCTACATTCTTTCTAACATATCTGTTAGTTTCCTAGTCTAATTTTATTTTTTACTTTGTTATTGTTCTTTTTTATTTTTTAATTTTGCCACCCCACACGGCTTGCGGGATCTTGATTCACAAGCCCAGGGTTGGGCGGAAGTTCCTGTGGTGGGAGCTCTGAGTCCGAACCATCGGACTAACAGAGAACCTCAGACCCCAGGGAATATTCATCGGAGTGAGGTCTCACAGAGTTCCTCAACTCAGCACCAAGACCCAGCTCTACCCAACAGCCTATAAACTCCAGTGTTGGAAGCCTCAGGCCAAACAACCAGTAAAACAGGAACACAATCTCAATCATTAAAAAAAAAAAAAAAAAAGAGAGAGAGAGAGATGGCAAAAAAATATGTCACAGATGAAGGAGCAACGTAAAAACCTACAAGACCAAACAAATGAAGAGGAAATAGGCAATCTACCTGGAAAAGAATTCACAGTTATGATAGTGAAGATGATGCAGAATCTCGGAAATAGAATGGAGGCACGAATTGAGAAAAGACAAGAAATGTTTAACAAAGATCTAGAAGAACTAAAGAACAAACAAACAGAAATGAACAACACAATAACTGAAATGAAAAATACACTAGAAGGAATCAATAACAATAACGGAGGCAGAAGGACAAATAAGTGAGCTGGAAGACAAAATGGTGGAAATTACTGCCAAGGAGCAGAAAAAAGAATAAAGAATGAAAAGAATTGAAGACAATCTCAGAGACCTCTGTGACAACACTAAACACACCAACATTCGAATTACAGGGGTCCCAGAAGAAGAGAAAAAGAAAGGGTCTGAGAAAATATTTGAAGAGATTACAGTGGAAATCTTGCCTAACATGGGAAAGGAAATAGTCACCCAAGTCCAGGAAGCACAGAGAGTCCCATACAGGATAAACCCAAGGAGAAACACACCAAGACACATATTAATCAAGCTAACAAAAATTAAATTCAAAGAGAAAATATTTAAAGCAGCAAGGGAAAAACAAAAGATAACATACAAAGGAGTCCCCATAAGGTTATCAGCTGATTTTTCAGTGGAAACTACAGGCCAGAAGGGAGTGGCAGCACATACTTAAAGTGATGAAAGAGAAAAACCTACAACCAAGATGACTCTACCCAGCAAGGATCTCATTCAGATTCGATGGAGAAATCAAAAGCTTTTCAGACAAACAAAAGCTAAGAGAATTCAGCACCACCAAACCAGCTTTACAACAAATGCTAAAGGAACTTCTCTAAGCAGGAAACACAAGAGAAGGAAAAGACCCACAAAAACAGACCCAAAACAATTAAGAAAATAGTAACAGGAACATACATATTGATAATAACCTTCAATGTAAATGGATTAAATGCCCCAAACAAGACACAGACTGGCTGAATGGATACAAAAACAAGACCTATATATATATGCTGTCTACAAAAGACCCACTTCAGACCTAGGGACACATGCAGACTGAAAGTGAAGGGATGGAGAAAGATATTCCGTGCAAATGGAAATCAGAAGAAAGCTGGAGTAGCAATACTCGTGTCGGATAAAATAGACTTTAAAATAAAGACTGTTACAAGAGATAAGGAGGGACACTATGTAATGATCAAGGGATCAATCCAAGAAAAAGACATAACAATTATAAATGTTTTTGCACCCAACACAGGAGCACCTCAATACGTAAGGCAAATGCTAACAACCATAAAAGGAGAAATCAACAGTAACACAGTAACAGTTAGGGGACTTTAACACCCCACTTACACCAATAGACAGATCATCCAAACAGAAAATAAATATGGAAACATCAGCTTTAAATGACACAACCGACCAGATAGATCTAATTGACATTTATAGAACATTCCACCCAAAAGTGGCAGAATACACTTTCTTCTCAAGTGCACATAGAACATTCTCCAAGATAGATCACATCTTGGGTCACAAATCAAGCCTCGGGAAATTTAAGAAAACTGAAATCGTATCAAGCATCTTTTCTGACCACAACGCTCTGACATTGTATTATCAATTACAGGAAAAAAAAAAACTGTACAAAACACAAATACGTGGAGCCTAAACAGTGCACTACTAAATAACCAAGAGATCACTGAAGAAATCAAAGAAATAAAAAAATACATAGACACAAATGACAATGAAAGCACGACCACCCAAAACCCATGGGACACAGCAAAAGCAGTTCTAAGAGGGAAGTTCACAGCAATTCAATCTCACCTCAAGAAACGAGAAAAATCTCAAATAAACAAACTTACCCTATACTTAAAACATAACTCTTATATACACTGAGAAGCCAAAATGCTTGTATGACTCACTTTACTGTGGTGGTCTGGAACTGAACCCACAATATCTCCAAGGTATGCCTATACTTAGGGCTTGCTTACTGTGTGCCAGCCACCAAATGCTTTATTCATTTATTAACTTACCAAATCCTCTGGCAACTCTATAAGGCACATATTATTATTTGCATTTTACAGTTCACAGAAAAAACTGAGGCCAAGAGAGGTTCAGTGACCCCGCCAAGCTGGAACCCAGGCTGCTGGCTCTGAGTCCACTCTCCTAACACCCCACCCCCACCCCACGCAAGTGACTTTCACTGAAGAGAACAAAACACCGAATCTTAGGAGCCCCCTCCCCTCTGGGAGACAGGCATGGTGCCAAGTGCAGGGCCCCGCTGAAGTGAAGCCAGCAGCCCTCTTCAGGGGCTCTACCATCCTGGAACAAAAATTAAAGGTGGAAATGCCCACATTAAGTTGCCTCCCCACTTCCCAGGAGGAAGGGGCTAGGGGTCCCTGGGGAACTGTCTGCCCATTCCTGCTGAGACAGAGGCACTGAACGAGGAACGTGGCATTTCCAGACGCTTCCCACCCCTGGTGTTTGGGCTGGAATGGCTCACACCGGCAGACAGGCAGCACTGCTACGAGGGCCCCAGCAGCTCTGCCACGGGATACAAATCGGTCAGGCCACATCAGGAAGGCTGAGGCTTGACACACAATGTTGGTCAACGGTCTTTTGGGATTTCGGGAGCCAAAACCCAGGTTCTAGATGGCTATCTGGGAGCAGAGGACCCACTTCAGCCCCCTTCTTCCACAAAGCCAGTCCCTTTGGCAGGTTACCTACAGGAATGACTAAGTTCCACCTTGCTTTCAAAACTTCTATAAAATAGGCGCAAGATTCTCAGTGATGAGATGATTCAATAATGAACAGAAGAAAGAGCCCCTGCAAAGTCCCCCAAACAGTGGCCATGTGATCTAACCTTAAGACAGAATGTTTGAGGGGTCCAGAAGGCAACCAGGAGAAAGGAGTAAGGGGCACACAGAGAATGGGAAGCTGGAGGGATTCAAGTTTCTCATCTGATAGGATAAAACGCCCTGAAGATATGGGGCCCCCTGGCTGGCTGACTGCAAACACGGACACAGGCCCCAAGACAGGTGCCGTCAGCTCTCCCCATGAAAGCTCTACAGAGCCGCAGGCCACGGGTAGATGGCACACCTGCCGACGCCCACCAGGAAGCTCTGAAAAGCTCTGGAGTTCTGATTTTAGTTAGCAGGCTCGAGAACGCTCACAAACGACAGGGATGCTAGAGGACCCTTCCATAATTCCTATTTTCTAGAACATTCCTAAAAATGCAATTGGAGTTGAAATTCCTCTGCCTTCCCTCTTTAGCTTTTTTTTAAACAACTGTCTGAACGTATCTTGTGAGAAAAGTACTATGTGACCATCCCTCACAGATGTCTGAGCAGGTCTGACTCTTCAGAGTTGGGGCAATCCTTTGGCTTCTGACAGGCAATGAACCACAGCTCAGGGTTTAAAGCAGACTCCGAAAAGCGCACCCATCCTAATCCCTCCTTCGGCTGAATGTCCTCGAGGTCACTGGGGGTTGACAAAGAAGGCAGGGGTTAGTAGCTTTAAAGAAAATACACGCCACTTACTACACCTCCAAAGTGTGCGCTCCTCCTGGCAATGCTTGCACAAAACAATCAGCTGTCACCTCAAGTCTGCACAGTGACTGAGGGGCACCTCACCAGGGAAGGTGCCTCTCCCAGACTACACAGTTCCAAAACTGCGCTCTGAAGGAGACAAAGGAACAGGGCCCGGAATGGCAGTAACTGCCAAGATGCCAGGGCCTCCAGCTTCAGGAATTCACAGGGACCACCGTCTCATACACTTGGCAGAGAGACAGGAACAGGATCAGTTCCTAAAACCTCACGCACCAGGGAGGCTGCGATATGCCCTTTGTTCACCAGCAGAGGAATGATGCGGAGTGTTAGGCTAACAAGGACTTCAGTGAGGAAACATAAAGCTCTCGGCCAAAGGACTGCACTGCACGAGAGCAGAGAAAGCTCAGGATGTCACAGGAAAGACGTGACCATCTTGCCCTGAGAATGGCCCTCACTCTCCACAGGAGTCAGGAGGTCAAGGGGACTGAAGAGCCCCCCATTCAACCTCCAGACTGCACCCCTCCCCCACCTCCTTCTAGAAGGAGGCTCTCCAGAGCCGCCCCAAGGCCACCACCCCAGAACAGAAGCAGCCTGCACTGGCCTTCCCTCCCTACCAGCAACTTCCTACCAACACTTAGACCTAAACCCACTCGACTCCCCCATCTTAAAACCAAAGAGCAGAAGGCCTCCTGCCCACCCAGCCTCTCCCAGCCACTGCCCCCTGGCTTACGCTCCGCAGTCGTACCTCCCGGAAGGCCTGTCTCCTTGGGCTGTCGTACTTCAATCCCCAGCACCCCACTCCATGGCACCACAACTGCTCTGCAAAGGTCAAGGGTATCCTGGTTGCTGGATCCAAAGGACATGATGCCAGCCTCTCTCCTGATCACTCTCCTTCCCTTAGTTTCCAGAGCATTCCAGGGTCTGGCTCTCCTCAGCAGCCCCTCCTCTCTGCCCTCCACCCCTTACCTGCTGTGCCCCTCTTTAGGCTCCGCTTCCTAGGACCACTTCAACACAGACGTCCAGATCCTTCCCTCCTGCTTGGGACTGTCACTTCCATTTCACTGCACATCAACTAATCCTAGAAGCCTGCCTCTCGGGCCACTGCACCGACACAAATTCCAATGCCCAGAACGAACTCATCTGCCTGCCACCCGCCACTGCCCCCAAGCCCTCTCTTCCCTGCGTGTGCTCTGCCTCAGGGAGGGTCAAGGCCACCACCAAGCCAAAATCCACATTCATCCTCAGCTCCTCTTCTTGCCCCACAGTCCCTGAGCTAACCACAAAATCCTCCTAAGCCCACCTTCAAATGCCCTCTTGGGTTACTCCTCTCCAGGCCCGCTGTGCACCCCTGTTCAGGCTACCATCACCTCTCACTGAACCCCCCCCAACCACTGGGAACCCCCAACTGTGGTCTCCACACCAGTCAGTGATCTGTGCAAACCACTCAGATGGTGCCACGCTCTGCTCACAGGCACCGCCCTGGTGGTCAAGCCCGGCCTCCCCAGGGCCTCAAGCTGGAAGGCGGCAGGGGCAGGATGGCACCCTCCCCTGCTGACTCCAGGGCCTGCACGGCTGGCCACTAGGCCACGAGAATCCCCACTGCCTCAGAGACTACAGTACCACTCGGAGACAGAGTACTTGCTACTGGGGGGCTCTGCCTGGCCCCCGACCCAGGCTCCTCTCCCCAGTGAAGGGCTGCATGGCTACTCTCTGAGGAAACAGCCAGGAGATTATCAGAGATTCTCTAGGACAGCAGCCAGGGCTGCCCATCAAAGTCTCCCACCGAGGGCTTCCCTGGTGGCGCAGTGGTTGAGAGTCCGCCTGCCGATGCAGGGCACACGGGTTCGTGCCCTGGTCTGGGAAGATCCCACATGCCGCGGAGCGGCTGGGCCCGTGAGCCATGGCCGCTGAGCCTGCGCGTCCGGAGCCTGTGCTCCGCAACGGGGGAGGCCACAACAGTGAGAGGCCCGCGTACCGCAAAAAAATACCGCAAAAAAAACCACAACAGTCTCCCACCGAGATCCCCAGATACAGTAATAACAGTTACTGCCTAACTTCAACACCCAAGCATCTCGCAAGGATTAAAGGAGATGGTGCGCGAGAGCGCCCACTAGTGGCCGCCATACAGCAGTGCTAATGCAGGAGTAACATGGTCACTACCGCAGAGCTTGGCCTTCCTGCCCTGACAGTCAAGGGGCTCACAGGGGCCTGGAGACTTCACAGCTGCGAGGAAGATGAGGGGGAGCTGCTCACTTCTCCACCGCAATTATGCAGTCTTTAGGGTGAAGCTCATCCAGAGTCCTGATATGTCCCCAAGCCCATCCTGCAGTTCAGGTGTGAAAAGCCTGGCTAGTGGCCAAGACATGGCCAAGCTCTGGGGAGGACACCCAAGCTCAACAACGGAGAGGGAGACTGCAGGGGAATCCAAACCTTCACAATGCGAGGGTCTCAGTTTTTACCAGGGTGAAAGGAGAGGGTGAAAATGTGGAGTTAAGAGAGAACTTGAAACCTTACTCGGGGTTTAAAAAAAAAAAAAAGTAACAGGAGACTAATTGGTATCCATCAAGTTGCTTCTGGTGAAATTACAGTGGAAATTTCTTCCACACCTGTAGAAAAATATTTACCAATCATTCCCTCTCCCTTCCTTTTACCAATCAGGAAGGTAGCAGCCCATCAGTGACCTTAACAATGACGCCCTGGAAACATCACAGGACCAGCCACTTTTATATTATATGTGTGCAGAGAGCAGCGTCCACGTACCTGAAGACTACTCTTCTATGTTCTTTCAGTTTCTATCCAAGAGTTTGGACCTGCTACAAAGCCAAAGGCCACAGAAATGACCTGGTAAAGAGCTGGACAGTTAGAGCCAGGTAGACATACCTCCCCAAACTGGGGGCCTGCCAGGAGAAGGGGATTTTTGCTGTCTATAGCACTGTCAGTTTCGGAGCCACAGCCTTTAAATGATATTTCGAAGGGTCACTCAGAGCTGCAAAGCCATCCTCTTCATTAAAAGGGCCCTTAGAGGCGTCCCTGCCCTCCACGGGGGTGGGACCCTTCCCCAGAAGCTTCCCTAAACCCCCACTCCTTCTCTAGGGCGCTGACATGCGAGTCCCCTCCGCGATTCCCGGGCCGTTACCTCGTTTGAACTCCTCCAGGACGGCGTCCAGCTTGGTGTCGTTGAAGACGAAGTGGAGTGGGTGGCTGTAGAAGCGGGTGATTGTGCTGAGCGGCGTGCAGTCTTCGGGGTCCACGAAGGCCAAGTCCTTGAGGTAGAGCATGTCCACGATGTTGGAACGCTCGTCCTCGTACACGGGGATGCGCGTGTGGCCGCTCTGCATGATGCTGGCCAGGACGCCGAAGTCCAGCACGGTGCTGGCGTCCAGCATGAAGCAGTCCTCGAGGGGCGTGAGCACGTCCTCCACGGTCCGGCAGGGCAGAACGCCCTTGCTGAGATCGCTGTAGAGGTCGCCGCCGCCGCGCGCCAGTTCCAGCACGCGCTCGCGCAACCGCCCTGGCCGCGCCGCCAGCTCCAGCAGCTGGCCCACGGGCAGCGCCACGGGCAAGGTGAGCAACACTGCCAGGCGGCTGAGGATCAGCGCGCGCGGCGCCAGCGCCAACGTCCAGCGCCCGCTCACGGCGGCCGGCACCACCTCGCCCACCAGGAACACGAGCCCCGCGCTGCCGAGCACGGCGGGCACGGCGCGCTGGCCGGCCGCGCGGTACAGCAGCACAGCCAGCGCCGCCTGCGCCAGGCTGGCCAGCAGCAGCAGCGCGCCCAGGGCGCAGCCGGCCCAGCGCCGCGCGGGCTCCAGGCGCCGCGCCGCCGCACGCTCCGCCTCCGAGCCGCTCTCGCGCAGCACCTGCACCTCGGCCGGCGCCAGCGCCAGCGCGCTCAGCTGCAGGCCCCGCGCCAGCGCCGCCAGCGCCAGCAGCCCCGCCGCCCCCAGGCCCAGAGCCCAGGGCGGCGCCGCCTCCTCGGCTGCCCCGCCGCCCGGCTCCACACGCACCGCCAGCAGCGCCGAATGCGGGCGCACGGCCTCGGCGCGCAGGCGCAGCAGCGCGCGCCACTCGCCCGTGGGGGCCGCCGCCTCTTCTGCCTCCGCGCCGCTCGGCTCCCCGCGAACCGCCAGCAGCGCCGAGTGCGGGAGCACAACCTCAGCGCGCAGGCGCAGCAGCGCGCGCCACTCGCCCGTGGGGGCCGCCGCCTCGTCGGACGCCGCGGCCGGCCCGCCCTCGGGGCAACCCGCCCCCTCAGGGGCCACCCAGGACCAGGAGCTGTTGGCGAAGCCCGATCCGAAGAGGCGCAGGCGGAAGGTGGCCTCCGGAGCGGCCCGCATCTCCCCTCCGCGCGCCCACCCCGCGCCCGCTGCTCCGTCCTCCTCCAGACAGACACCCAGCACTCGCGGGCCCGACGCCGCCTCTCCAGCGGCGTTGCCCAGGTAGAGCGCGGCGAGCAACCAGCCTAGCCGACCCGCCGCCGCCGCCGCCGCCATCGCCTGCTGCCCCCTCTCGGCCTCCCGCGCAGCCTACCCCTCCGCCTCCCCCGGGCCAATCGTCGCCAGCCCTGGCGCCGCTTCCGCCAATAGGCAGCGGGCGGGGGCGGGCCCCAGGGTCGGACTAGGCTGCGCCGGGCGGTAAACAAGCCGCGGCGCGATCCCGGGGCGGGCCGGGGGCGTGGGGCTCTCGGCCCCGTGGGGCTCGGCCGCGACTCCTGGGGCTGAGGCTGGGGCTGGCTGGTGTCCGGAGGGCGCGGAGCGGCGAACTGGCCCCCCTCCGCGGGCGTCTGGTTCTCACCGGCAGTCCCCACTCACCGGGAGGCCGGGCCCGTGCTTTGGGAAGTCCCTGGCTCGGGACTCGGGCCGCAGAGCGGAGCGGTGCTCCTGAAATTGCAGGCAGAGAATTCAGCCAAGGGAGATGGGCCGTTTTCTCAGAAAGGGCCCCTGAACCACCGACCTAAAGGGCGAGGAGGGCTGAAAGAACCGATGACTGGGCATCGGAAGCTAAGGTTTATTGAAAGCGTTTCTTGATCGCGCCCGATTCTGCTATAGGTCTGGCATGTGACACACAGCCCCTGCCTTAAAGGAACTTGCATTCCTGCCAGGGAGAACGATGGTAAATACGTACACGCACGAAATCACTACCTCTTTGGATCTCACAGCTACTACATGTTATGAATATATTTTACCGGAGAAAAGTGAAGCAAGACTCAGGCACGGATGTTGGGTTTCAACGCGACCGGCCTAATACCCTGTTCGCCATCCCAGCCTGACAGTTAATTCTGTCAGAAATTAACTGTGCAGTATCTGGTCACTCCACTTCTAGCAGATCATCCTTGGGAAAATAATTCCTAAAGACCAACAAGAACTATTCAAGAGAATCCTCCCAAAGACTGTGTGGTCCTTGACAGTGTGGAATGTTCTTCAACCTATTCTATGTGAACTTTACCTGGTTGGAAGGAAATAGACAACCTGCTAACAAGACTTCTCTATAGGTGTCCAGATGAAATGGGGTTTTTTGTATTTTCTTTACATTTTTATGTATTTTCAAATCTAACATACATAGACTTTCATAAGGCCGTGCATGTACATGTCATTTAAAATGGTCTTTACAAGGATTCTATAGAAATTCACGTGCTGTGTCATGAAAACACTATAAACAACAGTTTAGGCACTGTGGCCACAATTAAGTAAAATACGTTTGTGAGGAAAGTTATGTGCAAGAATGAATAAGCCTGTGGCGAGTGACCGGCAGAAATGTCGTGTGAAAAGTTCCAGAATAAGCCGCCAGCAGAAGCAATAATGACTACTGAAGCCTTTCCACTGGGCTGGCATGCCTCTTTTGAAAAAAGAATAATAATAATAATAGTAGACTCAACCCCTTTGGTTCACACTTCTGTCTCCACGTCCAGATAAAATGCTGACACTGAGATAGAATGGACAACAGGCTTGAAATGAGTCATGTGCCTGAAAAGTTAACTAGCAAAGACCGGTTCCAGAGGTAAGATGGGGAGAACACTCGGTATATCTAGCTAGACAGGGCTCTGACCTTTGACAAGTTACTTTTTCCCTGGTCTCGGGCTCCCTTGGAAAACAACCTGTAGCATATTTGGGAGGGAGGAAAGCTTTGAGTAGAAGAGCAGTTGGATCACGCTTGGAAAACACAAATAGTGAGTTAAACTGTGAGACCCAAAGACAAAGGATCCGGTACAGAGCAAACAAAGCTGCTGACAAGTGACTTTCTGTGAACGACAGAGGCCCCAACACTACTTTGCCAGCTTCTTTCTTCCTTGGCTCTGAGTCACTCTTTGGCCTATCATCACAGCATCAGTGGAGACACTTGTCATCGGGCATTCAGTGCCCCCATGGGCGATTTTTCCTTTCTGATGATTTGGTTCAAGACATTTCCATGTTTTATCTAGTATTCTTGAGTTTCAAACCCATAACTATTGTGTGTGACCCCTGGCTAATTCCTTCTTCCCTCTCAAGTCTGCAAACGCCACTTCCTCTAGCTGGTTTTCCTCAACCATCTTGACTAGATTGGGTCAAGGTTATGGGAGCCTTATGCTCCCCTCCAATAGCATCCAGTACTCACCTTCTTGTAAGACCCATTCATTCATTCAACGAGTATTTCCTGCATCCAGTGCCTTCGATGTACCAGGTACTGTCCTAGTGCTGGGACTGCAGTGGAAATAAGAAAGACCCTGACCTGCTGGAGGTTAAGTTCTAGTGTGAGGACAACAGAAAATATACAAATCTGTTTTTGTTTTTTTTGTTTTTTTGGGTTTTTTTTTGCGGTACGCGGGCCTCTCACTGTTGTGGCCTCTCCCGTTGCGGAGCACAGGCTCAGCGGCCACGGCTCACGGGCCCAGCCGCTCCGCGGCGTGTGGGATCTCCCCGGACCGGGGCACGAACCCGTGTCCCCTGCCTCGGCAGGCGGACTCTCTCAACCACTGCGCCACCAGGGAAGCCCCAAATCCGTATTTTAATATCTGAGAATAAGTGCTATGGAGAAAAACATGGCAATAGAAGGAGACGGACAGAGGGACTGGGGCCAAGCTCTTTTGGATGGGGTGATGGGGGAAGGCTTCTTCAAGGAAGTAGCATTTGAACAGAGGCTTAGATGAAGCAAGGGGGTGAGCCTCACAAAGACCCGGGAGGAAGTCCCAGGCGGAGAAGACAGCCTGAGGGGTTGGTGGCACCTGGCATGTAGCAAGGGCTTAAACATATGTGGAAGAGATGGATGAATGAAATTTATTCTTGCCCACCTATGCACAAGACTTTGAATTTGTTACTCCTTTTATCTGAAATGTCCTCTTTCCTGTCTGCCTACCCAGTGCCTGCCTTTCTTTAAACGCCCCCCCCCCCCACCGCCCGCCGCCCAGTTCGCCCTGTCAGGCCAGGCTTGTCTGAGCCCCTGGCCTGGGTGCACTCGACTGCACACACAGGCCGAGGCACCTGTGGGCAGGAGTCTGCCTGGCTGAAGCCTCGGGAGTGGATACAGTGAGGTCCCTCTCAGGCGGGCTCTCCAGCGGTGAGCGCTCCAACTGTGAAACCACAACCAGCCCCTGAGCATGGACTGAGAGGCACCTGCTGCTCTAAGACAATGCGATCATATTTTTGGATCAAGCTCCTTTCTCCTCAGCCCCCAGGGGAGAGAGGAGGGGCAATCTGTCCATCCCAGCTGCCCCCAACCCTCTGGTGTCCATTTTACTGGATTCCTAAGGGTGGCAGTGCAGCACACTTGCCCTGTCTGTCTAGCAGCAGCTGGCACTCTCTAGCTCCTGTAACAACAGCCTTTGATTCTATATATTTTTGTAAGTTACCTTTCTGCTTCCTTTTTACTGCTAAACAGTCCCAGAATGCTTGCCCCTTGCCCTGTCATAGGTGACAGCCAAGCACAGCCACTTCTAGCTCTATGACCGGTACCGAGTATCGACAGAACTCAAACAGGGCAACTGTAAACTCACCAGGATTTATACATATTTCTTTCTTTATTACCAATCAAAAATAAATTCCATATATCGTTTAGCAAATATTATCATTGTTTTGTGACAAAAGACACAAGAGTCATAACAACAAAACTCCCCGAGAGTCAAACTCATAACAATGCCAAAATAAATCACAAAAATATACAAATTAAAATCTTATGCAAAATAAATATGAGTTATTTGCTACGGTGGCTGTAACTCGCCTACCCATCCAGAGGCCGTTTGCGAAGGTCTCCCTTCCACGGGAAGACACGCAGGACTGGGCCAGGTCAGGGTACTGCTCAGCCCAGGAACCAGAGATTGGAACAGGAGGTGAAAAATTGCACTGGGAGGAGGAAGTCGTCGGACCAGTAATATGTGGAGATAATCATGACGCTCTGCACAAAGTGATTATAAATGGGGACGGGAAGAGGAGGGGAGGCAGGACCATCTCTTGAAAGTAACTGCGCGTGCAAAGAGGTAGCCGTGCAAGTGTGTGCACCTGCTCCTTTGGCTTCACACACGCTCGGTTCAGGCCGTGAGTCTGCTCCACCTGGCACTCAGGCCCCAGGAACACAGCTCTGCGAGCCTCCGTGTGGACTCGGAAAGCAAGCTGCTCCTGGAGAAAACTAAGGGGTTTTCAGGCCCCAAAGGGGGACAAAGGTCTGGTGTCCTTTTTCCTTATGGCTTGAGAACTCATGGCTGTCACCACCTTCTCTGCAGACTTGTAGGAATCAATTCTGTGTCTGGAAGGACTTTAAAATGACCAGGGGCCAGTATTCTTGGTGCAAGACATTTCCTGGTCCCCAACAGAGCGCTTGGGGTAACAGGACTCACAGGCTGAGGAAAGGAGTGAATAAATAACACTCAGGAAGGCCTGTGGAGTCTCCCTTGTCTGATCTCGGCCCCGCCCCACCCCCTCCCCAGCAACTGTTCCACCCAACCAAAGGGCCACCGTGGACCTTGGTCCTACAGCCTCCCCGATGGCGGGAAGCCTGCAGCACAGGGAAAAGGTGCTGGGGCAGGACTGCGCGTGGGGCTGGGGCTCTGAGCGCCCAGGACCACGAGCTTCAGCAAAGGCCAGGACGACATCTCACACTAGGATAACACACACGTGGGGAAGACGGGGCTGCCAGCTGTGTGCCTTTTAGTTGGATCTGTAAGCGCGTGAACAAAGCAGGTGAGCCTCAGCCACAGAGGAAAGGACATGAAGGACCCGCTTAGGTTGGCTTCCTGCAACGTCCTCTCGTCCTCAATCCCCAAGAGGCACTGGGGTTTTGGATTAGAAACCGCGAGTCCGGAAAGAAGGGCTTGGTGGGTCGGTGACCGAGACCTGACTCTCGCTGTGGGGTAGGAAGGGGAATGGAACGAATTGCTAACGACGTAGATGCCCACGACCAGGTTCCCTCCTGGCCCCAAAAGGAGCATCGCAGACAAGTCCCCTCTAACGCAGTTGCTCCCCCAACCTGGGGAAAACCTTTGGTGAAAGTGAGGTCAGGGCCTGGGGAGCAGGGGTGAGCAATCTTAAAGGTGTGAGACCTTGCCTAACTCTTGCACTCGGCCCCCTTCCGAGGGGACAGTTGTCCAGAGGGGCAGACGTGAGGGACGGGACGAGAGTCCTCAGCGGAGCCCAACTCACCAGGAGAGCCCGTCAGCAGAGTTCTAGGAGATTCCTGGGTTCAGCGATTACCAGGAGGAGGTGTGCTCCTCTCCGCAGTTGCGAGTGTCACGTCCCTGATCACAGTTCCCAGAATCCCTCGGCCTCGGCGACACCAGGCGAGCCTCAGGGCGTGTCCGGGCAATGGTTCTCAGCATTATTTGGTTCTTTGCTTCCTGGGAAGAACTGTCTTCCCTCCCAAGAGAAAACCTTCCTCCAGCAGGCCCCTGGGATGCCATCTCTGGAGGAGGCGGAGGAGAAGCAGAAACGGTAGGCTTCCTGAGTCAGGGACATAGCCAAAAAGGTCACGGCTGGGAGCAGATTATGGCTATTGCTTCCCGGGGTGAGAAACCCTACCCCTTTTAAAGTTTTTGCGGAAACAAAAAAAAAAAATTGTTTTTAAATAAAGTTCCTTAACCCTGTCTTCCCTTCCCCATGTGATATTAAAAAGAGGTGAGACGAGCCTAGTTTAGAAGCGCTCCTGGTCGCCGGCCCGCTGCCGCACAGTCCAGGGTGGGCGGCCGCCAGCTCGGAGCTGTTCAGAGGTCCCTGTCGGAGGCCAGATCCCCCTCGGGTCGGGGGCCATCTGGCTGCTCAGTCAGACAGGCTATCTGTACCCCTTCCGGCCTAACAGGCTCCCTGTCTTCGTGTGGGCCCACTGGGGAGGCCCCCGCGGGGCTGGCGGGGGACCCCGGGCCCTCCTGTCAGATGGCGGCCTCGAGGGAGGCTCTGTGCAGCAAGGAGTTGTGCTCGTTCAGGAGAGTCGTGGTCTCGTCCACCAGGGGCAGCTCGGACTTGTGGGTCAAGTTCTCGGTACAGATGGTGCACCCATCCGGGGGGAACTGGGGGCAGTTCTCCATGCGTGAGGCCAGCAGCCCATTCTGGTACTGTTGCCGGGTGATCTGCAGGGGGAAGCGGGACGGCCTGGTTCACCGACAGCAGGGCTGGGGGGGGCCAACCCTCCAGGAGACCCGGAGAAACGGGCGGCCAGGAGGGAGGCGCGAGTCCAGGAGAGAGGGCGTGACCCAGGGGGCGGGGCTGGGGGGGTGACCAAAGAGCGAGGAGCTAGAGCAGGAGAGACACGCATCCCGGGCCCCCCAGGCCCTCCGTGCTGGGTGTGGTGGATCAAAGAAAGAAGCTGCCAGTCAGAGGCAGAGTGATCCAGACGCCCAGGATGAGGAGGATGGTGCTGCCCGGGCAGGGGGCCATGGGGAGCGCTCACCTTAATGTACTGGAGGTCCATGAGCGCGCGGACGCTGAAGTCGGAGGTGTACTGGCCCAGGACGGAGCTGCCGAACTGGTTGCTGCTGCCTGCCAAGGGGGCTGTGCTCGACGCCGTTTCTGAGCGGTCCGGGTAGCTGAGGGAGGCCGAGCGGCTGAGGGGTGCGGGGTGGGACGGGGAGCGGTCTGTGGAGGGAGAGAGGCTGTCAGGCCGGGGGCCGGCCTGGTGCCCCTCACAGCCTGCCGTCCGACCTTGTCCACGGACACCCGGGCAGTGGTGCCCCCACTGGCAGCGGGAAGTAGTTCTCGGGCACAAAAGAACGGAAGCTCTGCCTGCAGAAGGTCTGACCTCATCAACGCCAATGAGTTAGTTTGTTTAGGACTGTGGTGCAGTAAGTAATAAAAAGTCTCCCCGAACAGATGAACAAAACAGAAAACAAACACCAGAGACCCAGAAAGTTTATGGCCACAAAACCCCTCATTTCCCCAACAGCTGATCAGGCAAGGGTGACACAATGATGACCCGAGCATGGCAGAGGAGCCACTGTCCCAGTCTCGATGACAGCTTCTGTCAAGAGACATGAGCTGCATACTTTTGAATTATATGAAAAGGAAGAACCTACGGTTTGCACTCTCTCACCACACGTCATACACCCCCCAACGTGACACCCTGTTCACATCTCAAAATGCTCGTCAGAGCTCAAAAGTGTGTTCTGCACGTAACCTGTTGTGTGTGGAACAGTCCTGCCCCGTGTCTGCTGAGCCCAGCCAGTCTGGCAGGGGGATGGGGTGCAGCAGGTTCCTCTCAGAGGAAGCTAGAGGCCCCAGAGCTCCAGGCTTCCCACTCTGGGGTGTCTGGGGGCTGGGTCCCAGTCCCCCTCCCATGAGGCAGAGCCTGGGGTAGCGGTGGCGGTGCCTCTTCCCGCCACCAGGGGAAGCACAGGCCTCCATTCGGTCAACTGTAAGCAGGAAAGGGGAATGGCTCAACCTCCAACAGGGAAGGAACCAGCTCCTTATTTTGGAAGAGGAAGGGCACACACATTATCGTGCGTACATCATTAGTTCGTATTTTGGGGAACACTCAGAAAACAATGAAATGCACCAAGAAGTTAATTGTGGAGGCCTACTGGCTTGTTTTAAACAAACAGGAAGTGGACTGAGCTGATTTGCTTAGTTAACTAGTAAGTTACTAACTACTGAGTTAGCTATTCTAACAAACAGACCCGTGAAAAGAGCAAGCATTGAATCTGGGTGGCTGAACCAAGTGCGACTGAATTGAGTAATACTCTACGTTTGAGTTTCATTCATAAAACTAAGAAAATACAGTCTGGATATTCTATGATTAGGTGGTATACAACCACTAGAGGACCATGTGCATGTATCACTCATTCTACCTTAAGCAACACCTCTGATTAAGTTCTAGCAAAGAACAGAAACACTAGGGATATTCCTTAATATTTAACATTAATTATCTGGATGATAGAATGCTTTTAATTAATGCTTATTAACACTCCAGGAACAGGAACTGAATTTAAACCAACATAAATGAGTCACATGGCCTATTAAAAACAGAGGTCTAGAAATATAAACAAAATATGAACTGTTTGTTTCTGAATAATGAAATTATGATGCCTCTTAATTTTCTTAAGATTTGTTTCCACCTTCCCAACTTTCTAAATAAGCTATGTTACTTTTATGATTAAAGCAAAACAAAACAAAAAAACAGGGGGTTTGACTTGGTAAGTCCATTTCTGGAAGAATATTCTAAGGACATAATCTTTTTTTTTTTTTTTTTTTTTTTTTTTTGCGGTACGCGGGCCTCTCACTGCTGTGGCCTCTCCCGTTGCGGAGCACAGGCTCCGGACGCGCAGGCCTAGCGGCCATGGCTCACGGGCTTAGTTGCTCCGCGGCATGTGGGATCTTCCCGGACCAGGGCACGAACCCGTGTCTCCTACATCGGCAGGCAGATTCTCAACCACTGCGCCACCAGGGAAGCCCAGGACATAATCTTAAATACAGAAGAAGTTTTTCCATAAAGAGGTTTACATCATGCTGTTATACTTAGAATATAGACCTCCATGAATATGCATAAGGGGGAAAAAAAAAAAATGAAGGCACACCTGCTCGGTGAAACCCTGTGTAGCTCTAACTAGAAAGCTTACGGAAGAGTGTCTCGGTTCCCATATTAGGTAAAGACATCAGGATTCAAATCATGTGCGCATCAACTCCCGGCCATCTATGAGACAGAAGCAAGAGCAGAAGAGGAGAGCGAGGCTGAGAGGTTGGCCAGTGAGGGCTAACATGGCCCATTCTGTTCTCATCAGACCGCCCCCTGCTCAAAGACCATGAATTGCTTTGTACTTCCCATCACTGCCAAAAGTTGGCTGTGTTTGAACGGGACAAGTGACTTCTAAATCACCTTTGTACTTTTTTTTTTTTTTTAAAGAGGATCAATTTTAAAAAGTGTGTTTTTGTACATTGAAGATGGATAAAACCCCAGCTGTACAAACATAATAGGGGAAACAGTCGACTGAAGTGATAGGTTTTTAGCACTGCTGGGGCCCAGGGACCTTCTCTAAGTTATGCACAAAGGCACTTGTAATGCTCTTCTCCTCCAGGCTCAGCAGCCCAGGCCAGAATCCTGACATCGGGACCTCTGCCGCCACAGTATCCATGGGATAGGAATCCCTCGAACTGAGTGATCCTGGGGCCAACACAGTTCCCATCGACCCTGGGACAAGGCTCGGGAGTGTCACGTATCAAAGGCCAGAAACAGCATGTTTCTGTGGCTCTTGGAATTTTCCTAAACACTTTCTGATTGGAATGTCACATTTTGGTTGTCATAGAAAAAAAGCAAACAGTAACTGAGCTCTAACTAAATGTTGTATATCAATTCTCTCACTGCTGCCAACAATTCTAAGAAGTGGGCACATGTATTGCTCCCATTTCACAGGAGGAAACCAAGACTTAGAAAAGGTAAGTCAGCTCCCGGAATCATTTAGCTGGTGTCCATGGAGACACCATTCAACCAGGGCGTTATGACTGCAGCCACACTTCTAACCACCCAGCTGCTGCCTCCCCCTGGCAGGTGGAACCAGCAGCCAAAGAATGAAAACCAAAGCCTGTGAGGAAAGCTGGAAAGTTTTTTAGAGAAAGCTGATGGGGTAACAAGTCATCCTGCTGAGGCCTGTGAGTGGCCCTGAGCAGCTGGGCTCACTGGGCCTGGCCGGGAGCCACCCTCCACTCCCAGCCTGTCACCTGCGGGCGTGTGTGTCTCTTCTCAAAGACTGAAGGACCTCTGGGGAAACCCTTCCAGGACCTGGGCAAAGGCACACAGTAATTGGGCCCCAGGCCAAGCACAGCTAGCACCGGTCAGGTTGGTGCACAAGTGTGAACAGGTGGGATGGCACAGGTGCTGGGCGGGGCCGGGGCCCCCAGTGCCTGCTGGGAGCGGTTAATGCAGCTGCAGTGTGAGGGCTCAGGCGGCAGGTGGCAGTGCAAATTCTCCAGCCATGCCATGTTACCTGAGAGCCGGGAGAGCAGGGAGTTCCGCTTGCCAGGCGGGCCCCTGACCAGGGTGGAAGGCACCGGAGCAAAAGAGGAAAAGGTCAGTGATGGGTGGGGTGGATGTGGAGCCACAGGAACAGGATGGAGAAGCAGACTTGCTGGGGGCCAGGTTCCCTCGAGCAGAGAGGGGGCACAACAGCAAAGGGGGCCCGGCCCTGACAGGGAGGGTGCTCAGAGCTGACCAGAAGAGCCCCGATCGGAGAAGGGCAGCCCGCGGAAGTCATCTCCCTTCCCTTCCAGCCACTGCAAGTGGGAACCAGGGGGCCCCACATCAAAAGACAGAGCCCAGGACCCTAACCAGAATCTGAGGCATGGCTGCAGAGAAAGGGTGCTTGGAGGAACGTCCTGTGACTGTGTGCCCTGCTGCACAAGATTTCCCCAAGCTGGACCGCCAGAGGTGCTCTCAGGAGGGGCAGAGAAGTCCTCCCCAGGCCTGAGGTACCTGGACAGGGGCCACCTGTTCCAAAACCCAGCTCTGCAGCCTTGTTTTCTGCTCCCCTCCCCCAGGAGCCTGCTCATGCTGGTGGAGGAGCTGAGCTGTGACTGTCAGTGTGCACGGGTGCCCAGCCCCCCACGCGGGGGTCCTCTTCGTCAAAGGACAGGAACGGGCACAGCATGGAGGCTCCCCAGGAGCTGCAGCAGCCCCCTCACCATGTGCCTGTCCCCGGCACCAAAGCAGACTTTCACTCTCCAGCCCGCAGCAACCTGGGGCCGGAGGGGTCACACTGCTGGCGAGGAGCTGAGCCAGGAGAGACTTGGGCCTTGTCTGCAGGGCACCCCCTCCAGCAAGGGGAGCCTGAGCCACCCAAGACTGGAGAAGCAGAGGGCGCCGGGGTGGCCAGTGGCCCTTCTCAGAGGCTGTCCAGTCCTTTCTTTGCCCCCAGGTCCCTTTATTCCATCAGAACGGCCCCTTAACCAAAAGGCAGTGGCTCAGCCCCATGAAAAGCCGAAGCCATCCGCAAACTGCGCGGCCGAAAAACAGGCCCTGGCCTGGCCTCCAAACGTGGGAGCTAGGGGCCCCCTTCCCCCACCCTGACTCCCCTGGCCCAGTCTTCACAAGTGAGGCCCTGCAGCCTCCCTCCACCTGCCCCCCTCCCAACTGGCCTCCCGCCGTCACGGCTAAGGAGGGCCACTGTGGCCCGCTTGCCCAGCTGGCCCACTCCGCTGTCACAGGTCCCCCTGCTCAAGGGCCACTAATGGCCTCCTGCTTCGTATCGCAAGCAAACGCCATCAACTTCCTGCGGCTCCCTGACTCGTATCCACCCTCTTCCTCATCTCCTGGTGGGCCGGTCTCACCACCTCAGCACACGCTCTCAGCTCCCCGCGGGCTTTCGTCAGAATCCCCTCCTCATCTCTTCCCTGCACCCTCTGAACCCTGTCCCAAGGGGCGAGTCACTGCTCTTCCAGGCCACTTCCTCGAGGCCCTGGCAGCTCTGGCCCTCGCTGGCCTCCTCTCCCCCGAGCCACCTGGGTTATGACCCTTCTAGGCGGCCCTAGGTTCTGGGGGGCCAGCCCGAGTCTCCCCCCCATCCAGGAGTGCTGGAGGGCGGCCCAGACATGGCCCAGAGACTCACCAGAGGGGCACGAGGACAGGGCCATGGTCCCGTAGTAGGAGAAGGCGCCCGTCTCAAACTTCATGTTCTCCTTCCCGGCCTCCACCTCCACCTTCCCCTGAAAGAACACGGGTCAGGGTCACAAACAGAGTTGAGAAGGAAAGAAACACCTGAGAAGCAGCAGCCTGAGGCGCGAGGGAGAAGCGGGCAGTGAACAGGGCTGTGGGCCCCGTGGAGGAGCTAGTTCCGGAGCCCCGGAGACCCGGGGGCTCAACGCTGACCTTGCAGGAGGAGGACGGGCAACGGGGAGCAGAGGCTCAAGGGCAGGAAAGCAGGTGGGAGGGCAGCGCGGGCACGGGGGGCGGGGCAGGCAGGCGCACCTGCAGGATGAGGATAAAGTAGTCGGCCGGCCTGTTGCGGGTGTACAGGTAATGGCGGGCGGAGTACTTGTTGTGTTCATCGAACTTGAGCTCCTGAATGACGTCTGGGTACTTGAGCAGCCGCAGCAGTATCTTCTCTGATATCAGAGAGGGGCTGAACTGGGGAACCTCTGGAGGAGGAGAGAGGAGGATTTCACATGAGGCCACGCTGGGCCGGGCAGTGGCTGGAACATGGTCACTGATGTGCTGGACGGCTCCTCGCTGCCTGGCCCTGCCTCCCCGGAGGGCATGACCTTGGCTCCGGCCTCAGTACACGCAAGTCCGTCACCAGTTGGGCCCGAACAGTGGCTCCTGCACTAATAAAACATGACCTCAGGCAAACTCCTTCACCCGTGCCTCAGTTTCCTCATCTGTAAAATGGGGATTTAAAACTTCACGGGGTCGCTGTTTGGTGAAATGGGATAACAGACGTAGGCTACTTAGACACACGCTTGCCACATGCGAAATGCCTAATATAAACGTGACTATCACCACTGTCAGTATCCACATCATCAACAGCCCGGCAGGAAAAGCACAGGAGAGGGAAGGATCACAGCTTTAGCAAGTGAGAGCTGGGAAGGAAGTAAGACGGAGGGGAGAGGACAGAGCAGGCGGGCGTTCTCCTAATCCATCACCCGGGTCTCCAAGGGAGCTTTGAGTCAGGGGTGAGAAGAGAGAAAAGTCATTGACCTAGAAGCCAGGTCCCGAGGGGCCCAGCAGATGCAAGCCGAGGGGAGGCAGAGAGATGAGAAGGGAGCTGGGTCCAGATGCTCACAGAGGATGAGCAGGCAAGGCTGTGGGCTGTACCCAGGGGGAGGGGGCACATGGAAGGGCCTCCTTCTCCCTCCTCACTGGGGAGCCCGGTGCCCACCTCAGGCCCTCCCAGCACAAAACAGCCAAAACAAACCCGGATGGTTCCTGGAAGTTTGTAGCAGCAACCCATTAACGGGGAAAACAAACCGCAGGGATCCTCGGTGGGGATGGAAGGAAAACACCTCGCCCCCTTCCAGAGGCGGCCGCGCGTGCCCTAGGCCCTTCATCTGCTGTAGCCCTTGTCCCCTGGGGGGGAGTAACCAGAGGCCCAGTACGCCTCCCTCTGGGGCTGTGTCCCACCGACAGCCGAAGGCCCCCCTCATGCTCTTACCCGTGGACAGGAAGCGATGAGCAGCCAGAAGTAGCTGAGGTGAGATTTTCACTCTGAGTTCATTGTCAGCATCCTTGAAGGCTGAGAAGTCACGCTTGTTCTTCTCAGACACCCGCTTCCGGCTTCGGTTGTCAGCTGCAAGAGAAGGAATCTGGAACTGAGAACAGCATCCCCCAAGGACTGGGGAACGGACTGGTACCCACCCGCCGACTCCCAGCTCTCCGTGGGCCCTTCTTCCACCAGAAGCAGAGGCGGCAGTGTCTGGGCTGAGACACAGAGGCTGGGAGAAGGAAGGCAGCTCCTGCGGATGCTCCGAGCAGCCCTGGTTGGTGCCCAGCCTCCTGTCCCCACGGCCGCCTTCCCGCCTGGGGACAGCAGGTGCCAGTCTGAGCAGGGCAGGGCAGGGCGGGGTGCCAAGGGGACTCACTGTACATATCAGACTCGTCCAGGATCTCGGACTTGATGATCTCCTCGATGACGTCCTCCAGGGTGACCAGGCCCAGCACCTCGTAGAAGGGGTCACCTTCACCCTCGTTGTTCACCTTCTGCACGATGGCCAGGTGGGACTTCCCTGCGGGGACAATATAATGAGTCAAACGAGAGCAAAGGGACCAGTCATGAGGCTCCTCGGCCAGAAGTTAACACATTTGGGGTCATAAGTCACTGGGGTGGGGTCATGAACGGCCTTTTTTCCCTTTTCTGCATTTCCTGAAGCTTCTATTGCAAACAGACATTGCTTTCATGGAAGGGAAAACCAAAAGTATTTTTCAATTTAAAGGCATTTAATTAAGGACCATTTGTTTAAATAGAATGAAAATGGCCAGGCCCTGCCTGGTGCATCAGGGGCTCCTGGGACCCCTGGGAAGGGGAGAGACCCAGCCTGACAACTCGTGGACAGAGGCAGCGTTGGTCAGAGCCCTGCACGTACCAGCTGGACATGGGGCTCCCCAGGGGGCCCACGCCGCCCCCACGTGGGCCTCAAAGGCCACTCGCGTTCCTTCACCCAGTGCTCCCTGGCCAAACTTCCCTGCGTGTACCCAGGGGCCGTGATCCTGCCCAAGGCAAGGGCTCTCAGTTCCCAAAGCCATTAACAAATTAGCCCAGGCTATAATTAGGCCAGGCAGGTACTATAATTAGAGGAGGGCCACCCTTAGAAGCAAGAAAGAAAGTTAGGAGGCAGAGGGTGGGGAGGAAGGACCCTCCACAGAAGCTCTGTGGGGTGGCAGGGCTTCCCAGGCCCGCCCCTGGGGTCCCACACTGCTCTCGTGCCTCTCACCCCAGTGCGTGACAATGACAGGGTGACAGCCAAGAAGGGCCCGGCCCCCACTCTGGGTTGAACGGGACTGTGTGACCCACACCCGGGGACACGGGTCTAGAGCAGCCCAAGGGGAGAAGGCCCCGGAGAGCTGTGAAGGTCAAGTCAGGGTCTCCTGCTCAGCTTGCCCTTCGTGACCCCGTCTCAGCCCTGACTCTAGCGCACGGTGCGCAGAGGATGTTCTCCAGGTTTCTAAGGCCTCGGGGAATTCCAGCCCCGGGATGCATCTTCATAACTCCTAGGGGCCTCTGAGGGAGAACAGACACATGCCAGTTCTCGGGACCAGCGTTTTTAAAAATAAAGTGAAAAATTGCAGAGTACACCACATGGGGGGGAAGTACTGGTTTTTTTGTTTGTGTGGTTGGTTTTTTGTGTGTGTGAAACTTTTCCACAAGGTCTCGGGCACTGTGGTATCCTTATTTCCAGTTGTGGTCAAAAACCTTTCAGCACTTTGCCAGGAAGAATCATGGGCTCGATTAAAACTTTCCAGTGTCTTCCAGAGCTGAGCCGGCAAGACCCAGAGCTCGGCCAAGGTCCTCAGCAGGCAGCAGCCAGTCAGGGCCAGAACGCTGGTGTCCGGCCCCCCGGCCTCCTCACCTGCCAGCGCTGCCCATCCAGGGGCGCTCTCTGGGGGCAGAAACGATGCTCTGAGGGGCCTGGGGCAGCCAGGTGAGCGGTGGCCGCAGGCGGGAACCAGAATTAGAGCCAGGTAGCTTTTGCTGCTTCCAGACAGCACACCCTAATAAGCCTGGGAGTGCCCAGCGCTGGGGAGACACGGTCCCCGCAGGCACTCTGGTGGGTGGGCAGGTAAACGGGCACTCATTTCAGGAGGCCAAGTTGGCGGCATGTCTCAGAATTCAGGGTCCCTAAGCTTTGGACTTGGAAATTCCACGGGTAGGAACTTACTCTATGGATGTAATTTTCAAAACGTAGAAAGACAGAAAAAAAACATTCTTTTTTTTTTTTTTTTTTTTTTTTTTTTGGTGGAACGCAGGCCTCTCACCGCTGCGGCCTCTCCCATTGCGGAGCACAGGCTCCGGACGCGCAGGCTCAACGGCCGTGGCTCACGGGCCCAGCCGATCCACGGCACGTGGGATCTTCCCAGACCGGGGCACGAACCCGTGTCTCCTGCATCGGCAGGCGGACGCTCAACCACTGCGCCACCAGGGAAGCCCCAGAACATTCTTTTTAACAACCTCAAACCTCGAGAGCAATGGAGCAGGAGTCCCTAACAGGAGCCACTGCTGCACTGCTGTTCTGGGTAGAACGCGGCACAGCCGGATAAACCACGTTGTGGAAGGAAGCCCTGGAGAGGCTATAACAGGACAGGGTGCGTGCTGCCATCTGCCTGCGAGGGCCGGTGAGGTGTAAACTACCCTGTTAGTGTCTGGAGGAGATGACCACGACCACCTTCGGGGATAACTGGAGTTTGAGGGAGGGGCCTTGTTATTCCTTACTTTATACCCTTCTATATTGTTCTATTTGCTAGGCATGTTTTACTTCTGCAGTTGTTTTTTTTTTTAATTGAGAAAAAATGAAGGTGGAAAAACAAAATTAAAGGGAACAAAGGGAAACTGGTGAGAGGGGGTGAGCAAGGACCCTCCCTCCATGCCTAACCTGCCCCAGACTGAGCCCCGGAGAACAGGGTGGGTGTGGCTCAGTCCGCAGGTCCTTGCTCACAGCCCAGAAGTCAGAGCCCCTGCAGAGAAGACACAACTCCAGTAATCTGAGAAAACGTCCCCCTCCCCACTGAACCCTCTAATTAACCCACAGACTCACAACAAGTCCTGACCCACAAAAGAGTCACGGGTCACACTGGGCCTCACAGGGAAAAGTGGGGGGCTTCTCTTAAGGACCGAAATGCCCCTCCTGTGGATGAAACCAGCAGATCCCTTGAGCCCCTCTCAGCCCTCCCCGCTCCTCTCTGGGGCACCTTGGTCTGTGGAATCCACCGGTGGGTGTGGGCGCCCTCTAGTGGCAGCACCTTGCAGACAGGTACCCTGTAGGTAAGGCAACCTGGGGCACGGCCCACGGCCAGCCCTGCTCTGCAGGCTGAGAGCTTGGAACACTGCACTGACAGGCTGGCCAGTTGGGCCCCATGCAAAGGTGCTGGGCTGGGGGCCAGTCAGTCATCCTCTGCTGGCCCGGGCACAGGACCCTGGGCCGTGTCTGCCTTCTTCTAATTTATCTGCCCAGAGGGGCCGTTCTTGGGTCGTAGCAGAACCATCTCCCCTCCCCCCGGTCAGAGAACCTCTCTTGCTAAGGTCACCAATGACCTCCAAGGGTGGGGTCTCAGTCTCAGGTGACCTGCCCAGGCCACAGTCTCTGACAAGGGGCCAACTCTCCCCCTCCCCCTGGAAATCCTCCCTGTCCTCGGCTTCCAGGACACGGCTCTCCTGGTGTTCCTCTGACCTCAGGGCTGCTTCTCCTTCTTGAGAAGAGAGGGTCCCTGGGCTCAGTCCTTGCACCTGGTCCCTTGCCTCTGGACTTTAAATACAAACTATACGTCAAGGCATCTCAAATAAGTATGAGCAGCCCAGCCCTCTCCTGTGCCCTCCAGACTCACATATCCAGCCGGCTGCTCGCTGACAGCTAGCTCCACATGGATGTCTAACATCTTGAACTTAACTCGGCCAAAACCTAGCTCCTGCCCTTCCTCCAGACCTCCCCAATCTCCATCCATCCAGTGGATGAGGCCCTGGAGGAATAAACTTTGCCACCTCTATTTCTTGTTTTCTTTGGCCACGCTGTGCAGCATGCGGAATCTTAGTTCCCCAAACAGGGTTCGAACCCGGGCCCCTGCAGTGGAAGCGCGGAGTCCTAACCACTGGACTACCAGGGAAGTCCCTGATTCCTCGGTTTCTCTACCCTTCTACATCCAACCCACTCAGCGGATCCCATCAGCTCTGCCTGCAACGGACACCCAGAATCCAACCTCTTCTGGGAGTCTCCACTGCCATGTGCACCTCCTCTCATCCAGAGGGTGAGACCCCAAGTCTTCATCCTGGACCTGAGTCTACTCTCAACACAGCAGCAAGGGGGACCCTCTTACAGGAGAAGTTACAACGTCACCTCATGCTGTGCCCCAAACCCTCCAGTGGCTCTGTCTCACTCCAGGTAGACAGCATACTCCTCGCAGCGGCCTGGGGCCCAGAGCCCTCCTCCTGCCCTGCTCTCTCACACTTGTGCCGCCTGGCTCTTCCTCAAACTCCTAAGGCTGCTCCCTCAGCCTGGCCTGCTCCTCCCCCACACACCTGCCCAACTCAGCCTGCTTCGGGTCTTCCTTCACTACTCAAATGTCACCTTGGCCTACCCAGAGGGCCTCACTGAGTACTGCAACCCTTCCTCCAGCCCTGCAACCCTGGTCTTTAGTTTCTCACCTACAATAAACAATAGAGGGCTTCCCTGGTGGCAGAGTGGTTAAGAATCTGCCTGCCAATGCAGGGGACACAGGTTTGAGCTCTGGTCCAGGAAAATCCCACATGCCGCGGAGCAGCTAAGCCCGTGCGCCTCAACTACTAAGCCTGTGCTCTAGAGCCCGCGAGCCACAACTACTGAGTCCGCGAGCCACAACTACCAAAGCCCACGCACCTAGAGCCTGTGCTCCGCAACAAGAGAAGCCACCGCAATGAGAAGAAGCCCACACACCACAATGAAGAGTAGCCCCCGCTCACCGCAACTAGGGAAAGCCCATGTGCAGCAACAAAGACCCAACGCAGCCAAAAATAAATCAATTTTTAAAAATAAATAGAACATGCTTCTTCATTGTGTTTGTCATTTTATGGCCCATCTTCTCCCACTAGATTGAGAGCTCCATCATATCAGAGGCTGTCGTCTGTGTTCCCAAAACTCAGAACAGCAAGCAGCACACAGTAGGTGTTCAATGAATATTTGTGGAATGGGTGACACAGTTCATGTGGATGTGCCTTAGGAAAAGAAACATAACCAATGGGGGAAGGGGGAGAGGGACGGAGACTAGGCAAAGAATTATTCTGAATTTTAGTAATCAAGAAGTTTCTGTAGGGACTTCCCTGGTGGCGCAGTGGTTAAAACTCCATGCTCCCAATGCAGGGGGCCCAGGTTCGATTCCTGGTCAGGGAACTAGATCCCACATGCATGTCGCAACTAAGGAGCCCATGTGCCACAACTAAGGAGCCGGCGAGCCACAACTAAGACCCGGTGCAACCAAATAAATAAATAAATTTTTTTTTTTTTAAAAGCAATGGGGGTGATGACTTTTAAAAAAAAGCAGCTTCTGAACAGTAATTCAGAAATTACTATTAACTGATTTACCATTTAGAATAAGAGGATCAACTCAGGACTTACATTTATGATTCTCACTATATGGAATTTAAATCTAATATAGAATTTCATTTTAATGAGTTACCTCATTTGATTATTAGTATCCATTCAACTGGATAATTGGATTTTGGGGGGAGAAGTGGGGTGAGAAATGAAACATGAAAACTGACATAATACATCTACTCCAAAAGCTGAGAATCCCACATTTTCCAAGGCAGTCCTTATTCAGAGAAAAAGAGGCTGAGAAAATGTAGCAAAATGATTATATTTGGCTGACCCATATGAAATTGCTGATATTTGACTATTTTTGACCCAAAAAAAAAGACAATTTCCTAAATAGAAATTCTAAAATTTCCATAATCAATGGTATAATTAGAAAGAAACGCATAAGAAAGAAAGAAACTCCTAAAAATACTCTCACTGCTTTGCTAGGGCTTGGGGCTTCCCCAGCCTTCTAAATTCAAGCACTGCTAGGAAGGGGCAACCTGGCTGTGCGGAAGGGAAGGAGGCACCTTGAAATTGCTGTCCTGAGGTCACCTCTGGGCCACATCTGGCTGCAAGCTTCCCCTCTCCACCCTTGTCGGCCTTTGTCCAGGTGAGAAAGCTGCACGAGGCCTCTAGAAACCCCCGCAGGATCGGCAGATGCAGACAGTAAGCCTGGGCCTCCTTCACTGCCCTCTCCCACCTGGAAGGGGAGCAAGCAGACAGAGGACCCGCCTGAGTCCCTCAACAACCTCTTTACCCTCCCACCAGCCCGTTAGCACTCACTGCCCCCACACTGCCCCGCCCCAACTCTTCCTTTCCCAGCACTTGGAAGGCCGTGGGCTGTGCCATCGGCTGCCTGGCACCCAGCTCCCCACGGACCAGGACCAGGATGCAGCTCAGCCCTGGCCTGCACCGTGATTCGCTTCTCTCCGCGAGTCCCCCATCCCTTGCCCGGTGCACAGCAGATGCTCCAAACTCTGCTAGAAACATACAGGGAGGTCTCCAGGGGCCCTGGAAAGCCCAGTCCTCCACCGCCCACAATGCCCATTTTAGCAAACAGCTGTGTCCTCCTCCCCGCCGCCCTCCCCCCGTAAAAACCTTTATAGTCTCTCAAAGATCATAAGAAAAACACATTACTAGGTGCTGGGTTTCAAAGTCCACAAGGGCTCCGAGAGGCCCTACTCGCCAGCTCCAGTTGCCTTTTCTCATGGGGAAGATCCAGGGGCCCCAGATCAGACGTGGGATTACCGCCACCCAAGATGGTGTCCTTGGCATCTCTCTCTGGTCTCCCTCACTGGCCTCCCGGCAGGTCCCACCTCCTGCCATCCCAGGTTCCAAGACTGGCCCTGAGCTCTCAGGCCCCCGCCATGGGAAGAGGAGCTGGCCAGGCAGCCAGCTGCCAAGTGCAGACAACGGGCACCCTGATTTCCTGGGGTTCCCCCTCCTCCGCCTCCCTCCACCCGGCCAGGGCAGGATTAGGCTGATGATTAATAGCGCTGACCTCAGCCAGCAGGAGGAGCCGTGGCCCATCCCAGCAAGAAGCCAGGGGCCAGGGTGACAAAGGAACCAGAGGGGCAGAGCACAGCCCTCCCAACTCAGCTCCAAGAGGGTGGGAGAGTTACATGCAAAAAGAATACTGCAGGGCATCCAGAGCAGAGAGGGCCGGGCCGGACTGGGGAGGGCAGGGTGGAAGTCGTTTAATCAATAAGCAATTTAAAAGAACAGTAAGAAAAAAGTTTTAAATTTTTTTAATTAAAAAAAAAAAAACACTGAGGAGGTCCTTAATTTTAATATAAATTAAAATATAAGGCCGTGGTGACTAAAAGAGTGCAGTACTGGAGAGAACAATGACATTTTTTCCGTCATGACCTGGCAGTATGCGTCAAGATGTAAAATGTATAAGACCTTGGACTCCACCGTTTCTTTCACTTCTAGGAAAGACCTTAACACAAAGGAAGTGCCCAGGCCATGTGCAAGGTGTGCCCAGGAGGGTCCACCCAGTGTGGTTTATGACACAGTACTGCAGCCACTAAAAAGGCTGATGTAGATATAGATTTATTTTAAAGGACGGTGGTTCACTGTTTGTGTAAAGCAGAAAGTTACAAAATAACGACAGTAAGAGCAATACTGGTTTCTTTTGCTTTTGCTTGATGCATTTTAAAGTCAACATGTATTACTTTTTAATTTTTACATTTATAATCAGAAAAGAGAAGAAGGATGTCTCATTTTGAGGGGGAGAAGCAATACAGTTCATTGCTGACTCACTAGAAGGAAACGCAACAAAAACATTTGGGGTGGTAGGATGAGGGTGACTTTGACTTTTATTTCTTAATCATTTTCCACTTTTCTAAAAGTTTCTACAATAAATATATTACTTTTATTTTTATTTTAATTAAAAATACAAGGTACACTTTTCTGCACGTCGCGTGTTGCCCTCAGAGAGGTTACTGGAGCCCAGAGCTGCTCCCCACTCCGCGGCCCGAGATCTCGGATTGTGGGCACCAGTACGAATGTGGATCTGACCCTCTCCCTTCTGCTGATGGACACATTATTGTTGCCAGGCTTTTTTCTACTACAAACAATGCTGTAAGGATAATCCCTGTACGCCCACCATTTTTGACCCACGTGAGATACATTTATAGTTGTGGAGTCACAGGTCAAAGGGCAAATTTTATAGAAAACTCCCAATTGCCCTCCCCAGCATGGGTCCCGGTTTACACTCTCACCCGCAGAAGTTACATTGGGTGGTTCTTGACTCATGCCTCCTTGTCCAGATGAGGCTCAATATACAGCAGGTGCCCGATAGGCAAGCGAGCCAATGAATAGCACCAATGAAAATACTGCATTATAGCGGGTTATGTTTTTGTTTGGTTTTGATAAATTTATTTATTTTATTTTTATTTATTTTTGGCTGCATTGGGTCCTCGCTGCTGTGCACCAGCCCTCTCCAGTTGCGGCGAGCGGGGGCCACTCCTCGCTGCGGTGCGCAGGCCTCTCATTGCGGTGGCCTCTCCCATTGCCGAGCACGGGCTGTAGGCACGCGGGCTCAGTAGTTGTGGCTCGCGGGCCCTAGAGCGCAGGCTCAGTAGTTGTGGCGCACAGGTTTGGCTGCTCCACAGCATGTGGGATCTTCCCGGACCAGGGCTCGAACCCGTGTCCCCTGCGTTGGCAGGCGGATTCTTAACCACTGCGCCACCAGGGAAGCCCCAACGGGTTATGTTTTTAAAAGGAAAGAAATGAAAATGTAAGGCAAGACAAAAGGTAAAAAACAGAGTAAAGCAGAAAAAAAAAAAAAAAGTGATAGGAGAGCTACATGGAAAAGAGAAATGGAAATGGAGACACTGGGGCCCACTTGCCAAAACAGACAGGAGTCTGCAGTTAAAAGGGGTTCTAGAGACTGACCAGGAGATCGACAAGCCGAGCCGTCCCGAGCAAGACAACAACGCAGTCACGGCCTGTCCGGGACCTTTCAGAACAGCGTCTCCCAAGGGGGTGCTCATCCCTTACACGGTTTCTGTTTATTTTTACTCCAAGATAAATAAGCAGCTTTAGCTTTTGTTTCTACACAGAATGACCACGGGTGGGCCTGGACCAGGCCTGCAAAGCCAGCCAGTCACCAGTCACCGCAGGTGACCACGGAGCTCCGGATGTCCTGCACACACACACACTCACTCATACCCCAGCAGACTGGGAGCAAGTGCAGACAGGGATTTACACACGATGTGGAGTACACGGGACCAAAGCAAAGCTCGCAAAAGGGACAGTTGCTTAACAAGATCCGGGCAAGGAAATCCCAGAATGAAGAGCACAGACGCCAACGAAGGCCAGAGCTGCCCCTCTCACCACCCGCTGCCTCAACCAGCATCGGGGGGGGGAAATCAGGAAGGATGGAGTCAGGGCTGAGGGATTGGCCAAAGTGATTCAAAACAAAGAAAACTATGTGAAACACAGACGTCCAGCCACTGTCAGTAATGAGGAATCCCAGCAAAAGGGTATTTTGTGCCTTGAGAAAGTATATAAAGTATGTGCTAGAGATAACAGGAAGGGATAACTATTAGCGAGACATTTTATTTTTTTTTTTTATTTATTTTTTTTTAAATTAATTAATGTATTTATTTACTTTTTTTTATTTTTGGCTGCGTTAGGGTCCTCGTTGTTGCATGTGGGCTTTCTCTAGTTGTGGTGAGCGGGGGCTACTCTTCATTGTGGTGGTGAGCCGGCTTCTCGTTGCGGTGGCTTCCCTTGTTGCAGAGCACTGGCTCTAAGCACGCGGGCTTCAGTAGTTGTGGCACGCGGGCTCTGTAGTTGTGGCTCGCGGGCTCTAGAGCACAGGCTCAGTAGTTGTGGCGCACGGGCTTGGTAGCTCCGCGGCATGTGGGATCTTCCTGGACCAGGGCTCGAACCCGTGTCCCCTGCATTGGCAGGCGGATTCTCAACCACTGCGCCACCAGGGAAGTCCCGCGAGACATTTTAAAATAACGGTTATTCCATTTTTACTTCTTTAAAATTGTTCTTCTTTGTTTTATAATATATGTATTAGAAAAACAGTACATGTATATAATTTTTGAATGAATGGAGATACAAATTAAAAAAATTTTTTTTCCTAATAGGGTCCACAATCAAAAGTTTCAAGAGCTCTGTTTAGAACAGCCTTCAAAAGGTGGCCACACCTTCGCTGTCCCTTTGCACCATAGACGCTTGGGTGTCCCCCCTCAGGGTCTACTTCCCCCCAGGCGCTGAGCAGTCAGAGGGCAAGCACTTTTGGGGGAGGAGGAGGGCAGGGTGCTATCCCGCCCCTCCCCTCCCCCCATCAGAGCATCTCCTATGACCAACCCCACTCTTCACAGGAGGAAACCCCAGCTCAGGGAGGTCCTGCCCAGAAAAGCACTGTGAGGAGGTACGCAAGCTGGGATTCAGAAATGGGACTTCTCCAAAGAGCCTTCTTTTAAACCCAAGCGCCCCAGGGGTCAAGCTGTTGACAAACGGATGTCGGGGAACCCTAAGACTGTTCTCTAATTCTCACAACTGGGGCTTCATGGCTTTTGATTTTTCAGTTAACTAGTAGTCTCTAATTTTTAACCTTTTATGATGGAAAACAAAAGCATATACAAAAGGAGAGGAAATAATATCATTACACCCTTCACCTACCTTAAACAATTAACAACTCCTGTGGCCAATCCTGTTTCCTCTTTCGCCCCACCAGCTCCACTGGTTTATTATGAAGGAAATCCCAGATCTTATCTGTAAACATCTGTAACTTTTACCCAAGCATTTTGGTGAGTATCTCTAAAAGTTAAGGACCCTTTATTTTTTCATTTTTTAAATTTATTTATTTATTTATTTTTTGTGGTACATGGGCCTCTCACTGTTGTGGCCTCTCCCATTGCGGACCACGGGCTCCGGACACGCAGGCTCAGCGGCCATGGCTCACGGGCCCAGCCGCTCCGCGGCATGTGGGATCTTCCCAGACCGGGTCACAAACCCGTGTCCCCTGCATCGGCAGGCGGACTCTCAACCACTGCGCCACCAGGGAAGCCCTAAGGACCCTTTAAAAAAACAAAACCACAATAGTATCATCACACCCAAACATATAATTCCTTCAGACCATCAACAGTCAGTGCTCTAACTTCCCCAATTTTCTTTAATTTTTTTTTTTTACATCTAACTTTTACATATTTTTTTTTTCTGATTGTGGTAACAAAAGTAGAAAGAAGGAAATTAAGATCACTTTTTTTTTTTTTTTTTTTTTTTTTTTTTTTTTGCGGTATGCGGGCCTCTCACTGTTGTGGCCTCTCCCGTTGCGGAGCACAGGCTCCGGACGCGCAGGCCCAGCGGCCATGGCTCACGGGCTTAGTTGCTCCGCGGCATGTGGGATCTTCCCGGACCAGGGCACAAACCCGTGTCTCCTGCATCGGCAGGCGGATTCTCAACCACTGCGCCACCAGGGAAGCCCTAAGATCACTTTTAATCCCACCTTCCAAAGATAAGTACTGGTAACTGCTTGTTTTCTTTGGTCTTTTAAAATTAACATAGATAAAATATTATATATTTTCTCCACAAATTGGATCAAAATGTAAATAGTTTTGTAGTCCATTTTTTAAATACTTTGCATTCTTTGTATTTGCCCATGTCATAGAAATATTTGTAAAAATTGGATGGCCTGATAATATTTCATTGCACACATGTGTACATCATCTCAAGCCCCATTGGGCTCTTAAACTGTGCCCTTCCCCTTTTTTTGCCAACATGAAAATCCTCATAATAAATATATTTGGATCTATCTCCACGTCCTTCAGATAGATTTCTAGAAGGGGCATACCTGGGTCAAAGGAGAGGGTTTGCGTTTTGTTTAAGTTTCTTAAGTTATCTAAGGAGTGAACTCAGACCAAGTGCTGGTGTCTTGGTCCTCAGAGATGTGGAAACCTCTCCTGGAGGACACAGCCAGGGATGGTGTAGAGGGTGGGGAGGAACACAGAGAACGAGAGCTACGCTACACAGTGGAAAGAAATAAAGTGGAGAGAAGATGCTGGCCCAGCTAACATGCCTGTGAGCGGAGGAATGCACCCTTTGACTTTGGACCCTTCCAGCAAACTGCTTCTTTCTCTTTCCACCTGTCCTCTGGTCTCAGGAGCCCCCCTGGCCTTTCCCCCTGGAATCCCAGCTCCTGGCCATCTGGCCTCCCGCCCCAGCCCCCGCACCCCCAGGAAAAGCCCCTTCCTCACCACTCCCGGCTGGACCGCTCACAGACTCAGCACACTTACTGCCTTCAGAGGCACCTGCTCTTTTGGATCTGTCTGTGCAACCAGCTAATAATCTACGGGCAAATCAACCTAAAAACTGGACCACTGGTAATGAGCCCACGTGTCGCATGCTATTCATGAAGATATAGTAGGAAATTCTCTTAAATGTTAACATCAAGATAACATTAAGTCTGGGACTAGTTTTCTCCTGAACTAACCTAGTAATCCTATCCCCCGTCACACAAAAAAAGGTTTTTTGTTTTGTTTCCATTGGTGAAGCCCAGTTGGTTCCTGGTAATCATACACGTTTCCAAATAATTTGTAAACTATTAAAATCATTCTAGACCTTGATATCAAAATCTGAAGGAGAAAAAAAAAAAAACCCTAAAGAAGGAGAAAAACTGCAGCAATATTGCCCGTGACGTAAGACGCTTATACTGGTTGTCTGAAGGAGAAGCAGGAAACGGGGAGGGAGAGGGTGAGATAATTACTTGCTACGTTCAAATTTGCTCGCCTAAACTGAAATATTAGTTAAAAGAGGGAAAAAGACTCAATTATTAAGCAATTATTTTTCCTGCCACAACAAACAAACAAACAAACAAAAACCTAAACGGGGGGCTTCCCTGGTGGCGCAGTGGCTGAGAATCCACCTGCCGATGCAAGGGGCACGGGTTCGTGCCCCGGTCCGGGGAGGATCCCACATGCCGCGGAGCAGCTGGGCCCGTGAGCCATGGCCGCTGAGCCTGCGTGTCCGGAGCCTGTGCTCCACAACAGGAGAGGCCACAACATTGAGAGGCCCGCGTACCGCAAAAAAAACCCAACCTAACGGGGCACCTCGTAACAATATCTTCCTCAATTGCTTTTTTAATGGCAGAACAAATACTTATAGGCTTATGTCTCTCATGAACGTAGATGCCAAAATTCTAAACAAAGATATTGGCAAATCAAATCCAATGATGCATAAAAAGAATACATCACGACTAAGTCAGGTTTATTCCAGTTATACAACAAATATTTAAGGATTAACGTTCAAAAATCAATCAGTATAATTCAGAAAAAAGGAAATTAATCATTCAATCATCTCAGCAGATATTTAAATAAGAATGCCCACTGTCACCAGGTCAACATGATCCTATATGTCCTAGGCAGTGAAAAAGGCAAGAACAAGATATAAAATGAATAGATATAAAATGAATAGATATAAAATAGATATAAAATATCTATATCTATATATATAAAATATCTATATCTATATCTAAAATATCTATATAAAATATAGATATAAAATGAATAAAGTTTAGCAGTAAATAAAATTGCCTTTATTCATAGGCAACATAATTATATGTGTAAAAAAGCCAAAAGAATCTAAAATAAACTATTTGAATTAAATATAAATGGTCAGTTTGGCAAGGTCAATGAATTCAGAGTCACTATACAAAAATGAACTACATTTCTCTATACTTGTGAAGTATAATAAAGCATACATCTGGTCTCTGACCCTAGTTCCTGGCACGGAGCTTCAAAAAACCTTGCATTTCCAGAGTGACAGGAGTGTCTTTGTGATGTTAATAAGATGACTCTCCGGAATTCCCTGGTGGTTCAGTGGTGAGGACCCCCTGCCCTCACTGCTGAGGGCCCGGATTCGCTCCCAGGTTAGAGAACTTAAGATCCCACAAGTTTCGGGGAGCAGCCAAAAAATAATAATAATAATTTTGGTGACTCGAGGTGGGACCCTAGAGAGAGACTGGAGATGGTCACCAGTGAAACTAAAGAGGGCACAAAAGGCCCTGCCTCCAGGGAAGGCCAATGACTTAATCAAGCATGCTAAGGAAGTCCTGATGATAAAAACTCTGGGTCCCGGGCTTCCCTGGTGGCGCAGTGGTTGAGAATCCGCCTGCCGATGCAGGAGACACGGGTTCGGGCCCTGGTCCGGGAAGATCCCACATGCCGCGGAGCAACTAAGCCTGTGAGCCGTGGCCGCTGAGCCTGCGCGTCCGGAGCCTGTGCTCCGCAACGGGAGAGGCCACAACAGTGAGAGGCCCGCATACCGCAAAAAAAAAAAAAAAAAAACTCTGGGTCCCAAAGCTCAGTGGGGCGTCCAGGTTGGTGAGCACGCCGATGTACCAGGAGGGTGACACACTCTGGCTCCAGAGGGAGAGGGCGTGGAAGCTCCCCGTCCCTCAGACAGACCCCATCCTAGGTACATTCTTTAAAATAAAACTGTACTCTTAAGTGTAGCACTTTCCTGAGCTCTGTGAGCCATTCTAGCGAATTATCAAACCTGAGGGGGAGTCATGAAAACCCCTGAGTGCATAGCCAGTTGGTCAGATGTACACAGGTGGAGGGGACCCCACTTGAGGCTGGCATCTGAGGTGAGAGCTGTCTCTGGAGGACTGAGCCCTTATACCCATGGGGACTGAGGCTGATGCCAGGTGGTTGGCACCAGAACTGAACTGCAATACACCCTGGTTGGAACAATCTGTAACAAACAAATGAAAAATACAATTTTAAAGACACTGCTTAAAATCACCAAATACCTAGCAATAAATCAAGAAAAGAAGTGTAAGACTTCTACACAGAAAAATGACTATATTATTGAAAGAAATTAAGAGAGCATGAACTAATGGAGGGGTAACCTATGTTTGTAGATTGGAAGATTCATTACTATAAAGATGTCAAGTCATCAAGCTATCTATAGAGTCAATGCAGTTCCATAAAATTCCCAGGCAAAAAAGGTTAAGAATAGTCAAGACAATCTTGAAGAACAAAGAACAAAGTATCGAACATTATCAGGTCCCAAAGCTTACTGTAAAAGTACTGCAATTATGTCAATGCAGTATTGGAACAAGGAAAAATAAAGAGACCAATGGAAGAGGGTCCAGACCTACATATATACCATGGTTCAGTGAAGAAAGGACAGCCCTTTCAATGAGTTCTACTGAAGTAGTTGGACATCCATATGGATTTTTTAAAAAAAGAATCTTGACCTGTAACACATCAAAAACAGAAATAAATTCCGGAAGGATTATAGATCGCTAAGGTAAACAATACAGCTTCCAGAAGATAACACAGGATTCTAGCTTCCTGACTTTCATACAGGCAAGGAATCTTAAAAACGGGGAATCAAAAGCACTAACCACCACAATGGATGATAAGCATATGAGAATGTGCTCAGCATCATTAGCCACTAGGGAAATCTATATTAAAATCACAATGAGATACTACAACACACCCACCTGACGGGTTAACTAAAATAAAATAAATAAAGAGCCAACAATACCAGAGTTGTGAGCATAGGAGTGGAAACAGGTACAAGCACTTTGGAAAACTGTCTCCTCTATGCCTATACAATGGCCTAGCATTTCTACTCCCAGACATATTCCCAACAGAACTGGCTACACATAGTCACCAGAAGACATGCCAAGCGTGCTCTTAGTGGCATTATTTGTAAGACTCTCAAAGTGGAAACAATCCAAACGTCCACCAACAGTACCATGGCGGTGTGTTTCTATCATGGAATACTATACAGCAACAAAAAGAGAATGAACTACAGCTACAAGCAACAGAAAAAACTGACCCATGATGATTTGGGGGGCAGGGGCAGTAACTGGAAGAGTCTGCAGAGGGCTTCTAGGATATTGATAATGTTCTATTTCTTGAGCTAAGAGGTATTCACACAAGGATGTTCCTTTGCGAAAAACTAGCAAGCTGAATACTTATGATTTAAGCACTTTGCTTCAACAGAAAGTTTACTTGGAAACAAATCTAGGAGCTTCCCTGCTGGCGCAGTGGTTGAGAGCCCGCCTGCCAATGCAGTGGACACAGGTTCGAGCCCTGGTCCGGGAAGATCCCACATGCCGCGGAGCAACTAAGCTCATGCGCCACAACTACTCAGCCTGCGCTCTAGAGCCCGTGAGCCACGACTACTGAGCCCGCATGCCACAACTACTGAAATCCGTGCACCTAGAGCCCGTGCTCTGCAACACGAGAAGCCACCACAACGAGAAGCCTGCGCACAGCAACGAAGAGTAGTCCCTGCTCACCGCAACTAGAGAAAGCCCATGAGCAGCAACAAAGACCCAATGCAGCCAAAAATAAATAAATAAAATAAATAAATTTTAAAAAATAAAAAATAGAACAAATCTAGGTGGTTGCCGAAAGTGAGAGGTTGGGCAAAACAGGTGAAGGTGGTCAAAAGGCACAAATTTCCAGTTATAAGTCCTTAAAATTGGGGGGAGGGAGGGGGGAGAGGGGAAAGGGAAAGGGGAGGGGGAGAGGGGGAGGGGAGGGGGCGGGGTGATAAATAAGTCCTGGGGATGTAATGTACAGCATGAGCACTACAGTAAATAGTTAATAAATAATATGTATTATCTATTTGAAAGTTGCTAAGAGAGTAGACCTTAAAAGTTCTCATCACAAGAAAAAAATTTTTGTAACTATGTGTGGTAATGAACTAGACTTATCGCAATGACTGCTTCACAACATATACATACAGCAAGTCATTTTGTTTTATACCTGAAACTGACATAATGTAATCTGTCAATTATATCTCAATTTTTTAAAATGTAGAACTGACAGTAAATTTTCTAGCCTGGGGTTACTGGAATATCCCAATCTTCTGGTCTCTTTCTCAATACCTACAACCCCCCTGAGAAGTGACACAGAACAGCAGTCAAGGGCTTGGCCTGTGGAGGGGAGCAGTCTGGGGTGGCCACTTAGCTGCCATGTGGCTGAGAAAGAAAGATTCTCAGCCTCTCTGAGCCTCAGTTCCCTGTCTACAGCGCTTGGAGGATTAATTCAGTATTCAACAAAGGCTAACCATTCATGAAGGCACTTCTTTCTTTAACGATCCCTGCTCTACTCTCTTCCAGAGCTTGGGTCTGGGGCATTTCTGGGGAGACTGGGCCTCTTGGGGAGCCTCAGTCCCTTGGATCCCCCTCTTGTTCCTGCTGCTTTTCTATCACAGCCTTTTGCCTCCCTAACTGGGGCACCAGGGAGGACAGGTGACTGGTGGATCCTGAGATGAAAGAACCCACATAGGGGCGGGCGCAGCTGGTAAATGTGGCCACGCTCCTTTTCCCAGACATCTCCCCAGAGCAGCACCCCTCAGACTGTGCTTCTGCAGTGAGACCACAAAGGCGCTGGCCATCAGGACGGCTGCCTGCACTTTTCCCAATGTGCGGGAGACAAATAACTGAATGAGGAGCATCTCCTCAGTTTTAAGTTACTTTTCTGGACATTTTTTTTCTTAAGCTCTGGCTTCTGTTACCCTTAACATACACGCTAGGGTCCAGATAAGATGCCATCTGAATTAGCGTGCAATTATATAGCAGGCTCTTTTGACCTCAATGTATTCATAATTCCAAGAAAGACACCACACCCAGACAGTGGGGCAGCTGCCACCCAAGCCAGTATGTAAGAACCACCGTGGCCCAAGTGGGTGTCAACACCAACGGGGGTACCTTTTGGATAGTAATAACAGTAATTTTTTTTTTTTTTTTTTTTTTTTTTTTCGGTACACGGGCCTCTCACTGTTGTGGCCTCTCCCGTCGCAGAGCACAGGCTCCGGACGCACAGGCTCAGCGGCCACGGCTCACGGGCCCAGCCGCTCTGCGGCATGTGGGATCTTCCCGGACCGGGGCACGAACCCGTGTCCCCTGCATCGGCAGGCGGACTCTCAACCACTGCGCCACCAGGGAAGCCCAATAACGGTAATTTTTAAAACAGCTGACATTTATTGCACGACAACATGGTGCCAGGGGCTGAGCTGAGCCCTGTACGTGCCCTACCTCATTCTGTCCTCCCCACAACCTCTGGGTTGGGTGCTGTCATTCATGAGGATGACCAAATCAACAGCCGAAATCACCGAAGAGAAATTTCTCTGAGCCCAAAAGTCAGTCACTATTTTGAGCCTTTTACAAAATAAACTCTACTGCACAAGCGTTTGCTCCCTTCTTAAACTTACTCTCGAGAAAGTCTGATGAGAGGCGGACGTACATTTAAAGCAGGACTCTAGGTGACTGTGCGTGTGTGCGTGTGCGTGTGCGTGTGAGAGAGAGGAAAGGGAGTGCCTGCCTGGAGTGGATAAATGTGTGTGTCTGTCTGCTGGTGGGTGTGGGTAAGAGTGTGTAAAAGGATGCCTGAGTGTGTGTGGGATTCAGCCTGCCTGTGTGTGAGTGGGTAGGTGGGTGCATATGTGTGCATGTATGTGTGTGCATATGTGGACGTGGGTGTTTGTGGGTGTGGATGTAGGCATGCGGTCATGTGTGTGCATGTGTGGACGTGGATGTGTGTGGGTGTGGATGTAGGTGTGGGGTCGTGTGTGTGTGTGTGTGTGTGTGTGGACGTGGGTGTGGATGTAGGTGTGGGGTCATGTGTGTGTGTGTGTGTGTGTGTGGATGTGGGTGTTTGTGGGTGTGGATGTAGGTGTAGGGTCGTGTGTGTGTGGATGTGGGTGTGTGTGGGTGTGGATGTAGGTGTGGGGTCGTGTGTGTGGGTGTGTGTGTGTGTGTGTGTGTGTGTGTGGATGTGGGTGTGTGTGGGTGTGGATGTAGGTGTGGGAGTGAGCCTGCCTGGGGTGGGGCAGGGGGTGGTGGGGGGAGGCTTCCTTCCAACCAAGGCTCCTGGCTGCCAGCTGGCCAGAGACCAGGCGTTCCAGAGAGCCCGGCAAAACCAGTCTTTCGAGAACCCTGCCCAGGTCACAGTAAATAGGCCCTGCAGCAGGGAAGAGACTCTGGCTGTAACCTCTGGGGAATGCTCCAGCAATCCTAGGTCTAACCCCCAACCAAACAGGCTGGCTGCCACACACCCCAGCCCTCTGGGCTCACCTTGTCAGCCACAGAAAGCAGCCCAGCCCTCAGTCTGTGGAAATCCTCCTAGATGCTCCTCCTAAGGATCCCAGGGATAAAAACGGATTTCACTTCTTATCAGAGGAGAAATCTGAAGAACTGATCTAAACTGTGTTCCAAAAAGCAGAGCACAAAATTGTACGTAGACAGTGATTTCAATGTGAAAACACGTAAGGGCAGCTAATGAGAGAGAGCATGGCTGTAAAAATGAAAATGATTTTGAGCCTGTTGTCTTTGTTACAAGATTTTTTAAACTTTAAAAAAAAAAAAGATTAAATTTCTAAAAAGTTATCAAAGTAAATTAAAATATTAAAAGTGCTTCTTTCTAAGTCACAGGTTTCTGGATTGTCTGGTTTTGATTTTTGCCTCTTTTCAAAGGTTCTGATAGTGATATGTAGGTCTTTCTAATTAACATTAAGGAAAAGAAAAATTCCATAATAAATGGAACAGGAATAGAGTAAGTAGTCCAGAATCCAGTCTATGAAATGAGCCAGGAGTCCTTTCTGTAGCCACAAAGCCTTTGACAGCTGGATGTCCTGGGACGCTCAGGTGTGATGGGAGGGGTAACCCGAGGTTCAGGACAGGAGAGCACCCTGTCATAGGGCAGCTGTGCCCGGTGGCAGATGGAGGGGCTCGGAGAACAAGGAGAGAGGACTGGATCAAACGGCAGCAACCGCACCAGGAAGCTGCTCCCCCCGTCCTCTTAGCTGAGGGCCACCTTGGGCACCTCTAGGAAATTCCATAACCCTCACATCCTCCTGGCAAGTTCTGCTGAGAAGCTCAAAACTCCCTAAGGCCATAGGAAGGCAGAAAGAGAGGGGCAGCCCTAGGACAGGCAAGGCAAGCTGTCCCTCCCTGCAGAATGGGCTGAAGGAACCAGAGAGGTCCGCTAAAATCAATCACCAAGTCAGCGACGGAAGGGTCCAGCCCACCCTAGCCCTCTAGGCACACTCCCCTCTTAGAGAGTGTCTGATAAACAGGCTTGCGGCCCCTGCCCTCGAGGAGACAGACTGGCAGGAAACGTCATGTTCCTTTCCCTCAAGGATATCCTAGCTGTTCAGTTACCTGGCTCATCAGCATGACACTACCTCGGGAGGAGACGGGCACACCGCAGTGGCACCTCCCAGCCCCTCTGGGAAGGGCTGAGAGGCGGTCACAATATGCAGAAGCAGTTTCCCCCGAAGTTGGCACCAAGGACTGAGAAGCTCATTTCTCACCCTGTGGTCTCGTCCAAGTGCTCCCAGAACAAGAGGCACAGACATGGAAAGTGCTGTGTCGATTCCCCCTCGAAGATCCAGCTGAAATGTCAGATTTCTACTGACAAGACAAGCAAGGCTCCGGCTTCCGGAGGGTCCCCTGCCCCTTATCCACTTCTCCTGCAGGACACAGGAGAAGTGTGGTTTTGTGTTTCTGTGCACTGTTTTCAATATTCATCATCTGTCCAGTACCTCCTGTCCTGACCAGAGGAGTCCAGGAAAACTCTAGAGCTGGTCTTTTGAATTAGAAATACAAGACTTTTGACAAGTAAAGATCTAAGAAGCTCTTATGAGGGCCTGGCCGTAAGGCAGAGCCTTCCAGTACACAAATAAGAGCTTTAGGAAGAGATCTGTAAATAGAAGGTGGGTGAGGTGCCCTCAGCTCTGGCTCCTCTATGGAAGCTGGCCCACGGGCTGCACGTGCACCACACTGAAGAGAAAGTGAGCAGCGTTCTGGCCAGCGTTTTGTCAGTTGCCCCGCTGGCATCTCTGCCCCACAGGCAGCTCCTGTCGCTTGCTCAGATATACTTGCCCCCGGGGAAGCTTCTCGAGATCAGATCACCAGCTCAGTTCAAAAGTACTTCCAGGTGTAGAGCTGCCTTCCTCTCCACTCTGGAGGCCGCCCTCTCCCAGAACCTCGTGACCACTGTCCCATCCCACAGCTGGGCTCAGCACTAGCCCTAGGCGACCTCCCCAGGAGGCTCCCCAGACCAGGCCTGCATGGTTCTTTCTCATCTCGCCAGGGAGCCGCTTGGGCCAGGCTTCTCCATGCCTCACACGCTCTGCCTACTCTCAGTCGCTCCCAAACCTTTCAGCCGGGTCCCGCCTCACTCCCGAGCCCCACGTGGCACTTCCCCTGCATACCTGCCTGGATGGACTGCACCCTCGTGCTGCTTGGGGTGGTCCAGGGCCAGCAGCACGGGCATCATCTGAGAGCTTGTCAGAAAGGCAGACCCTTGGGCCGCACCCCCAAACCCACTGAGCTCTCATCTGCATTTGAACAGAATACCTAGGCAGTCGGACATTCGTTGAAGCGCCAGATGCTCGGGGGCACGCAATGCTGGGCACAGAAGTCGGATAAAGGGTGGCACCACCCCTCCCTCCGCCCTCACCAGACTGGCTCTGCTCTCTCCTCTGCCCACTCCCGTCCAATGACAACATCATCAACTTGAATCCCAGGCAGAAACCTCAGATGTTCACAAATACTTCCCACCCCGACTCCCAACATCTCCGTAATAATCGCTGGGCCCTGTCATTCTGACTGCAGAGGCGCCTGGAGGCCTAGGCCTTCCCGGGTCCCACGGCGCCTACCTGTCTCCCTGGTAGACAGCGGCTGCTGTGAACAGGGCTGCGTTAGTCCTCTGACTCCCAAAAGCTAGCACACCGTCTGACACACAGGCTTCCAACAGTTAGATGTTTGCTGAACAAATGAAGAGAACAGGCAGGTGCAGGGAAATAAGATACTTAAGGTGCGCCAGACGGTAGGAACCCAAGGCAAATGCAAAAATTATGCAGTGTTCTTTCCAGCCTGTTTAAAGTTGTTTCAGGAATAATATTAAGCAGGTGGGGAAAATGTGATGTGACATGGCTGGAAATATGGGAGGAGTTTTCGATGAGATTATTTCTAGCTTTTTCCCTCCAAATATAACTCACTAACTGTCTATGAGGAGAAGTAATAGGCGCAAGGTTACCCCAGGGGTCAGTGACCAATGACTAAAGAAGAGCTGAATGCCTGGGAGGGGCAGGAATGTCCCGGAGGGACGGGGAGGGAGGGGCACAGCGGAAGCTGGAGGGTGGGTTTCAATGAGGGGTGGAGCTTCCAACCTCTCAAGTGGAGAGTTCATTCATTACTGTGCTTCCAGAGTCTGGGGGAGCATCTGTGGTGAAGGAAAAACACAGCAGGGCCAGGAGCAGCCCAGGGAAGCTTCGTTTTAAGATTTCGAGCTGTAGCCTTTCGAGCTGTAGCCAAACTCAACCAAAACTCCCAGTACTGCGAACACTCTAGGCGAGGTTTAAGTGGAAGGCCCAAGGTTCAAATTGCAGGAGCCTCTCAGTGGCCTCACAGCTCTCACCAATTAGCGGGTCTTACTCTGAGGGCCTGCAGCACCAGGCATCGTGTCTTGCACATAGCACGGGGTTCAGTAAACAGTGACAGCTGCCTTGAGTTGGAAAGCAGAAGCAAGCGGCTGGGAAGGCTGGGAAGCTGTCACCTCGTTGCTTTGGTCCCTAGGCAAAGCTCAGTGCCCCCAGGCCTGCAATGACTCTCTGAGCCTGTCTCTAAGTGTGTAGGAGCATATCCAGGACTCCCACTAATGAGTGAAGCCATTGTCAGCTCTTGATGGTCAAAGACCGCTTATTCACTGAGAACCTGAGGCACAGGGAAGGAGAACCAAGACTCCACACTCTGCTTCTCAGTCCCTGACCTGAAACCTCTGATACATGTGTCACTGCAGGAGCACCTCCTGGCTTTCTTGGGGCAGCTGGAAATGTCAAGTCCCTGGATAACAGCACAACACACCCATTTTTCTTTAGCCCTTATCAGCTCGTCAAAATTCTAACACTTCTAGAATGCAGATAATTCTCTCTCAAACCTGACAGGTCATACGTTCATTCAGTGACTTTTTATTGAGGTCTCACTATGTGCCAAGAACCATGTTACGTTCCAGGGATGTATTGGTGAACAGAACTTAGAGCCCTGCCCTTTGGAACTTACATTCTAGTGGGAGGAGACAGACAATAAAAAACAAAGTAAACTGGTAAATTGTACAGTTGTTAGAAAGTGATATGAGAAAAAGAAAAATGAGCACAGGGTAGGTCTGGGTAGATCAGGAAGGTCAGGGTGGGAAGGGGGTTACAGTTTTAACTAGGGTGACAGGAAGGCCTCACTGAGAAGGTGAAGTTGAAGCAGACCTGAGGGAGGCGAGAGTAAGCCATGCAAAGTCTGGGAAGAACATTCCTGCCTGAGGTAACAGCCAGGGCAAAGGCTCTAGGGTGTGAGTGTCCTCAAGGCCAGCAAGGCCAGCAGGGCTTGCCAGAGAGAACCATTCGCTTGTTGCTCATTCATTGTTTAACAAACATTTACTGTTAATTTCTTCGCTCGCAACTGAGTGGAGAAAACACTAATAAGGCATGATCCCAACTCTCAAGGAGCTTATAATGCTGGTGGGTAAGGTAGAGGTAAAACAACCTTAAAAGAGGAGCTTTCCACCCGCAGCGGAAAGACTCTGGCAGAATTCAGGACCCTCACCCAACTTGGCGGTGCCGAAGGGTCCCCTGAAACGCAGAAAAGACCCTCGGCTAGACTAGCAGGCACCCTGGCCCCGATTTTGGTGCTGCTGCTGATGCTGGCTGTGTTAACCTGGCTTATTGGGTTTTCTTAGCTAAAAAAGAAGCCTTCCAAACACCAGATTTGTAAAGAAAATCCTTTAAGTTGCAGATGTACACTAAGCGTTTGCCGCATCCTGGAGGGCCTTAGACTGAAAAGGTAGATGCCAGATGGAAAGATCTGGCAGAGGTCACACTGCGGGGAGCCCAGCACGGCCACGAACAAGGAAGTGATGGTATAACACCCCGGGTACGTTCCCTCGGGGCGACCATCCCTCACACTTGCATCTCCAGGGCCTCACGCTGCACAGGGCAGACTGTGCCTGTGCTTCCACGGAATTACCAGCACCCCCTCCAGGCCTCAGTCTCAGGCTGCAAGCCTGTTAGGGAGCAGAGTCCAGTGGACTAAAATGTGCATCTGCAGAGCCCCACTCAGCAGTGCTCTGGCCTGAGAGATGCTAGCTCTGCTTCCTCAGCTTCAGGAAGCGGTACCTTTTTTTTTTTTTTTTTTTTTAAAGATGAGTCCAAAGGTGGCCCTGCCAAGACCCAGGAAGCTCCCACCCTGCTGATCAGGGGCTGAGAAGCCCGACCAAGCCCATCCATACAGGTTGGATCCAGATGCGGCTGAACAATGCAAACAAACATGCTTGTTGGGTGTGTCACCAGTAACAGTCCCAAAGACCCTGGAGGTGGTAAGGAGGAAGCTGCCCTGGTGAGTCCTAACCTGGTCCCTGACCAAGCAACAGGGGAGAGGTCCTCGGGGCCTAGAGGCAGGGTGGGGTGGCGCACAAATCCTCAATGCTCTTCTGTTCAGACTCCGAAGCTCCCCCCAGGCTGTGCCGTCACCACGGGTCCCTCTGCAGTGAGACGACCTTACCTACCGGGCTGTCTCCCACTCAAGTCCTCCTCAGCTCTGACGCTGAGATTCAGTCTGTCAAACTGAAAAAGGGAAGGTGCCTGGCCCTGACCCTGACCCCAGCATCCTTGCCAGGCCAGCTCCTCCCAAACCCACTCCATCACCCACTGATCCAAGCCAGGTCAAGCTCTCCTCCACTCTCGGTTCCAGAAATGACTGAGAAGGGTCTGGGCGCTTGCTCCCAGCTAGAAGCTAGAAGCCCTCAGCCAGAGGGAGTTCCACCTAGGAGAAACACAGCCAAGTCCCCAGGTTTCGGATAAGGTACCTCCCCCTCTTCCCCCATTCCTTTATAAAAAGCTTCCCTTCCTGCCTCCCCTCTCCCTTTGGCCTAGGAGGGTTTTACTCCGTAATTGGTTTGTTTACTGTCACTCTGAAGGCTTTGGAGTGGCAGAGGCAGGAGAAAAGTTCTGTTGGAAGTAAGGAAACGGGTGTGCGCCCTGAGCTCTGAAGCTGGTGAGTAAACTCTCTGAGTGTCTCTCTAACTACCTGAATATTGGCCAAGAACCCGTGTGAGAAAAAAACACAAGGCAATGCAAGGCCCGCTGAAGATTCCCAGCAGACCACGGGAGGGAAGCTTCTGTTTGGCGCCTGGGAAAGACAGAACAATAACCCAAACTTAATCGGCTTGCTTCTGCTGAATAGTCGAAAGCTTTACTTGGCATTGTTCTGAGCGGGAAACCAACTAGAGCCCTCCCAATTCGGCTTCTGTGGGACAGGAGCTCCAGTGACACTTCCCCTGCTCCAAAACCTTCCATAGCTCCAAGCTTCCAGCAGGCTGACTTCCCCGGCTTTCAGGCCCTTCCTGAGGCCCCAGATGACTCAGTCTCTCCCCCACTGACCAGTGATCAGCAGAGCCTGTAACCACAGCAACAGGACCACCTGCTGGGCCACAAGCACATCCTTTGCTCCCCAACTCAGCTTCTCTGCTCGAGGGGTTCCCTCTGCCTCAAGTACCAAGTCTCCCCACCTTTCAAGGCTCTCCTCAAATGTTCCCTCCCCTGTGAAGGTTTTTCCCAGTTCCCCGGCCCCTTCCCCACCCGATCCCTTCCCCACCTGACCCCAGTGAGATATGCTGGCTCTGGTTCCTTGCCCTAATCTCCATGCCCTGGTGTTGGCCTCTTTTGAGGCATTAGCTTCCCTCTGTCTGGCTCCCATGTGGGTGAGTGTGTCTTGCTCTGCTTTGATTCACCTGAAGCACAAAGCACAATTCCTGGCAGACAGCAGATGCTTAAGAACTGTTTCTGCTGCCCTGAGTACCGTTCACCTCAGAGGCATAGGAGGTGCTGAGCAAAGGGACACAGAGTCACGCGAATGGAACGCTAAGATCAGCAGACACAAACCAGGCACGGATACACGCGACACCACAAACAGTGAAGCGAGAGCTGCATCGGGCCTTACCCTTCTTGAACTCCTCCAGCATGGCATCCAGCTTGGTATCATGGAAGACGAAGTGCACTGGGTGGTTGTAGAAGCGGGTGATGGTCTTGAGGGGGGTGCAGTCATCGGGGTCCACGAAGGCCAAGTCTTTGACGTAGAGAATATCTACGATGTTGGACTGCTCGTCTTCATACACGGGGATGCGCGTGTAGCCGCTTTCCATAATCTCCGACATGGTGTTGAAGTCCAGGATGGCATCGTTCCGGATCATGAAGCAGTCCTGGAGCTGGGTCATGATATCCTCCACAGTTTTGGTCCGGAGTTCCAGGGCACCCTGGATCATGTTCAACTCCTCTTTCACGAGGTCATTATAGGGCTCCGTCACCTTCAACATCTCCATCAGCTTCTCCCGATTGTAAACGGTGCGGATCTCCTGACCCAGGAAAAAGTCCAGGAGCTTGCTGATGGGGAAACTGAGGGGGAAGGTGAGTAGCATAAAGAATTTGGTGAGAATGATAGTGTTGGCGCCCACAGCCAGCCCGTGTCGGGAGCACAGGGCCTGAGGCACAATCTCCCCAAAGATGACAATGCCTATGGTGGAGAAGGCCACGGCCACCAGCCCAGACCCGATGAGGTTATCTACAAGGATGGTGAGGGAGGTGTTGACCAGCACATTTCCCAGGAGCAGGGAGCAGAGCAAGTAGTTGCCCTTGCGTCGGATGGGCTCGATCTTGCGGGCATAGCGCCTCTCCTTCTGAGTGCCGCAGTTCTGCACGATGCGCAGCTCCATGGGGTCCAGGGCCATAAGCCCCAGATTGAGGCCAGAAAATATGCCCGACAGCACTAGCAGCACCAAAATGAGGAGGATGTGCAGCCAGAGGGGCAGGAACCGCCCAGCCTCCTCCACCATGAAGAGCAGCGAGTCCTTGTCCGTCCACTTCTGCCAGGGTCCGTCCACGCCGGCCCGGGTGCACAGCGCATACAGCTTCATGCTCTCGCTCCTCCGGAGGAACTTAGTGAGCACCACCAGCATCCCGGACGTGTCCCCGCGGCTCACGTTGACCAGCTTCTGGACGACCAGGTCCTTGGTGAGCTCGGGGCAGCTGGTGGAGTTGTGGATGGTCTCGGCGTTGTCCACCTCGGTGAAGGAGATCAGGTTGCTGGAGAAGGAGCCCAGCCTCTGGCCGTACAGCCTCAGGTTCACCGTGCTGCCCTCGGACACGAAGATGATGCCATCCGAGTTTATCCCACACGATTTGTTGCAGCTCGCCAGCCTCATGCCCAGGATCGCGCCCCGCTGGGGGTCGCCCTGGCCGCGGGCCCCCCGCGCCCACAGCAGCACCAGCAGCACCGGCGCCACCAGGAGGAGGCGCCCTCGGGCCGGCCCGCCGCCCGAGCGCCCGCCCCCGCCCACCGGCGCCATGTTGCTCCGGCTCGGCCGCCGCCGCTCCCCGCGCCCCTCAGCGCAGCCCCGCTCACGCCGCCGCTCCTGCCGCTCCGCCGCCGCCGAGCCAACTGCCCGGGCCTCCTGCCTGACGTCAGGTCAGCGCCCCGCCCGCCACGCCACGCCACGCCCCTCATTTGCATGGGAGGGCCCCGCCCCTGGCGCGCAGCTCCAGCGCCCTCCCTTAAGGAGGTCCGGCTTTTAAGGTGGCGCGGCGTAGGAGCGCGGGAGCCGCGGGCGAGCGCACGCCCCGCCCTTCTCCTCGCACGCCTTTCCGCTCTCTCGGCGGGTCCCTCTTTTCTCCTCCCCGACCTTCTCTCTCGACCACGTAGTTCCTCTTCCGCAGCCCAGACTGGGATCGGTTGCTGGGCTCCTTCCCCTTCCCCAGAAATCTGCAGCTCGGGGCGGTGGCCCTTCTCTGCAAGAACCTCTCCGAAGCAGCACCGAGTTGTGCTCGGGCGAGAAAATTGATTTTCTGCTATGAAAAAAGTAAAGGAGAACCTGAGGGCATAGGCCTGAGGGAGGTCTTCAAGTCCACCGGCATTGTTCTGGAACTCCCGGGGGTTTTGCCCACCTTGTCCCAAGACCAGAAGTGCGTTCCTCAGGCCCAGGCCCGAGGTCTCCCTTGGGGACCAGTGGAGGGAAAATCTGGGGAACTGAAGCTGTAGGATGTACCCGCAGATAGAAGGGCCAGGGTCTGACCTAGGCTTATCTCCTGTCGTTAACATTTAGGACACAAATATTGAGCACCTACTACGGTCACTTGTTCCAGGCTCAAACAGTACAGCAGTGAATGAGCCAAAGTTCCTGCCCCCTGGAGTTTGCAGTCTAGGATAGAAAACCGGCAATAAACAAACACATACATAATATTTTTTTGATCTTCCCAACAACCCTAAGCGGTAGTGTTATTATTTCCATATTACAGATGAAGAAATTGAGTCTAGGCACAAATCAGAGTCCACCCAGACTGTTTTCTTAAGAGCAGGCCTGTGTGACTTTGGGTAAGGCAAGTTGGAATGTCTCTCAGCCCCATTTTCTTCATCTGTAGAATGGGGATAAGAATGATAACCCAGAGGCTTCCCTGGTGGCGCAGTGGTTGAGAATCCGCCTGCCAATGCAGGGGACATGAGTTCGAGCCCTGGTCTGGGAGGATCTCACATGCCGCAGAGCAACTGGGCCCAGGAGCCACAACTACTGAGCCTGCGCGTCTGGAGCCTGTGCTCCACAACAAGAGAGGCCGCGATAGTGAGAGGCCCGCGCACCGCAATGAAGAGTGGCCCCCACTTGCCACAACTAGAGAAAGCCCTCGCACAGAAACGAAGACCCAACACAGCCATAAATAAATAAAATTTATTTTTAAAAAAAGAAAAAAGAATGATAACACAGCACCATTCCACTAAGCTTGTGGGAACAGCTGGCCTAGGCATTGAACAGGACAGGACAACTCTGTGAATGTTCTTTGACTATGCAGCTGTTGTTGTTATTGTTGTTGCTGTGTCTGCCCTGCTGGGACCAAACCCCTAACCCCAAATTGTGGTGACTGACCCTGGGGCAGCTGCATGTGGAAACAAGCTGAGACGCGCAGCACCAGGCCCAGCCCTGAAATGACTGTTTCCTGGGCAGCCCTACCTCGATGTCAGTTGGCAACTATGAATTGAGCACCAAGCACTCAGGGTGTGGGGGCAAAGACCAACCGCAGCTGCCATCCAGTTAGGGAGAAGGAGAGAGGCAGACAAACATCCTTATAATTGCAGACGTGCGCTGACAGGAGGATCGGGTACCAGGTTGACCACTGCGTCTTGGAGCAAGTCTTTTCCTAGCCCTGGAGACACAGAATCCATTTCACTCTCTCCCTGCAGAAACACTTGTGTTTATTTTTATTACGGTATACTGTTTGCCAACAAAAGCAACAATCAATACCAGCTGGAAGGAGACTAAACAGAGAGGAACAATAATATAGTGTTTTAGGAGGAGGCGTGGTGGCAGAGGCCTGATTCAGCTAAGCCCTGTTAGCAGGGGTAGAGGGTGCTAGGCCAGCCTGAAGCGACCCCTTGCAGGTGCCTCACTTCATATTCCATGGTGAGTGTCCAGCCTGCCAGTTTTCCAGAAACCAGGAGCCTCAGCTGGGCACTGGCCAACACAGAATAAAAGCAGAGGGCTTCCCTGGTGGCGCAGTGGTTAAGAATCTGCCTGCCAATGCAAGGGACACAGGTTCATGCCCTGGCCTGGGAAGACCCCACATGCCACGGAGCAACTAAGCCCGTGCAACCACAACTACTGAGCCTGAGCTCTAGAGCCCACAAGCCACAACTACTGAGCCCATGTGCCACAACTACTGAAGCCTGTGTGCCTAGAGCCCGTGCTCTACAACAAGAGAAGCCACGACAATGAGAAGCCCGTGCACTGCAACGAAGAGTAGCCCCCGCTCGCCACAACTAGGGAAAGCCCGCGCACAGCAACGAAGACCCAACACAGCCAAAAAGAAAGAAAGAAAGAAAAACAGAAAGCAGAACTTTTCACCAGCTGTTCCCTCCCATGTCCCCTGACCAGCATGAGCCACCTACATCACCTCGGAGCAAGCCCAGCTCTCAGGGATGCTTCTGCCCTCGTCTCTTTCCAGCCAGCTTTAGGACCAGTGCCCTCACCCACGGTACCTAAAGACTTTCCCATTCTATTATCGACCCATTGGCTGTTTTTATTTTGCCCTTTTCAAACTATCTGTACTCAGAAGCATTCTATGCATGCACTGAGCCCAATGACAGAAGCCAGCAAAGGGAAGGAAAAAATAAATTTTCAAGATACTTGGGTTAAAAATGCCCGGGCTGGTGAGGATTTGGTAGGAAAAATCAGTCTTTGCTAAAGTTCATTTAATTACACCCACCCTGGGCTTCCCTGGTGGCACAGTGGTTAAGAATCCGCCTGCCAAGGCAGGGGACACAGGTTCGAGCCTGGTCCGGGAAGATCCCACATGCCGCGGAGCAACTAAGCCCGTGTGCCACAACTACTGAGCCTGCGCTCTAGAGCCCGCGAACTACAACTACTGACCCCACATGCCACAACTAGTGAAGCCCACGCGCCTAGATCCCGTGGTCCACGACAAGAGAAGCCACCGCAATGAGAAGTTTGTTACTGCAACGAAGAGTAGCCCCTGCTCCCCGCAACTAGAGAAAGCCTGCGCACAGCAACAAAGACCCAATGCAGCCAAAAATAAATAAATTAATTATTTTTAAAAAATTACACCCATCCATGATTATATTCACACCTGTGATTAGGTGAATAGAGCAGATGCAATGAAGTAAAGAAAAGAAATTCCCCTTTCCATGCTACCCAGGCAGAGGTCCATACGGCCTTGTTCTGGGTGCTCATCGTAACTTAAAGGGAAGCGTTCACAATGTCCAGAATGCTTGATGCCCTGCAAATGAAGGAGGAGGCGTCATCTGTTATTAAATAGTTTATACAGTTAAGGAAGGGCGGGAGGGAGGGAGGAGGGGAAAGAAAGAAAGAATGAAAGGAAGGAAGGAAGAAAGAAAGAAAGAAAAAGAGAGAAAGAAAGAAAGGGAGAAAGAAGGAAAGAATGAAATTCTTCTTTTCCCTCCCAGGGCCTTCAAGACTCCCTGGGTAATAGTTAAATGATACAACCCCGAAAGTGTCAGAGGAGGTATTTGAGATGCAGACTGGAGTCCACGTTCATTCTCTGCCTGGCATTTGTCCCTGGTTAGGGCATTAAACCTTTCCTCATCTGCAGAGTTGAGAAACTTCCCGCAGCGTGGTGGGGACAACGTGGAGACGGAGGTGTATTAATGTGCAAAGCAGGAAGCCTGGACCATGTCTGGCTCCTGTGAACGAGGCTGTGAGAACAGCAGAAAGTGACGTGCATGTGAGAAGCCTCTCTCCTTTAGGGGGCAGACCTGTTCCTCTGCCGGGGGTAGAAGTCTTTACTCACCTGAGTTGCCTCCATTCGAAAGTAAGGAGTTTGGAGAAGGTCCTTCCCCAAGGGGTCCTGATACCAGATCCCCAAGCATCCTAAAGCACTCCATTCACGACATTTGGGCCTGATGGGTTCTTTCCGGGACCTATGGCAGCACATCTACACCTCCCGTGGTTGAGCCCCCTCCTTTCTGGTCCTGTGTAGGGAGACAGCCTAAAAGGTTTATTGCCCCGTCTGTACCTGGCATTGAGCTGACACTGAGGATCCAGTGATGAACAAGGTCCTGAATTAGTAACCTGGAATCTCCTTTCCCACTTCCTACGCTGGGATCCTCCCAGCCTGGATTCTTACCCCTTTTCAATCTCTGGGTCTCCGCAATGGGGAGCTGTGAGCAGAGAAGCTGCCCATCTGCTGGTGGAGCTCAGAGCCTGAGGTCTGCCATGGCCCCAGGCTGGGCAGAGCCCTTGGGGGATGCCGTGGGCCTGGGCTGTGAGAGCCTGGCTGGTAGCCGTGGGACACCTTTTCGGAGTGAGACATGGACCATCCTCAATACCTGCCGTGGTTGGTTTCACCACTGTCTATAAATCTATAGTAACCCTGAGCATCTGCAGGAAACATCCATGACATTTAATGGTCTCAGGAGCGGGATTTCCTGGTAGCGCGGTGGTTAAGAATCCACCTGCCAATGCAGGGGACACGGGTTCGAGCCCTTGTCCGGGAAGATCCCACACGCTGCAGAGCAACTAAGCCTGTGCGCCACAACTACTGAGCCCGAGCGCCTACAGCCCGTGCTCCACAACAAGAGAAGCCGCAGCAATGAGAAGCCCATGCATCGCAACGGAGAGTAGCCCCCCTCGCCACAACTAGAGAAAGCCTGCATGCAGTAATGAAGACCCAACGCGGCCAAAAATAAATAAAAATTAAAAAAAAAATTTTCTCAGGAGGGAAGGAGCAGGCGTGGGGTTAACTGGATGCTGCCTTTTTTTTTTTTTTCCTTTGGCTGCACTACGCAGGAAGCAGGATCATCTTAGTTCCCTGAACCGATGCCCCCTGCATTGGACGTGCAGAATCCTAACCACTGGACTACCCAGGAAGTCCCTGGATGCTGCCTTGACTCACATCCCAACTCAGGTCACCCCAGCAAGTGGGGCCATGAAGACCCAGTGGGTGAGACAGATACTTCATTGAGCCAGAGAAGGGGATGAAAACATCAGGTCAGCGGATCCAGGCCAGTATAAGGATGTGCCTCTGAGAAGCAGTGAGATGCCAAAGCGGCAAGGGGAAGGAAGCATTTGTATTCACTGGGTAGGCTTCAAGGCCCCCACGGCCATGGGACAGGTTGTTCTCCTTTGGGACAGACTCACGGGAGGCAGGATGCCCCACCATGCGGGTTCAGGCACAGCTCTGGAGGCACGATGGGGGTGCTGGCTTGGCCACAGATTGCCTGTGTGACCTGGGACTCCGGGACATTCTTGAGTGCGGAGTGAGAGGATGTCTGGCCCATGGTAAGAGCTCAGTACCGTGACAAGGATGGGAGCGATGCAGCCAGGATTTTTAGAGGACACACAAATGTCTTTTAGCTCTGCTGTGTCTCTCCAGACAACTTCAGCCAGTCTTCTTGTCCTTTCCCTTCCCTTTCCTGCGGAGGGAGAAATCAATAGAGGATGATGGGGGAAACCAGAGGCTGAGGGGGAGATCACCGAGGACTGAACAAGACCACGTGTGGCCCCCTTGGGCCTCTGTGCGGAGGGAAGAAAGGAGGCTGGGGTTAGGGGAGGTGGGGGGAGTAGGGGGGCTGGGGGTTACACACAAGCTCTCAGGCTGCTGGGAGGGAGAGAAGCCTCTCACTTGGGATCAGAGAGACCTGACACCCTGCAAGCCCAGGCCTAGGGAAGCCCCTGATGTTCCAGGGCCCCTGTGGGGAGCCCTGGGCAGCACTGGGTGTGAGAGGGGCCTCCCAGACCGAGGACTCTGCCCGCTCTCCTTCCCTCCTGCTTCCCTGCCTGTCGGGTGCAGTGGAGTGCCCTCCGTCCCCAGGACTGGCTACTTCAGCAAGCTTTTCCTTCTGCCTTCCCCCCAAAAAAGACCCTTTTCTATTTTTTAAAATAAATTTATTAATTTACTTATTTATTTATTTACTTTTGGCTGCTTTGGGTCTTCGTTGCTGTACGCGGGCTTTCTCTAGTTGCGGTGAGCGGGGGCTACTCTTTCTTGCGGTGTGTAGGCTTCTCATTGCGGTGGCTTCTCTTGCTGCAGAGCATGGACTCTAGGCGTGTGGACTTCAGCAGTTGTGGTGCACGGGCTCAGTAGTTGTGGCACGCGGGCTTAGCTGCTCCGCGGCACGTGGGATCCTCCGGGACCAGGGCACGAACCGGCGTCCCCTGCATCGGCAGGCGGACTCTCAACCACTGTGCCACCAGGGAAGTCTGACCCTTTTCTATTTTAACAGATTAACTGCTCATCGCTAGAAAAAAAAGTAGGAAGAGCAAGCTAACAAACGCTGAGTATTTATAGAGGCTTAAGAACAAAGTTTTTGGAGTCATTGTCCCTAGTTTCTGACCCTTTTTCTTAGTTGGCAAAAATGTCACGGGCTCTGACCTTTACCATCTGGTGAATTGGGGCAACGTGCTTGGTCTCATAGGGTCTCAGTTTCTCCACTTTTTTTTTTTTTGCGGTACGCGGGCCTCTCACTGTTGTGGCCTCTCCCGCTGCGGAGCACAGGCTCCGGACACGCAGGCTCAGCGACCATGGTTCACGAGCCCAGCTGCTCTGCGGCATGTGGGATCTTCCCGGACCGGGACACGAACCCCTATCCGCTATATCGGCAGGCGGACTCTCAACCACTGCGCCACCAGGGTAGCCCGGTTTTTCCACTTTAAAGACGAAGATCAAGAGACCCTTCTCGCTGTGTTGAAAGGACCAAATGAGCCCTGGTTTGAAAGCCCTGCTCTGTAAACCCTGGTTTCTTTCCCTTCCCCCAGGCCAGGACTTTCACATTACTATACCTTTCATTCATTTATCCATTCGTGTATTTTTATATTTTTGCTGGGCTTATAAAATAGGTGTTATACATGTTCATTGCAATAAATTCAAATAACATAGGGGGTATAAAGTAGAACACGAAAGCTCCCCTACCCCCATTCCACTGCCCGGGGGTTGTTTTTCTGTAAAGTATTCAGCCACTGTCTGCCCTCTTCATTATTTCTCTTCCCTAATCTGGACTGGAGGCCATTTCCCACTGGGCTGAGAACTCTTCAGGGCAAAAACTGTGTCATACTCATCTCTGTATCCGGAATACTCAGCATTCCATATGCGTTTGTGGAATGAATTGGATTTCCCTTTAAAAAGAGGGCAGGGCTTCCCTGGTGGCGCAGTGGTTGAGAGTCCGCCTGCCGATGCAGGGGACACGGGTTCGTGCCCGGGTCCGGGAGGATCCCACATGCCGCGGAGCGGCTAGGCCATTGAGCCATGGCCGCTGAGCCTGCGCGTCAGGAGCCTGTGCTCCGCAACGGGAGAGGCCGCGACAGTGAGAGGCCCGCGTACCACAAAAAAAAATAATAAAAAATAAAAAAAAATTTAAAAAAAAGAGGGCAAAAACAATACTATCGGGGACCAGGGATAGGAAATGAGGAGGAAGCATTTAGCCAGTAGCTTTATATATGAAATTGTACCTTAGAAAGCTGTTTGACAAGACAATATTTACCCCTTGATATCATTTCTGCTCTATTGTATTTCTTAGGAAAAAAAAATCTGATCTTGACCCAACTAAACTGATTTCTTGATAGGGTCACAACTTGAAAAATACTGGTCTCATGCGTTGCTCATGGGTATCCACTGGAATTCCCCTTGGGGGAAGCCTGTGAGGATGGTGGGAGTTAGAACGCTCTCCTTGTAAATGTCCTCTACGCCAACAGTGCGTTCCATAATCCACATGTGGCAATAAGTCAGCCCAGGCAGATCAGTGAGCCAAGTTCCTGATTCCCAAACCTTATTGGCTCCTAGCCCGACCCAGAAAGGGAGATCGCCTTTCAGATCTTCATTCCCAAGTGCCCAAACAACTGCCAAGTCACGGAATACCTGTAGAGACTTCAGCAACCAGCTCATCTTGCTAGCCTCAGGGCCTTTATCTTTAACCTGAGGGAACTGGATCAGATAATTAGGTTCTATCCTAATTTAAATTCTTTGATCTACAATTCTTCCTGAACAACGAAGGGAGGAAGGTAAAGGCAAGACCAGCAAAATCAGAGGTAGTGGGCATCTGTTGCTCTGGTCTGTTCAGCTTCCTTCCCCTCCTTCTGCAAAAGGCACTTCCCTTTCCTCTGGGAAACTGTCCCACCTCCATTTTCACGGGTTCTAGTGGGGATGGGCAACTGACCGGGCCTGGACAAAAGTACCCCAGGCCACAGCAATTGACCTAGGGTGGGTAGGACACCAAGAAGGGCCAATCAGGAGCCTGGGTTTTTATATAGGGGGAGGGTCCCTAAATGGAGGTAATAGAAGCCTCAAGCTGTCTGTTACTAGGTCCCCTCCCCCTGCTGAGGGCAGTACTTCTGTTCAGCTTCACCACAGCCCCCAAAAGGGTACTATTAGTCATCTCCTTTCACAGATGAGAAAAGGGAGATTTGGAAAGCTGAAGAAACCTGCTCGGGGACTGCCCTGGCAGTCCAGTGGTTAGGACTCCGCACTTCCACTGCAGGGGGCACGGGTTTGATCCCTGGTCAGGAAACTAAGATTCCCGCATGCTACACAGAACAGCACCCCCTAAGAAATAAAGAAAGAAACCTGCTCAGGATCACACAAAAATAGATTTCGATACTGTTCCAACCTGTCTGGACTGCAAACCTTCTTAACCCTCCTGCATGTGCTACCCATCTGAGGACTAGGGTTCCAGGAACAGAACTGTAATCGGTTGACTGAGGAATTTCAATTCAGTGGGGACTTAACATGACATGGTTTTATTTCTTTTCTAATCAAGGCTTTTAACCAATCTCTGTCAAATTTCCCCTTTCCAGCCCTCCTTGAGGTCTCTGGGGGGTCCACCATCTTTAGTGTGACTTTAGTACCAGGAATCCAGTCAGGTCCATTAACAACTGCCATCTCATTTCTGACTTACATCACCTGTGCCCCCTCCCTGTCATCCTTCTCCAGGCATGGGGTCCAGGGTCTGCTCCAAGGACTTGGAGGGGGGAAGGGCCTTGGTCAGCCTTTCAATCCTCCAATCACTGCAGCCAGTTTGGGGTGAGTGTGTATGTGTGTATCTGGTGTCAAGTGGAGGGGGTTACTTCATTCTTCCTTTTCAGGGTCAAACTTCTCCAGCATTGGGGCCTGGTAGGGCAAGGGGGCAAGGGGAAGGGCAATTTCTCTTTACTTAACCTCCCACAGATTAGACCCCCCCCTCCCCTTTATGGCTGTTGCTGCTTGACTGAGTGTGGCTTGTGTTCAGTTACTGGTTTCTTATAGGGGGAGGTTCAGCTGAGCTTCTGTTGGGACTCCTTGCCCCCAGCTTCTTGCTGTTGGGGTAATCTTTGCCTGGCAGAGAGCCCCTCTTGGGTCCACCCAATGGATGCTGTAGAGACCACTCCACTGATGACCCCTCTCTCTGCCTCAGGTCTTCAGTTCTCTCCTCCCTTTGCTCTAGGAGTCACAGGGCAGAACAGCAAGTCTGGTGCTTATGGTGGTATAAGATGCTAGTCCCTCTTCTTGCAGGAGCCGCCGAGTTTTCTTAGAGCACCCCCTTCACCTGACTTTGAGAAGTATGTTAGTTACCTACTGCTGCATAGCAAATTATCCCCAGAAGTTAGTTGTTTAAAATAGTAAACATTTATTATGTCACAGATTTTTGGGGTCAGGAATTAGGAAGCACTTTATTTTATTTTATTTTTTAAAATAAATTTATTTATTTTATTTATTTTTGGCTGCGTTGGGTCTTCGTTTCTGCGCGTGGGCTTTCTCTAGTTGCGGCGAGCGGGGGCTACTCTTCATTGCAATGGGTGGGCTTCTCATTTCTGTGGCTTCTACTGTTGCGGGGCACAGGCTCTAGGCACGTGGGCTACAGCGGCTGCAGCACGCGGGCTTAGTAGTTGTGGCTCGTGGGCTTGAGAGCACAGGCTCAGTAGTTGTAACGCACAGGCTTAGTTGCTCCATGGCATGTGGGATCTTCCCAGACCGGGGATCAAACGCATGTCCCCTGCATTGGCAGGTGGATTCTCAACCACTGTGCCACCAGGGAAGCCCCTAGGAAGCACTTTAGCTGGGTGGTTCTGGCTCAGAGTCTCATGAGTTGAAATCAAGACATTAGCTGGGGCCTCAGTCATTTGAAGGCTTGACTGGGAATGGAAGATCCACTTCCAAACTCGCTCACATGGCTGTTGGCAGGAGTCTTCAGTTCTTTTTCATGTGCCCTTGTCCACAGCGCTGCTCACAACATGGCAGCTGGCTTTCCCCAGAGTAAGTAATTCAAGAGAGAGCAAGACAATGTAGAAACCATGATGTCTTTTATGATCTAGCCTTAGAAGTGACATGCCACCAGTTCTTTCAAATTCTATTGGCTACATGTACCAAAACTGACACACTATGGGAGGGGGTTATCCAAGGCATGAATAGCAGGTGACCCGGACTACTGGGGGCCATTTGGAGGCTGGCTGTCACAGGAGGTGAGGGAAAATCCTCTACTGAATACGGATCAACTAACATACGTCCCCCAACCCTGACCCCCAACAGCTTCTCTTAAAACTTGGGAATACAGTCTTACTGGGTTAATGGTTAGGGTGGGAGAGCCTGTTCTCTGCTTAGAAGTCCAATGGACACATAAAGCCATCATCACCAAAATTAAAATATTGATTTCTCCTCCAAAACGTATATCTCCCATAATTTCCCTTCTATCAGTATATGGCAATTCCATCTTTCCAGTTGCTGTGGCCAAAAATCCAGAGTCATCCTACTCATCTTTTTCTCTTATGTCTCTGTCTGATCCATCAGCAAATCCTGTTGGCTCTGCCTTGAAAGTACATCTAGAATCTAGGTACCTCTCCCCACTTCAACTGCAACCACCCAGGCTCCAGGCACCTTCCTTTAGCACCGATACAGCCTCCTACCTGGCCTCCTTATTCCTACCCTTTCCCTCCCACATTCTGTTCTCAAGGCAACAGCCAGAGTGATTTTTATTTTCCTTTTTTTTTTTCCTGGCCACACCACATGGCTTGTGGGATCTCAGTTCCCCTGACCAGGGATTGAACCCCTGCCACAGCAGTGAAAGCCCGGAATCCTAACCAATAGGCCACCAGGGAACTCCCCACAGTGATCTTTTAAAAACATTAATTATAAACCTCTTCTGATCCAAACCTTCCAGAAGCTCAGTTTCTTTTAAAGTAAGAACTAAACTCCTGACATTGGCCTATACACTAAAGAGTTTTGTCTTAATCCTATCAGGGAGGAACAAAGATTCTTATTGGAGAAGTGATGTAATGGAAACTAACATTTGGTCAGTGTGTTGGGGAAATGGGGTGGGAGGGAGTCCAGCAAAGAAGCTGCCATTGTTATTCATATGTGAAGGGACAGGTAACAATTAATAAAAATTACCTGCCATTGGGCTTCCCTGGTGGCGCAGTGGTTGAGAATCCGCCTGCCGATGCAGGAGACACGGGTTCGTGCCCTGGTCCGGGAAGATCCCACATGCCGCGGAGCAGCTAAGCCCGTGAGCCATGGCCGCTGGGCCTGCGCGTCCGGAGCCTGTGCTTCGCAACGGGAGAGGCCACAGCAGTGAGAGGCCCGCATACCGCAAAAAAAAAAAAAAAAAAAAAAAAAAAAAATTACCTCCCATTTATTCAGTGCTATGTGCCAGACACTGTGCTTTCCACACCTTTCGTCATTTAAATATTTATAGCAATTTTGTGAGGTAGGCGTTATTATTATTCTCATTTTACAGGTAGAAAAACCAGGTCCCAAAGAGGTTACATAACTTGCCCAAGGTCATACAATTAGGCAAGGTCAACAGAGCCATGTATTGAAACCCAAACTTGTGTACTACCAATGCTTTCCAAGCTGTCATTTTCATTGACAAATGTTGAAACCAAGGGACATCATAAGAGTTTTCATTACAGAAAATAGAAATCTTTATTATAAAACAGCCATGCATGAGTCTAGTTGTTTAAAGAAATTCCAAGTAGAATATGATTTAAAGAAATAAAGCAATGTCTTTATAATTGGACTTCTTACACATTAATCTTCAGTTTTTGTCTTTTAGTGTGTAGTCTAACCTTGACTTCTTGGCTCTCTCCCAGAGCCAACAACCCTCCAGCTGACTTTGGAAATAGCCATCATCAGGCTGGCTTAAGACTTCAGGCCAGGTTAATTTCCAAAGGCACAGGATGGCTTCCCTTGACTCCATGGCATCCACTCGTCCTGAAGAGCCTGCCATTCCTGGCAGAGATGGGCTCTGAATTCTCTGCACAGAATGGGAATTTCCATCCTCATCCACCCCCTCCCATGGCTTCTGTCATAGCTGTAGCTCAGCTGTATCCATGTGCTTCCCTACACGTCTGACTCCTGGAGAGCTCAGGGTTCCTCCATCCGTTCATCTTCCACAGGAAGAAGGAGAGTGAGGAAAATTATACCCAACAAAGCCTTTCCTGAGCTGTTTGACCTTCAAAGCTATAGCTTGTTGTATTTCTAATTAGAAACCCCAGTGATAAGATTTGCACATTACACACTTCCACTCTGTACCCCAGATCCCTGAACAATATCCTCAAATAAGCCAGTGGTTTCTACTTCATTTATAAACCTACTTCTAACAGAGGTATTTTCTTTCAAAGGGACCAAACCCACTTTCACAGAATACAGTCCAGAACACAAGTGAGCAAGCCATAGCAGAGCTTTACAAACAATACTAATCTGGATACTTATAGAACTTTTTAGAGTCAGCAAGGTGCATGTGTATCCTTTATACGTTCTTTAGTTTAATGCTGTCAACAATCAAGTGTGGTAGGTTTTCATCACACCGAATTTACAGGTAGAGAATTTGAGGTTCAGAGAGATTATGTAATCTGCCCAAGGTCATACAGTAGAGCTGGGTTTCAAAAGGGCAGATGTTTTCCTCCCAACTCAAACATGCCGGAGTTCTCCTCTCCCCCCACTCCCATTCTGTAATTCTTGGTGACGCTTATATCCCAACTCTGTGACAAGCAGGCATCTGGATGCCTAGAGGCAGTCCCTAATTCATTAGTTCTCCCACTTCATCGAGCCATCACAGATCTAAGATCTGGTCCTTAAGATATTGGTTTTTATTAATTCACTGATGGATTAACAGATTGGAGAAGGTAAGTCACACTAACTAAGCAAGTTACTAAGTGATAAACCCAAATATGAATTTCTTAACTAATACTGTGGCTTGTTGGGAGGTCAGAATTTGTCAGTTGCCACTGGAAAATAGTTGGCCAGTTAGTGTTGGAGCTACTGTCCCCTTCTATGCTCCAGGGTCTGCTGGGAGAACTGGAAATGGAGGGGGGTGGGGCCAGGTCAGCTGCAACTTTAGGGCTGAAGATGGGCCCAACCCCAAAGCTCAGCCTGGATCTCTGAGGAGGGAGGAATGGTCTACCTGGTTTGGGGAGGGCTGATGTTAGGCCCTGCTTTGTGTCCTAGGTTTGGGTGAGGGTAGATTTAAATGGAATATCAAGGTTTAGAACTCAAGGGTGGTACTAACACAATATTGTAAATCAACTATACTTCAATTTTTAAAAAAAGGGGGGGATTGCAGGGTGGAAGGGAGGGAAAGGATGGGGCCAAGATTCTACCTTGGAACCTCTTTCATGGGGTGGGGAGCATCAGGCTTTAAGATGCTCCTGTTTGACTTTGAAGACAGTAAACTAGGAATCAACCAGAACTCTAGAATTCACAGCTCACTTTGCACATGAATGGCCCCCACCTTGGAGCTATGCAGCCCTAGATTGTGATTCAGTGGAGAAAAAGAGGGATATTAGGCAGCTGAAAGGGTGGTCTGTTAAGACCTGACCCAGCTTTCAGAAGGTGCCTCTATGTGTGTGTAGGGCAGTGCTGGAGTGGGGCAGGGCTCCTTTTTCTCTTTCTTCCACCTCCCCTCAACACCTTGACATGTTGAACTTTATCTGAACCTTGTACTTCTGGAAAACAGTTACAGTCAAGAAATGCCTCCCCTGCTTTGTGTCCCCCCTCATCCCATTTTGAATTCTGAAAATACCCAACTTCAAAGGACTATCCTGTTCTAGAATATTCCACAATAAGATCCCCTTCCACCCTTCCTCACTGACTCAGATAAGACCCTCTCCAGCCTTTCTCATGATGACTCCCTTGTTTACCTGCCTCTATAAAACCCCAGTTCCTTTTCTTTGATGCATTCCTCATTAGTGAGCATTCTCCCTTTTGCAACAGTCTGATTTATTGTCCTGTGCATTTTGTCTTTCACACCCTTCTCTTTTATTCCCTTTTTATTCATTGTAATGAGTTTCATAATGAGACATCTCCTGACATAATCTACCAAAAATCAGGCTCACAGGCTGCACAACAATATGAATGTACTTAATGCCTCTGAACTGTATACTTAAAATGGTAAACTTTATGTTATGTATATTTTACCACAGTAAAAAAATTCCAGCTGATAGAGAAATACAATGAAAATAATTTTATTCAAAACAATGAGAATCCCTACTATGTGCTGGGTGATGGGTTAGGGAGTGGAGAAGTGGGTGGGGCCTGGGATAGGAAATGAGTAAGATCTGCTCCCTGTGGTCCAGGAGCTCTTAGACTTGCTAGGGAAACAAACACATAATCTGCTAATTGAGCACCATAATTCAGAATGACACACATTGTAATAGACATGTGTACAGCCTGATTTGACTCAGGCTGAGCAGGGCCTTGAATGTTACACTAAGGAGTTTGGAGTTTATCCTGTGGTAATTGGGAGGCATGCATGGTTTTAAAGCCAAGGTATGACACAGATAGATGTATTCAATTCCTAATGTTTTATCACCAGTCGTCTGCTTTGTGTGGAGTGTGTAAAAGATCACTAGCTGTGACAGCTTTAATTTTGAAAAGTTGATCCCCCATAAAACAGGCTCATAGTCATATATCTCCTATTGAATATATTTATGCTCAGGAAAGAAGGATTTAACTTTGGTCAAGTCTATTGGGAAGACAGAGACACAGAGCTGGCAAGTACTGTGTAAGAAATGTGCTTGGGAATACTGAGAGCTCAGAGTGGGGCACTGCCCTCTGGCTGAGGGAGTCCGGAAAGGCCTCCAGGGGAAAGTGGGCTGGGGCAAAGGAGAGGGAACAGGGGAAACTGGAGCATATAGACAAGGAAAGGGGCTGTGGGCCAGATGGCAGATGGCAGATGGCTTTGTGTGCTAGGTTGAGGGGCCTGAATCTCTTCCCCACAGGTGATGGTGAACCATACTGGGCTCTGTTAGTAATGATGGTGATGCTGTACTACGTGGCAGACACTACTCTAAGAAGTAAGAGCTTTACCAGTATGGACTTATTTAACCCTGACACTCAGGAAAGTGCATGGGTAGATGGTTTAGATCACTTGGATGGCCATGTGGGTAATAGTGGCCAGAACAACAGTTGGGACACTTGTTGTGGTTCAGGGGAAAGACAAAGGGAGGGACGGAAAGGATGAGATGGCTTTGAGGAATAATTAGGAATAAAACCATCAAGACATGATTATTTACTGTTTCGGTGGTGGAATTGCTGAGAAAGAGACTGCAAGCTGGGATGAATCTCACTTTTTTGGCTTCGGGGCCCGGATGTATTATTGCACCAACAGGTAAAAAGGATTGATTACTCTGTTCCATTTCTCAGAGGACTTGCTGAAGTCGCCCAGTGCCTCCTACTCCCTCACAAGTAATTTAGAAGTTAGTTTCATTTCCAAACATTTGGAGATTTCTCAGAAATCTTTCTGTTATTGATTTCTAGTCTAATACTGTAATGATAAGAGAACATCCTTTATGTGCTTTCAATTCTTTTAAATTTGTGCAGGTTTGGGTTTTTTTTTTGGTTCAGATTATCTTGGGAAATGTTTCTTTTGCACCCGAAGAAAATGTGTCTTCTGCTGTTGTTGGCTGGAATTTCTATAAATGTCATCAGGTCAAATTGTTTGATAGTGCTCTTCAAGTCTTTTATAAGTTTGATAATTTTCCTGATAATTTTCCAACTACTTGAGTTGTGAAGTTGTCTATTTCTCCCTTCAGTTCTATAGATCACTTGATAGATCCGCACAGTCAGGAGGGTGCTATGGCAGAGAGGCTAGAACGTTTGCGTGGAACTGGAAGAAACATTTTATCTATTTAAATTTACTCTAGAATGCATACACGAAATGGAAATCACTACGTATCCCAGCAGGCCTAGTGGCCCTCAGGACAAATGCAAATAAGGGAATCCAGGCATTCGACCACGTCCCTTTCCTGAGTTGGCAAGGCAAACTGGTACCCAAGCCAGCCAATCGGTGAAATGCTCACCTGCGGGGGCGGGGACTCGACAAGAGCCAATAGGACGTGAAGCAGGTGGTTCCATGGGCCAATGGCTTGGACGACGGGGCGGGCTTTCGATGAAGGGAAGGCAGTGGGAAAGATGGCGGCGGCCCTGGAATCGTCTGGGTGGTGGCAGCGGTGGCGGCGGCGTTTGTCGGCTCGGGATGGGTCCAGGATGTTGCTCCTTCTCCTTTTGTTGGGGTCAGGCCAGGGGCCACGGCAAGTCAGGGCGGGTCAAACGTTCGAGTACTTGAAACGGGAGCACTCGCTGTCGAAGCCCTACCAGGGTGAGGCGCCGGGGGCGAGGTGGTCGTGCATGGGGAGAGCTTCCGGACCTGAGCTTGTCCGTAGAGGCGGGGGCGGTGAAGGGCTTCATGGCCCCGAGAATGCTGCCGGCTGTGGGTGGAGGCACCGGGGGCTCTCGGATGCCACTAGCGCCGGGCCTGGAGGAAGGGGAGCTTAGAGTTGGACAGGAGGAATGTGGGAAGGGGAGAGAACTGCGACCGATGGGAGTGATTGAGGGCCACTAGCAATGAGCCTGCCTCCGGATGGAGCTGTGGATGTGCTAGAAATAAAGCAGGCGGCAGAGCTAGGGTAGAACTTGGACGGACTGAGAAGATAAAATTCTGTTGTCAGTTAAGACACGTGTACTTCTCCAGTCCAGGAGCCCTATTGATGAAAGAGGTTGGTTAGCTTTGCTCTGTTTAGTGTTCGTAGGCCGCTAGGCACAGCTTACCAACCAGAAAATTTACATGGTTAGCTACAAAGAAGCCCAAATCAGTGTAGATGGCTTAATTAACACAAGTCTGATTCCCCACTGGAGGATATGGGGACAGCACACAAACAAAAACACAAAGTGCAAGAGTGTATATACTGCTGCTAAGGGTGATTATTTACTTAGCAGATGCATCCAGTGCCTTCTTGTTGCTAATACTGTGGGTTATACTGACACAAAGTTCTCACTCTCAAGGGGCTGATAGTCTGAGGTAAGGAGAAAAGTAGCTTTACGCGTGGATTGTTCAAAGAAAGAATGTGATTAAGCCCCAGAGCCCCAAAGGGTCAAGCTCTTTTGGTATAACTGGGGGAAATTTTTTTCTTTAATGGTTCTAAAATCTACTCACATACAAAATGGGGAAGAATGGAGCTGAGCTGTGGCTACTGTGGCCTGGGTAAAGTGACAGCTCTGATGTGCTCTGGGGTCTTCACCTGAGAAGGTCTTTGTGAAAGGAAACTAAAGATGGTAAGGAGTTGAGATGTTATGAGTGACAGAAGATGGGAGATCAAGTGACATGAAAGGGGAAAGAAAGGTGATGACTCCAGCTTTCGGACGGTCCATGGTGGCTTTCGGAACGGGCTGGCGTTGAAGAGACTGAACTGATCTCCTTCCTCTCCTCCGTAGGTGTCGGCACAAGCAGTTCCTCCCTGTGGAATCTGATGGGTAATGCCATGGTGATGACCCAGTATGTCCGCCTTACCCCAGATATGCAAAGTAAACAGGGTGCCCTGTGGAACCGGCTGGTAAGAATCTTTCTCCCTCCTGTGTTACTGACCCAAAAAGTACTAAAAAGTTCACCAGTGGCATACTGACTTAATTTCACTGTCTATCCCAGTATTCCGTCTTCTGTGGATATCAAGGATTTTCATTTCAGAGATTATCATGACCTTCATAATCAAATCAGATATTTAGGGAGATGCTCTGTTGCCCTAAGTATAGCAAATAATCAATTTTGATTCTATTTTCGGAAAACAGAAAAATAGCAGTCTTTAATTCCTGATTGACCTGACAGTGTAATTTTGCAGGTTAGTAAGTTAACTCATGTTTAATTACTTTGCTTTATGAAATAGAAGACTGCTGTTTTAAATTTATCTCAAGCTTCATCCCAGTAATACTGCGCCCCCCCCCCACTTGTTATTTCCCTTTGAGTCGAATTTTAAATTTTATTTTCGTGTAAAAGGCACTTTGAGCCCTTGGCCATTTGATTTGTCCTTCCTCTCTGGGCCTTTTCCAGCTACGTTGTCTTCCTTGAGGTATGGCGGCAAGAAGTGAATGCAGTATTCCTGGTGTGGCTGCACTGTGATTTTGTACAAGTGTAAGATGATGCTTTCTTTTTGGTTTCCAGGGCTCTTTCTAAGTCTTTTATGACCACTTTTAGGAGTGACCTTGGCATCCTTTAACACTTTCTCATGGGTTCTCAGAAGCTAAGAACTTACTTGTACATGGTTTTTATCATTAGTTGTAGACAAGTGAATCTCAGAAAGGGAAACGATTTATTTCCCCTGTTCATTTTGTGTGGCAGAGAATTCTAAAGGAGCAGCAGGATGAGAAGTTTCTATGTGGAGCTATTTGCACAAGCTGGCCCCTTATCCCAGACTGTAGTGCTGAACTCGGTCTTGGACAGCATGCAGGGCAGTGTGTTCTGGTAGAAGAGGTGAAGGGCTGGCAGTTGAAAGACTTGGGTTCTCAATCTAGCTGTATCACAGACCCACTGTGAGCCCTGGCAGTTATTTACCCTCTCTCAGTTTGCAGTTTCTCCACCTGTTAAATGAGCTTCATAATATCTGTCCTACTTGCCCACCAGGGTTCTTGTGAGAATAAAATAAGGCAATAGACATGAAAAAGCTTTGGAAAGTTAAAATGGTTACAGAAATGTGCTGTTGTTACACCTCTATTACCTCTATTACAAGGGTCACTGATACAGGTCTATGGATTATAAATGATTGTGTCCAAGACTTTGCTGCTGTCTTGCTAGCTGTCTCTATGTAACCCTTTTATGTAGTGGTGATTCCAGTGTAGGATCTAGTTATCTTGCTCTTTTTCAGATTCTCTTATACCTGTAGTTTTTGTTATTTGACTCTCAGAATGAGCTTTGGCATTGTTTTGAGTTATTTGAATAGGATAGATTTGTTTGAGCAGTTCTCGAATTTGGCTGTCCATTGGAGTTGGTGGCTGGGTCCCACCCCCAGAGATTCTGAAGTAATTGGAATGGGGTGCAGCTTAGACACTGGGATTTTTAAAAGCTCCCTAGGTGAATCTAATATGCAGCAAAGTTTGAGACCCACTGTTAGACATAGCCCTGAGCAAAACTGTATAGCATGGCGCTACACAAAGCCAAGGATAAATGGCAGACACCTCTTGGCTCAGTGTGAACTTCTCTGGCCCTGCCCTCTTCCCAGGGGCTTCATACCTACCCATTGGCTATGGGGCAGCTTCCTGCCGCTGAATTTCACTCTTGCTATGAAATCTAAATGAAATAGCAGAAAGATGAGAACCCCGAATGACAACACAGGGACTGGGCTCATCAGGGGAGGGAAAGCTGTTGGAGATTTCAGGCTTGTTTGGTGAACTCAGAAGTGTCCACACCCCTTTTATTTTTGACTATGTACTCCTAATACTAACACTTTTGGAAGATTTCCCAGAAATTAAAAATGAAAACTGAAAATAATCTAGCAATATGTTGCTCAAGAGCCAGAACAATCTTTTTTTTGGCCCCGCCACGAAGCTTGTGGGATCTTAGTTCCCTGACCAGGGATTTAACCCGAGCCCTCGGCAGCAAAAGTGCAGAGTCCTGACCACTGGACCGCCAGGGAATTCCCCAGAACAATCTGTGTGGAGGGCCTTTGGCTGAACCCCACTGGTCTATCTGCTCGTCCTTCCCTTCTTTCTTCACTGTGAACTTTAAACCAGGAGCCTCTGTAAATCAAATACCCACTCTGGTTTGAAAGTCCGTTGAAAGTGGTTGAAAGTGTTCAACTATTTAGAACACTTAACCATCCACTTACCTCCTCCTCCATTTTTCCAAGGTTTTGATAACACAATTCAAAAGAAGCAAAACAAGTCTGTTTGGTAACCACTTCCTTAAATGTTTTTCCACCAGAGGCTGTCCCTGTGCTGGGGATGGTGGTGTTCTCCTTTGGTGCATTTGTGCTCCTTGGCGGTGGGCCTGAGGTTGGTGGGGCCATAGCTTACCCCTCCTCAAGGGAACTCTGCGCTGCATAGGGCCAAGTCTAGCCAATTAGAGTTGTTTATAGCGTCTGCTAATTATTCCTGCAGACCTTTGCAGAATGACTTAGCTTATCTTTTTCTTTTGTAATGCATGGGGCTTTGACCCTTCTTGAAATCCAAGCTTTTTAGAGTCTTTCTGTCAGAGGGGTGATCTTAAGTTGCAGATGAGTGTTAATCAGCCACCTCTGCTCTGTGGGCTGAGATCCTTTGCTGGGTGGATGTAGGATCACAGTGCTCTAACACGAAGTTCTCTTGTCTTTTCCAACTTTGGAGTGCTATCCTGTTTCTGTTGGGAGATGGTGAAGATGATGGGGAGGTTTATTCACTTTTCATATTAAATATCATATACTGTTGAATGGCTCAATCTGTTTAATTTTACCACACAAACACTTTGCAAGCCTTAGATCTCAGTTTTACCCCTTAGCCTCACGTCACCTCGTTTGTGTTTTCCAAGTCTGTAGACTGTGGATGAGGGCTTCGCGTTTCATGTTCCTCATTGATTCTAGGGTCTTTTTCACTTTAGCCGTGTTTCCTGAGAGACTGGGAGTTGCAGGTGCACTTCAAAATCCACGGACAAGGGAAGAAGAACCTGCACGGGGACGGCTTGGCGATCTGGTACACGAAGGATCGGATGCAGCCAGGTACTGGGACCCTGGGTTGGTCTTGTGGGGTGTGTGACAGGCCTGCTTTTTTGTGTGCCCTCTTTTTGAGAAGGGCGTGTCTCCACAGTGCCAGCGGTTTTCCCTCTCTTGATGTCTGTAGATAAAGACTGGCCTGTCTAGTCTCTAGAATGGGGTCTGAGTCCTAAAAGCAGCTGAACTTGACTCATCCCGGGGTGATTTCTTGCTAATTGGTAACTTCCGCTTTCCCTTTGAAACCTCCCGGCCCGTTGGCCGGAGGAAAGCACTACCTGTCCCGAACACTGACATTGGGCTCTCTGGTTTCTTCTGGTCATGCATAGTGACCGATCTCAGAACTCCAGAGTCGGGAGAAAGGAGAAGAGTTATCTATTTTTCCTTGTTGTGCGGGAGCCATTGCTCCAAGTTATGGCAAAACTCAGCCTGATTTGACCTGATCTCTTCTGCAACAAGAAGTGGAAACTTGGGAATTCAATTCTCTCAGGGGTGTAGTTGTCACCAAGTGTTTGTGAAGCAGAATTCTTTAGGGGCGCCTAGCAACCAGTTTGAATCAGGGAGCAACTGGGGTGCTAAACAGGGTGGTGCTGGCCTCTCTCTTTCCCCGCCTTTAATGACAAACAACTGCAGGTGCTTACTGGGTGCTTGTTACAGGCCGTGCCCTTCACTGGGTGCTTTTACAGCTGTTTCCTCATCTTAAGGAGAGGCTGGAAAGTCTTTTGAATTTCACTTTTTCCTCTATCATAGTGATGTATTATTCCTTTATCAACTCTTGGCTTTATTTCACTGTTCATCATCTGTTCTCTCTCTCTAGGGCCTGTGTTTGGAAACATGGACAAATTTGTGGGGCTGGGAGTATTTGTAGACACGTATCCCAATGAGGAGAAGCAGCAAGAGGTAATGGCAAGTGTCAGAGCTTAGGTCAGCTGCCCTGACGTCACAGCCCTTTGCCTTAGGAATGTTGTTCAAGAGGAAACAGAGGGGAAAGAAAGTGAGGGGTTCGGTTCTATTTTCTTCACCTGCTGAACTTCAACAGTTAATGTCTCTGTCAGGGTTTTTTCTAGATAGAGCTGTTTATGGTGCGCAGTCTTGGGAATGGCTCTCGCAAATGGGGGCTCTTTCTTTAGTGTTAGCAGTGTGCTCTCTTTGTGCACGTTGGGAGCCCCTAGGCTTGAGCCTGTGTGGCTGGTTGGTGCTCCTAGGCCGGCACGGAGCAAGCGGAATTTATGTACCTCCGCTCCCCTGATGTCCTGTATCACTGCTGAGCTCTCTTCTGCAGCTGCTTCCCCTTGCCCACATCCTCTTCTTCCTCTTCGCAGAGGAGTGCACAGCAAGTCTCCTCTCCTCTAGGAAAGGCTGTAAAAAGAAATGGATGAAATCTCAGCATTTTGTGGAAACCCCGTATCTGGCTGTTGGCAGAAGCTTCTTTCTGTTAGCTGACCCTGAGTGTTCTTAAGTACTGTCTTACACTAGCAACAGGTCTGTGCTTGCTCTCTGCCTAATGGCCCTAAGAGCAGATGGTGGGAAGATGATTAGGACGCGTTGTTGCTGGGTATCCTGTTGCTAAATAATATTTAGCAAGAAAGGCAGGATTAGGAATGGAGGCCCAACTTACTTTACTTTTTTCCCCAAAAGTTCCTTATGGAAAATTTCAAACTTCTAAGAAAATTGGATGAACAGATCATTGTATATACAACACCCAGATTCAACAGTTTTTCACATTCCCCACAGAGTTCTGCTTAGAGGAAGTAGAAAGTGAGACGTGAGTTAGGAGAGGAACCTTTGTTGTGGGTCAGTTATAGACTTGCTTCTCCACGTTGCTTCTGGGCTCCTCTTCCGTCCATCAGACCTCAAGCACTTTCAAGGTGCCAGGCCCTGGGAATTAGCGAGACCAGCACAGTCCTTGCACTTAGTAGAGCAGGGGTGCTGATGTAATAGTAAGGGTGCTGATGGGGGTGCTCCAGGGGGGCTGTAGGAAGACCCAGCAGGAGCATCTAACCTGGGGTGGGACGGTGGTGGTGGGGAGAGTGGTTGGGAAAGACTTCTTCCAGGAAGTGACATTGACGTTGAAATCTGCCGAATTAGGAACCAGTGCAGAGGGAAAAGCCATGTGTTAAGGTGATAAAGTTAGAGAAGGGAAAGTGGATGTGAGGGGGAAAAAGGGGGGTCAGGGAGAGATGAGGGTAGAAAGAAAAACAGGGCCCTCAGTCTCGCCATGTTCCAGGGCCGCCATCCACATTGCATTCTTTGCTGCTAACACTCCTTCCTCTTGAGCACATTACCTGGCCCGTGAGATTGAGCAGCGTCTCGTTGGGGGGTTGGTGACTTGGCTGTTCAGACCGGCAGCAGAGCAGCCTGAATGCAGGTGACTCGTCCTCACCGTGCACGTGGTGGGGCAGGTTCTGAAGGGCGGCGTGTCTGTTGGGGAGTCTGGGTTTCTAAGTATTGTAAGGGGGTAAGTGCATTAAAGGATTTTAATGAGGGGAATGTCATGAGAAGGTTTGCAGTCCCGCTGAAGAAATAGTGGTGGTAGTGAGAAATACATCTGAATAAGAGGTGTGGGCTTCAGGGCTTGACTAGTTTGTTTTTTTGTTTTTTTGTTTTTTTTTTGCGGTACGCGGGCCTCTCACTGCTGTGACCTCTCCTGCTGCGGAGCACAGGCTCCGGACACACAGGCCCAGTGGCCATGGCCCACGGGCCCAGCCTCTCCACTGCATGTGGGATCCTCCCGGACCGGGGCAAGAACCCGCGTCCCCTGCATCAGCAGGCAGACTCTCAACCACTGCGCCACCAGGGAAGCCCTTGACTAGAGTTTTAAACGTGGCTCCCTGCTTCTCCCAGAAATAAGTCGTTCAAACTATTTTAGCTTCCATTTCTCCATCAGATAGGAGTAATTCTGGTTGAGAGGGCAGATCTGATGGACCTCATTTTGTAAGGAGAGTAGACGTTAATCAAAAAAATTAGTTTCCGATGGTAAAAATAGGGACTTCTTTTCTGCCTGACTCCCAGCTGCACTTGGAATTACCTGGAGAGCATTTAAAACTATTGATGTCCAGGCCCCGAGCTCAGAGAGCCTGATGCTGTTTGTTTTAGGTGCAATCTGGGCAACCTTACTTTTTCAGAGATCTCCAGTTGAGAGTTCCATACGTAACCAGGATGAAGAACCCCTGGATCAATGTCAGGTCATTGTTTGCTTATTATTTATTCAACAAATTTATTTGTTAAAACTAAATTTTTAAAAAAAACGAAAAGAAGCAGCTTCTGTTTTTTAGTGGCTGTTATGTGCCAGGTACTTTACAGTTATTATTTTGATCCTCATCAGATCTCCTTATAGTCAATATTATTTTTCCCATTTTACCAATGCATAAACAGAAGACTGGAGAAGTGTCTTGTCCAAGGTGACAGCCAATATAAGGTGGAACCAGATTTTGAACACTGGTCCACCTGATTCCACAGGCTGCACTTGTAATTATGGTGCTCTGCCACCTCCCATCCGTTTTTCCTTACGCCAGGATGATTTCCTTGAGAACGGAGATATTCATTCTCAGAGTGATCTCCTCTGCAATTTCAGTTCTCAGAGCTTATGCTCAGTGCAGAGAGTGGAGAAAGTGTACTCCTCTCTACATCCCAGTGACCTGGTGCTGTCTTAGAGCGTGAAGTCAGATGGGTTTTGTTAGCGGCATGGTTTTCTTTGACATCATACTTGAAGGTGCCAGGCATTGTTTTAAGTGCTTTTACATGTCTTACCTATTTATCCTAACAACCCCTTGGGGTAGATATTATTGTTATCCCTACATTATGGGTAAGAAACTGAAGTACAGAAAGGTTAAAAAAAAAACTCGTCAGTGACACCCAGGTAGTGGGTTTGACTCCAGAGACTGCAATCTCTTTATTTTGCTTTATTATTTTGAGCTCATAAGGAGAGGGTGACAAATAGAGTACCTTTTGAAAATTTGGAAACATCGTTCGTTGAAGATGTGCTGGACAAGGAGGACAAGGAGCAGGCAGGAGGGGCTGTGGAACAATTCAGCAGATCACTCAAGGCAGTGGTAAAATTGTCTCTCTGGTTTCTTGTTTCCTTGTCACCAGAGTGCCCTTGACATCGTTGCTCAGTTCACTGTCTGCCACATTTGTTTATGAGGAAATATTGGGAAAATACTAGCAACATTAATGCATCTGAGAAGGAGGTGAGGGAGTTTAGGATTTAAGTTGTATTTAGGCTTGGCTCCCTGAAATCAGGACACGTTGTTCAAAATCACATAACCTCAGTTCCCCCATGAGCAATATAAGAATTGTTGTTTAGGTAAGTCAAGAGCTTTAGTATTTGAAGAACAATCTCACTGTGCCACAGTGAGATTATCAGACCGTAAATGGCTGTTAAAATGATAGTTGAGGAAATAGAAAATCTGGATAGATTGAATTGGTAATTAAAAAGTGACTCACAAAGAAAAGCTCAGGCCCAGATGGCCTCACTGGTAAATTCTACCAGACGTAAGGTAGGATTAATACCAATTCTCAAACCCATGTGAAAAATTAAAGTTGCGGATGCTAACCAATTCATTCTTTGAGGCCAGTGTTATCCTGATACCAAAGCCGGATAAAGACATCACAAGAAATGGAAAGTACAGACCAATATCTCTTGTGAGTGTAGATGTAAAAGTCACCAACAAAATACTAGTAAACCAAATCTAGCAACGTATAAAAAGGAGTATACGCCATGTGTAAATACACTATATTTATGCTAGGAATTCACAGTTGGTTTAATATCTGAACATTAATATGATAGACGATATTAATAGAATAAAGGACAAAAACCATATAATCTTATAAATAGATGTAGAAAAAGTATTCAACAAAATTAAATACCTTTTTATGATAATAAAAATACTCAACAAATTAGTAATAGAAGGGAACTTCCTTAACCTGTTAAAGGGCATTTATGAAAACCCTACAGGGCTTCCCTGGTGGTGCAGTGGTTGAGAGTCCGCCTGCCGATGGAGGGGACACGGGTTCGTGCCCCGGTCCGGGAAGATCCCACATGCCGCGGAGCGGCTGGGCCCGTGAGCCATGGCCGCTGAGCCTGCGCGTCCGGAACCTGTGCTCCACAATGGGAGAGGCCACAGCGGTGAGAGGCCCACGTACCGCAAAAAAAAAAACAAAAAAAACCCTACAGCTAACATCATGCTTAATTTTGAAAGACTGAATCCTTTCCCCCTAAGATCAGGAATAAGGCAAGACTATCTGCTCTTGCCTCCTCTATTCAACATTGTACTAGAGGTTCTAGTCAGGGCAGCTAGTCCAGACTGGGAAGGAAGAAGTAACCACTTCTCTTTGTAGGTGATGTGATCTTATCTATAGAAAATCCTAATGAATTCACAAAAAGCTATTAGAACTAATGAATTCAGCAAGGTTATAGGATATAAGATCAACATACAAAAATCTATTGTGTGTTATATGCTTGCATTGAACAATCAGAAAATGAAAGTAAGAAAACAATTCCATTAACTATCGTCAAAAAGAATAAAGTACTTAGAAATAAATTTAACTGAAAAACGTATACTCTGAAAACTATAAAGTATTGTTGAAAGAAACTGAAAAAGAGCTCAGTCAACAGAAAGACATCCCATGTCATGGATTGGAAAATTTTGTATCATTAAGATGGTGATACTTCCCACATTGATCTACAGATTTGAGGGAATCCCTATCTTTCAAAAGCCTAGCTGGCTGCTTTGCAGAAATTGACAAGCTGATTCTACAATCAGTATTGAAATTCAAGAGAACCAGAATAGCCTCCTCTTCATTAAAGAGGAGCAAAGTTGGAGGACTCACACTTCCTGTATTTAAAACTTACTATAAAGCTACAGTAATAAAGACAGTGTGGTACTGGCATAAGGACAGACGTATAGGTCAATGGAATAGAGTTGAAAATCTACACATAAATCCTCACAATTATGAATAAGTGATTTTTGATAAAGGTGCCAAGTCAGTTCAATAAGGAAAGAATCATCTTTTCACCAGATGGTGCTGAGACAACTGGATATCCAGAGGCAGCATAATGAAGTGTTTCCCCACCTCACGCCATACACAAATGTTAACCCAAAGTGGATCGAAAACTAAACGTGAATCACCAAAATTTAAAAGTCTTATACTTTGAAGGACACTATCAAGAAAGTGAAAAGACAACCCATGGAATAGGAGAAAATAAATGTGAATTGTATATCCAATAAGGGACTTGTAATAGTTCCTTATATATTCTAGGTACAACTCAGTAATTAAAAAGACGGCCCAAGTGAAAAATGGCCAAAGGATCTGAATAGATACTTCCCAAAGAAGAGATATAAATGGCCAATAAACACATGAAAAGATGCTCAACTTCATTAGCTATTAGGGGCATACAAATCAAAACCACAGTGAGAAAAAAAAGACCACAATGAGATGCCACTTTATATCTACTTGTCTGTCTAAAATTTAAAAAAACATGATAACAAGTTTGGTAAAGATGTGGAGTAATTGGAACCTTCATACACTGCTGGTGGGGTGGAAAATGGTACAGTTGTTTTGGAAAACTATTCCATAGTTCTTCAAATGGTTAAATGTAGAGTTTATATGATCCAGCAGTTCCACTCCTAGGTATATACACCCAAGAGAAATAAAAACATATCTACACAGAAAGTTACATGAATGTTCATAGCAGCGTTATCCATAATAGCCAAAAATGGATCCAACTCAAATTTCCATCAGCTGATGAATGGATAAACAAAATATATCTATACAATGGGATATCATTCAACATTAAAAGGAAATGAAGCATTGATACATGCTTCAATGTGGATGACCTTTGGAAAGATGCTAAGCAAAAGAAGCAAGTCACAAAAGACCACATATTGTATAATCCCATACATAAAAAATGTTCAGAATAGCAAATCTATAGAGACAAAGTAGATGAGTGGTTGCCAGGGTTGGGGGCTGGGGTGGGGAGAGTGCACAGGGTTTCTTTTGGGGGTGATGAAAGTGTTCTACAATTCATTGCGGTTATCATAATCTTACCTGTGAACATACTAAACCCCATTGAATTATAGATTTTTAAAAAATTTTTATTTATTTATTTTTGGCTGTGTTGGGTCTTTGTTTCTGTGCAAGGGCTTTCTCTAGTTGCAGCAAGCAGGGGCCACTATCGCGGCCTTTCTTATTGCGGAGCACAGGCTCCAGACGCGCAGGCTCAGTAGTCGTGGCTCACGGGCCCAGCCGCTCCGCGGCATGTGGGATCCTCCCAGACCAGGGCTCGAACCCATGTCTCCTGCATTGGCAGGCAGACTGTCAACCACTGCACCACCAGGGAAGGGAAGCCCCCGGATTATAGATTTTAAATAGGTGAATTGTGTGGTTTGTGAGTTACATCTTGGCATTGCTAACTTTTTACAATGTTGATTAAAACACAACCTGATCTTTTCTTGGCACCAGGAAGTCATCAGCTGATGGTCATCCGTTTCTCAGGAGAACACAGATGTTGGTGAAGAGTTGCAGAGAATTCAGTAGCAGTCTTGGAATAGGAATGTCTTCTCTCGGTTGAAATCACAGTATGGTGGCAAGAGGCCTTCCTGGAATGAGAGCCCAGAAGTGCAGCCCTTTGCAGCCTTGGCCCTCATTCTCCCAGTGAGACCTTCGGGCCTCACCCCTGGAGGCAGAAACAGCTGGTTGGAAAGTGGTGCGAGCAGCTCACTGCTCTTCTCAGATCAGGCCAGCTTGGAAGTCTAGTTTGAGGTGCTTCCCGTATTTTTTTAATGTGATGATCGTTTTTCCTCTTTTGAAACTGGAAGAAAATTAACAATAATACGCCATTCCAGTTGAAAAGCACATTCCCTCAAATCTTTATGGTGATGAAGACACTAATCCCTTTTGGTCTCTTTATTGTTGGTGGACAGAATTTTTACAGTGTTAAAGGAACTCCATAACTTCTTAAATTCTCTTGTTGTTATACTACTTGGATGTGACTTAGGTTTTTTTTTTTTTTTTTTCTCAGTCCTTGGTGAGGCAGTGTTTTCCAAGAGACGCTCCTTTGGAAACTAGGTCCAGCAAGCTCTCAGATGTGATTAGGCAGTGAGGCTGAGCTTCATTGGTGAGAACTAGTTTTCAGGGGAAGTAGAAATGTATGGCTTTCTGGTAGATTTGAATGCAATAGGATTTTACATACAATGTCAGGAGATTCATGGGTTCCCCACAGTAGAACTATAGACAAGATCTCCTGTTCCGTAGAGTTAACAAGAAGTGTTCACATGCTACCATAATGTTGGTTAGCAGTGAGATTAAGGTGTTGCCTCTTAGGCTGTGTTCTGCATCTTGGCCCTTGTAATCTGGGTAGGTGGGTTATGGACTTCAGTGTTTGGGGCATACCTCGAGTTTAAGGTTTCCTGATTTTACAGTACTCTGTTGAAGTCCCCACATTACATGGTTTGCGTTTGCCCTAGTTGGGGATCACAACTGAGATAAGTGGGATTAAAATCATTCTGTGAGTTTAAGAGTTCATGATAATTAATGTTCAAGTATGTGAAGCTTTTCCAGGCAGTCAGCTGGTCTGGAGGCTGCACTGTTCCGTATCCTCCAGTTGAGGAGCTTGGAGACTTGGAGACAGAGTCACAGCTAGTCTAGTTTTAGTAGAAGTTTGGGGGCTTATGGAGCAGGGGCCTTCTCATGCTGCTTAATCTCACTGATGTTACCCATTCTAAGTAGGATGGGTATTGCTCAGTTCACCGGTCACCTCTAATCCAGATTCCTGCACAAAGGGTTAGTTGGATGAAGATTACTGTAGGACCAGCGACATAGAAAGTTTTCAAAGTCTGAAAAGTGTCTGTCTGGGAAGTGGCAGTGAGTGTGTTCTTTTGGTGAGCCAAGGGGTAGGTCACATGGAGGTGTGAAGGGAGGTGCTGTAGAAGAGGCGTTTGTTTTGTTATTCTTATTTTTATGTAAAAATAAGGCATTCTTATTTTTGTGTGAAAGCTCATTACAGAAAAATCAGAAAAGACTAAAACAAAAACAACTATACATACCTTTTTAAAAATGAAAACATTGCATCATATTTAACATACTGTTCTTTTAAACCTTTTTTTAATTTTGAAATTTTTTAGACACAGAAAAGTTGAAAGTGTGGTAAATACTAGATTCAGATTACTCATTAAAATTTAAAAAAATTTTTTTTTTTTAATTTTTAAAATTTTGATATAATTTCAGGCTTACAGATAACTTACAGTAATGCAACAAAGAATTCTAGAATGCCCTTCACCCAGATTTCCCAAAATGTTAATGTTTTAGTACATTGGCTTTGTTCTTTTCTTGGAGCACAGGCTCTGGACGCGCAGGCTCAGTGGCCATGGCTCATGGGCCCAGCCGCTCCGCGGCATGTGGGATCTTCCCAGACTGGGGCACAAACAACCCGTGTCCCCTGCATCAGCAGGCGGACTCTCAACCACTGTGCCACCAGTGAAGCCCTGTCCTTTTCTTTTACGTGGATATGTGTATGTTTGTCTGTGCCTGTGCTCGTGTGTGTTTGTGTGTGTGTGTGTGTGAGACCTCATGCGTATGTGTACATTTTTTCTGAACTACTTAAGAGTAAATTGCCTTCATCATGTTTACTTAATCCTAAATTCTTCACTTGTTTTCCCTAAACACAGTGATAAAAATCAGGAACTTAACATTGATAACGATATTATTATTTAATCTATTGACCTTATTCGATTTTACCAGTTGTCCCCACTGTGTCTTTTATAGCAAAAGAAAACCCCAGATCCTGTGTTGCATTCAGTTGTCATATCTCTCCTTTCCTTTAATTTGGAGCCATTTTCCAGTATTTCTTTGTGTTTTAGGGTATATTAGAGACCTAGATTTTTGTTTGTTTGTTTGCTGGTTTTGGTTGTATCTACGTATATACCAACCATTGTTCCATACTGATTGATCTTGAGAGCAGTGTGGCATAGTGATTGAGCCAGGGCTCTGAAGCCAGACTACCTGGTTTCAAACCCTGGTTTCACTCCTTAATTCCTGCATTACCTTAAATAAGTTTTCTTAACTGAAATGCAGATACCAGTACTACCTCTTAGGGTTGAGAGAATTAAATGAACGCATATGTGTACATTACTGAGTACAGTGGCGGGCACAGAGCAAGCTCTCAAAAAACGCTAGCTATTCGTATTCACACCACTAAGTGACATTCCCAGGGACATTTTACCGACATCTTGGCAGTAGCTGGTGTGGCTCTGTGCTCTCCCTCTCCCCTCCCACCCTCCTTTTTTTTCACATCTAGGTTCCAGGGAGCAAACTTGGCCAGCTTCCTCAACCGCACTGGGGTTTAGGTTGGTAAACCTGCTTTAAGAGAGTGGCTCCTAGATGCTGGTTCATAGACTCAAATTGGTTGGTTACAGAGTTTCACTGGTTTAAGAATAGGAACAGTGAAGTGACTTTTTCATAAATGTGAAATGTTTTATTAATTATTTATTTATTATAAAATTATATAGTTCTTTCTTTTTTTGGTTTAAAATGTTTTTAAAAATGTTTATTATAGATGGTTGTCCTGTCGTTCATTATTATATTGTAATATATTTAGTAGGCAAAAAAAAAAAAGCAAGAAAAGGCAAACCTGTTAGTCCCAAAAATATGTTTAGAGATTTTAGTGGTCCATGACAGCCAGTGGTCTGGGAATTACTGCTCTAAAAGACATGTGTTTGGCTTTGTGTTTATATATGAACACCTGTGAACAATATATCTAAAAATTCATTAATTTAGTCATTGGTTGAATGAACATTCATTGACTCCCTTCTGAATACCAGACACTGTACTAAATGCTTCACATATTTCGTTTCATCTTGGTAATTAACGTTGTGAGCTGTGTATTACTCTCCCTGCTTACAGTGAGGAAATAGAATCTCAGAGAGATTACACAGGTGTGAGTCGTGTAACTGCATTTAGAACCCAGGTCTCCCTGATTACAGAGGGCTGTGTGCTCTCTTTTTTACACCTAGTGGTTCACAGCCTGTGTGCTTTGCACCTGTGGAATGTTAGCATAGGATCCACACAGCCACAAGTTCACGAGTCTCTTTTCAATCAAGCTACGCTGAAGATGCAGTACCGTGTGGAGGGCCTTGTAATACAAAAAGTTGAAGACATCTCCCCACCTTTCCGACATCAACCATTTGGACAGTAGGTAGGAGTTCCTAATTTTTGATGACTCTTAAATTAGGAGTGAAACTACCACCTTTGCCGGAGTCAGGGTGATTCTTCTGCCTTTGGTTCTGGCTATATATAGGCTGCTTTCCAAGGAAAGAAAATTAGCTGCTGTGTCAAATGAGTGGGTACCCAAGGAACCCTTCAAGAACTCCTGAGTGGGCATAGAAGTTAAGATGGCATTTAAAGACATGGTTAATGTGAGGTGTAAAGCGGAAGGCCAAGTCAGGAGTTGCTGAAGTAGACAGAGTCCAGCTCCAAAGCTGTGCGACCGTCTAGGGCAGTATTTCTTAACTTCGGCTGCACATCCCAGTCGTCTGTGGTGCCTCTTAAAAATTACATAGTCCTGGGCTTCCCTGGTGGCGCAGTGGTTGAGAATCCGCCTGCCGATGCAGGAGACACGGGTTCGTGCCCTGGTCCGGGAAGATCCCACATGCCGCGGAGCAACTAAGCCCGTGAGCCATGGCCGCTGGGCCTGCGCGTCAGGAGCCTGTGCTCCGCAACGGGAGAGGCCACAACAGTGAGAGGCCCGCATACCGCAAAAAAAAAAAAAAAAAAAAAAAAAAAATTACATAGTCCTGTGCCCCATGCTAGACCTACTGGGTGAGGCTCTTTGACTGCGGGGTCCACGTGTATGTGCAGTTGAAAAGCTCCCCCAGGTCATCCGGAGGCCCGGCTTGCCTCTGGCTGATACTGGATGATTGGCTGTTTTCACCAGCCTTGGGAAGAGTAAGGCCCCCTTAGGTTAAGGATCGCTGTCCTGGGCACGCCCTTGAAAGTTACAGCTTCAACTTCTGATCACAGGTGCTGGGGTTGATAAATGAAGCAAGCCTTGGGATCATCAGAGCTCACGAGGGCATTTTCAATCCCTTCTTTCCCTAATTGTTTACTGAAGTTACGGGCTTTCTTGTCAGAAGCCCATCTGTGGAAACTGCTGATAACATACTCACGATTCCCTTGCCCTGAATGATAGCTGTAGAAGAGTAGTTTCCCAGCAGTTTAATCATCCCCTGATTGATTTCATACCTTTCTGTAATCCTGCACATATGCCACCAGTGGCACAAGAGAAGAGCAGCTGCTCTGAGGCTCACCCCAGACCCTTGCTGTGGCCTGTAAGGGGCTGGCTCCCTCCTCAACCCACACCAGCCCCTTCTTCACTAGCTGGGTTGAAGACACCCCTGTCATCTTCTGGTCCTTGAATACGCTAACCTCATGCTTCCTGTGCCCTCAGATTTTTTTGGTGGATTCCCTGTAACTACTTGGGTCTCAGCTCAGATGTTGTCTCCTCAGAGAGATGTTTCCTCATCAGTCTCTATTGTGTTACCTATTTTATTTTCATCACAGCATTTATCAGTCTCAAATGACTTACTGTTCGTCCCCTCCACTTTAATGTCAGCTCCATGAGAGCAGATGTCTGCCTATCTTGTTTACCATTGAGCTCCCAGCATCTGGGACTGTGCCTGGCTCGTAATAGGTGCTCACTAAGTATTAGAGGGCAGGGACGCTCTGGGTTCTACACCTTTGCCCACACTTCCTGTGGGGCAGGGCCGAGCTGAGCTTGTACGGGTATCTCTTGTTGCTAGTAGCTTAGAACTGTAGCAGTTTTCGGGAGCAAAGCTAAACATGCTTGAACCTTGTGATTTTTCTAAGTCTGTCCTGCTGCAGCATTCCCACAGAGTTTTTTCTTGCCCACATGTTGTCGGTTAGAATACCTGTTTGGAAATATTTGTCCATAAGGCTCAATTACAGGGTAAATGATCGCTTTGGATTAGAGTTAATTTGATAGCCTCTCAAGTGGTGGGATTTTTGTCTTCTGGGCAAGAGCTGTACCCTGAGATCCTGGGTAGTAAAGGACATGTTGAATTTGGAAGAATTTAGCCCTATTTATCACTCCTGTCTCTCCGCTTGCTAAAGAAATACTGTAGTCTGGGTACAGACCAACTCATGGCCTGACTTTTGGACTGTCAGAGACATAAGTGAGGCCTGCTTGGAGAGTGTGATGCTGTGTGTTTTATAAAGTTTCGGAGAGTTTCAGGACCCCATGTGGGTTAGAGGGGTCTTCCTAGTGGACCCCTTTGAGAACCTGATGAGAGCAGCAGACCCTCTCCTTAGAAAATGTACAAACACCTGTACATATAGTTTTGCCTATAATTTTGAGGGGTATGAGGACTTGTGAAATGCCTTCCACGGACCCTAAAATTCTGTTTGGGGATTTAGATTGGTTTGCTCATCCGCCACAGCTGGGTCATAGCTCTTCCCTGGCTGTTTCTTTCTGACTTGATCTCCTGTCTTCTGTGCCCTCTCTCGTTTTTATAATAACCTGCTGGACCCTGTCAGGCCCAGAAGAGGCGATATTCTCCCGGAGTCCAGGTACTCATTCTTGACGCACCATGGCCATCCCGTACTCCCTATGTGTCCATCCAACATTCGCTACTGTTTAGAATCCGTGTGGCTGTTGTCTCAGGAGTCACCAGTCTCTGATTTCGACTGCATCTTCACCTTGCATGTTGATTGTTTAGGACAATGAGGGACTCACCAAAGAAGTGGCATGTCTCATTTTCCTGTCCTTTCATCCCCCTGCCTCTCTGCACTGCCTTAGCACTGGGCTTGTTCTGGGGTGGTTAGCTTATCATTTCTAGGGAAGAATTTGCTCCACGAGTCTATTGGAGAGAGAGGGCCTCTGAAGTAGGTGGGAAAATGGGTGGCATATGGGGAAACTTTCAGTGGGAGAACCTCGCCCTGAGTATTAGTGGGAGAAGTTATGTGTGGTGAAGCTTAAATGGGCTGGATGGTCTTTTGCCTAAGAACAGTCATGTGTGGCTGGAGAACACCACCTTGCAGCCTGGTTCTGGCACTGCCCTTTCTGAGTCCTGACCCATTTAGCATCATATGCTTATAGAATTTTAGAATTTGAAAGGTGCTATCGTGAATGGAAAGATTTCCCTGATTGAACAGGTATTTTTGGAATACCTCTGTGTGCAAAATACTTGCCCTGGGGGGGGAAGGGATGGAGCTAAGGTGGACACATGCACAGAGGCATAATAAATGATTTTTCTCGTCAAGAAATTTACATGGCAGTTACACACACACACACACACACACACACACACACACGAAGAAAAACAACAGTCTTGGGTAGACTAGGGGCCATTTCAGACCCACCCCAGATGGGTGCAAGGAGGATTCCTGAAGGCAGGTAGAGAGGTCAGTCACTTCTGGGCCATGTCCCTCGAGTGACCATCTCGGCGTGGGTTCTCAGGGGCTGCTAGTGATGAGACAGTGTCTGGTCTGCTGTGAGGAGCTCAGCTTTATGTGCAGAATTCCTGATGCTGTTTGCACAGCTGTTCCTCAGAGTACTTCCTCACCGTTCTCTGCTTTTCCTTCCCTGCTTTCCCAGCGGGTTTTCCCCTACATCTCAGCCATGGTGAACAATGGCTCCCTCAGCTATGATCACGAGCGGGACGGGCGGCCTACAGAGCTGGGGGGCTGTACGGCCATTGTCCGCAATCTCCATTATGACACCTTCCTTGTGATTCGCTATGTCAAGAGGCATTTGACGGTGAGTCCCTGTTCTGGACCTGTTGGCGATAGGGGCTGTCTCGCTCCCGCTTCCGTGGCCTGGCCCTGATCTATCTCTTCCTTCTGTTCTAGATAATGATGGACATCGACGGCAAGCACGAGTGGAGGGACTGCATAGAGGTGCCCGGTGTCCGTCTGCCCCGGGGCTACTACTTCGGCACCTCCTCCATCACTGGGGATCTCTCCGGTACTGCCATGTGCCTCCTTACTAGCCCTAACTGAGGTCCCATCTCGGTAGGCAGCCTGAGTGAGGCTTCTCAGAGGGGAGAGCCAGCCAGGCAGAGCTCTGGCAAACAGGTGCCCCGTGAGCGCTTATCTTCACGCATTCTCATGTCCAGATCCCTTAAAAGCCCAGGCCGGGGGTTATCTAGCACAGTTGTCTTCGGGAGATGTGTGGTGCTAATGGAAAGCAGTGTTTGCCTCTACATCAAGCCAGCTCTTCCAGCCTGTGTTTTGAGTTCTGTGCTTTCCTGTTTCTTGTGCCTCTTTTTATAGTCGGGTTCCTGTCCTTTCACCTAATGTGCTGAGTTCCCTTTCTCTTAACAAAGCTTTTCCTTGACTCTGCCCTCCCTCTTCCGACCCCCAGACTCTCCTTTGTGCCCAGACTTTTGCATGTGTTGTGTGTGCAGATGCTTGTGTTTCTAAGACATCCACCTCTGTAAGTCTACCACCATGGTAAATGCTTCACTCAGGCCTGTGTCTCCGCCGTGCTATTAGCACAAGTAGTTTTGTAAAAGCTCCTTCTGTTTCTTTGCTGTTCTGTGTGCTTGCTGTTTGTCTTCTCTTCAGCTCGTTTGACCAATTACTCTGAAACCCCTGCCTTCCTTGGCTTATGTGGTGTTAGCAGTACCGGGCTCTTCTACTGTTCTCTCTCCTCTGGATTTTCTTCCTACTTGTTTCCGATTAGAAGCTTCTTTTATGTGCTTATTCTCTCCCTTGGCTTTAGCGTCAATCATAATGTCTTTTCAGAAGAGGTAAAGAATTAAACTTTTGGTTCTTTTGATATAATGTATTATGAGTGAAGCTAGGATGAAGTAGAACTTTCTTCTGGCAAGAAAGAAAGGCACATATCCATCTGAAATGGGCAGCATCCACTCAGTTTCAGCCATTGTTGCCAATAGAAAATGTGGGCTCAGTGAGGCCATGTCTTCTAGTTTTTCAAGAGCAGCTGGAAATCTGGATTTTTAAAATGAAATCTGATTTTGTAAATCCTGGCAACTAATTTTTTTAAAAAAAATCAACCTTATTGAGATATGCTTTCCACATAACAGAAGTATATAGTGTGAAGAGTTTTGACAAATATTTACATATATATAACCACCATCCCAGTCAAGATACAGAATGTTTCCATCAGGGAAAAGTTCTCTTGTGCCCCTTTGCAGCATTCCTCCCTTACCTTGTCTCCAGGCAATCATTGATCTGCTTTCTGTCACTTACAAGAGATTAATTTTGGCAGCTAGTTCTAAATACTGTGCAGGTAGGCCAGAGCTGTGGGACATCTTACCTTGACACAGGTAAGGGGAGGCACAGGCTGCAGATCTTTGCTATGGAATCTTGTTATGTGACTCGGGTTGAAAGAGGTATCCCTGTCCACAAGTTTCCTTTGAGCTTGCAGGCTTCTGGGACCTGCTCAGTTAACCTCCTGTTGTACTTGTCTGTGGGAAGTTTTTCCCAGCTGTTGGAAATGGCCAAAGAGAATAATTTTTTGTTTATCCTAAGGAGTCCTTTGTTCTAAGTTCTTGGCAATAATGCCTAGGTTCGTACGTCCATGTTCTCAGCCTGTAGGATACCCCTAAATACAAATTGCGTCCTTCTAGTAAGGTCTTTCTTGTTAACATCTTAACTTGTTTTGCTGTGGATCACTGGACACTGCTGAGAAAGGACACATCACAGCTGTCCCAGTCTTTGATGCCCCTACATCGTGAGGAGTATCACTGTGGCTCTCTACCCTGTCCCGTGGTTTAATCTCAGTCCTGGCAGGGAAAACACTTTTTCTAATTGAAGGTAAATCCAGTTTTTTTACCTGGGAGTCTGCTAAAGATTCTAAGAGTCCAAGCAGCTGTAAATGCCATCCTAATAATAGAGATGGCAAGAAATCCAGTCTGCAATAACCAGCCTAGCAGCAATGAGCACCCCTAGCACGCACATTTGTGGTCTCTTAATACAAATACCAATACCAAGAGGAACAAGAGCTTCTTGGGGATATGGCTAATGCCAGGTCTAAGGTAGGAAATAGAGGCTGAAAACTTCCTAGAAAAGCAAGGAAAATGTCAAAAACTTCTGGGTTCGTGTGAAGGGACTTGGGAGCCCACTTCAGTAGGCTCCCGCTCGATAAAGTTGGGTTGGGTTGAGCTTCAGTAAGAGATACAACTTCAGTGTATTGAGACACGTCAAGTATGTTTGACTGTCTGAATTTATAATGTTAACTTTAAAAAAGGAGAGAACAAATTGAGTTCCTAACTTCTTCATCCTTCTCTGGTACTTAATAGTGAGATTCAGGGTCACAGTTACTGCAAAGAATTAGGCACAGTCCAGAAGGGAAGTGTGTTCCACGCCAGTAGCTGTGCCCTGCTCATGGCCCATTAAACGGCTGCTGTGAGGCCCTCTCCTGTCTTGCTTGTGTGTGTTGTCCATGTTAAAGGGAAGCTGTGGGGCTACTGTGTCTCCTTTCACTAGAAGATTTTACGTGTGATTGGGGGTTAGTTCTTGTATCATCTCTAAATTTTACTTTATTTTTATTTATTTATTTTTATAACATTGACTTTCCTTTTTTAAAATATATTTTATTTATTTATTTATGGCTGCGTCGGGTCTTAGTTGTGGCTCGCGGGATCTTCTTTACAGCATGAGGGATCTTTCGCTGTGGCACGCGGGCTTCTCTCTCTCTAGTGGTGGCGTGCGGGTTTTCTTTCTAGTTGTGCGCGGGCTCCAGGGCGTGTGAGCTCTGCAGTTGTGGCGCCGCAGCTCCAGAGCGCGTGGGCTCTGTAGTTTGCAGCACGCCAGCTCTCTACTTGAGGCACGTGGGCTTAGTTGCCCCGAGGCACGTGGGATTGTAGTTCCCGGACCAGGGTTCGAACTCGCGTCCCCTGCATTGGAAGGTGGATTCTTTACCACTGGACCACCAGGGAAGTCCCTCTCTAAATTTTAAAATTATATAGGTAATGCATGCTTGTTGATAAAAACTATAAATACAGGATAATGTAGAATATTCCCTGTTCTTTGTCCTTATTTTTAGATGAGAAACAGAAGTTTCAGTTATTTTATTTCAGGTCACTGTTTGTTAGCTGTGGATTAGAAGCTTGAACCAAGACACTCTTTTCAGGGTGGCTTGAGTAATCCTTGTTCTCCTTTTCTTTAGACAACCATGACGTCATTTCCCTGAAGTTGTTTGAGCTGACGGTGGAGAGAACCCCAGAAGAGGAGAAGCTGCATCGAGATGTGTTCCTGCCCTCGGTGGACAACATGAAACTGCCCGAGAGTGAGCACGGGGGATCCTGGGGAAAGGCCCCATGGCCAGTGAGGAGGTTGAGGGCTATGGGGGGTCTGGAGTGACATGCAGTATACAGCTGGCGGGGCTGCCTCTTTTCGGGGTTCTTCTCCCAAGTACTTGGAGCACTTGCCCCTACTTCCTCACTTGTCTCCATGTTACAGATGAGCAGACTGTGGGCTGTTAAGGTTTTAAATTGTGGCATCGGAAAGGGAGAGTCTGAGCTCTAGCTCCCAGAATTGGGGACTTGATAGCTTGTTGGTTGGTCCTTCCCACTGGGCGGGCTCCCTCATTCTGACTTGCTTCTCTCTTGCTTCCTTAGTGACAGCCCCGCTGCCGCCCCTGAGTGGCCTGGCCCTCTTTCTCATCGTCTTTTTCTCTTTGGTGTTTTCCGTATTTGCCATTGTCATTGGGCTCATACTGTACAACAAATGGCAGGATCAGAGCCGAAAGCGCTTCTACTGAGCCCTCCTGCGACCACGACCTCTGTGACTGTCGCCCAGGAGTACAGGAGGAGCAGGCACTGGCCTGAGCACATAGCCAGGTGGGTCTTCTCTCGTCTCCAGCAGCTGGTCAGGGACTTGCTTCTGTCACTGGAGCTTTGAGAGCAGGGACGCTGCATTCCCATGGTCACCCATGAGGACGTCTAACTCTGGATCAGGAAGCCCACCCCCCCGGGCAACGCTGCTGTGATGTGCCTTTCCCCACAGTCCTGCCACTTGGGAGCAAAGAGGGATGGAGAGAACATAGGCTGTCATGATGCCAAAACCACCGGAAAGAGTTTCATAGCCCAGGCTGCCTTGTTGTTGGGCTCAGAGGACCCTCGTACTTCATTCTTAAATCTGCAAAGACTAAAAAACTGATAACTCCTCATACCTTCCAGTCATCCATCCACTGGTTTTTGCTTTTTGTCTAAGCCTCTCTCCAGCTGAGGAGCTTTCCTTGGAAATCTGGTGGAAACTTCTTCCCTGCCTCGCCTTCCTCTCCCTCCATTCATTGTCCTCTGCAGAGGCAACCTGAGCTGGAAAAGACATCCGGCTGCCTCTCTCTTGGGGCCTGGGACTGCAGAACAAACTTGAGTTTCACAGACCCTCATTAGGTGGCCGCAGGGGGCACTCTTCTGGGGCTCACTGCTCTAGCCTTTGTTCTTGCGGCTGGATCTTGGTTCTGTTGGTGTGTTCATGACCCTCCCGTTTAGGTCCCTTTAGGCCCTCAGTCAGGTTTGGCTGAAAGCTGGTGTGCAGGTCAAGAGAAGCTTGGGAGACGTCACGGATGCAGTGTGACTGACCACGTTTTGACACCGAAAGCCACATCTGTCACAAGACCTGACCACGTGGAGCTGTTTCTGGACTCTCTGGAGCCTGCTGAGCTGCATGTTTCGTGCTCATCGTAATTTTTGGAATCCTACTTAGAGTGTTCAAAATGTAAGGAAACTTTGTTCTTATAGCCTGAGCTTGGATCCTCCCCAAAGAGGAGACCTGGCTTCTCTTTCTTAACGGATGAGAAATGGTGGTTGTAAGTCTGGAAGCAGTAGGACCCCCGTCATCTGTGCCTGGAAGAGTTCATTGTCATTTGAGCAGCCGAGCCTGAGCGTCCTCTGTGGGTCAGCCCTGATTCCACTGCCTTACCTGATCAGGGGTCACGTGCTGCTCACCTGTCTGCCCTGTGATTCCATTGCTAACGGGCCGGAGGCTCCCTGGAGGGCTTGGACTCTGAGCTCTCCTAGCCCTGTGCTTCTGTAGCCGGAGGGAAAGTCTTAACATGGCTGATGGAAACCAAACGTGAACTTTGAGTGGCCTTCCTTTCACGGGGGGGCTTCGGCTGAGCATTAGCCGTCCACCCTTGCCCTGCCTTCTGGGTTGGGAAAGCCCTCTGCTCAGCCCTGAAGGAAAGGAGGCTTACCTTGTCTGGCTGTGGGTCTCTGTTGTCTGCAGCTTTCTGTATCCTCCCCATAGGCGGCAGTGCTCTCGCACAGGTGGGATGACAGTGGGACCCTCCTGACCTCCCCCCCCACCCCCCGACGGCAGAGCGGCTCCAGAGTGCCAGAGGGTCAGCTGGGGCCCCGGGCTTGGCTTTCGGACCAGGTGGAACTGAGAAAGCAAATGGCTGTTACGTGTTTTTGAGTTCCGCGGGAGATTGGCCCCAACCCCTGTAGTGGGAGGATACCAGTGGGCTCGTGAGCGGGCCCGGGCAGGGCTGCAGGAGGGGCAGCTCAGCGTGGAGATCGTCACGCTTGTGCCTTTTGTGTGATTCTAGCTCATGAGGTCCTTGAGGCTCTGTGAAGAGGGCGGGGAAGACGTGAAATGCAGTCCCCCCAGCCGGGCCGGCCTCCGAGCAGCGTGTGGTGCAGGGAAACAATCTGACTAGCGCGGTAGGTTCTGCCCTGGCTCTTCCCTCTTGTTCTAGAAACACGCTTCCCGTCGTGAGTGGGGCCGAATGTCGTTCTGGGCGCTGGAGTCCCAGCTGTGTCCCAGAGGAGGGGGCCCCCTGGTCACGTGAGGGGTGAGAGCGGCGGCCTCGGCCGGCTGCTTACCCCGCATGAGCCGCCTTTCCTCACAGGTGCCCTTCCTTGCCTTCTGTTTTCCTGTGACATCAGGGCCTCTTAGAGTGGAAGAGTCCCTGGAGACTCGAGGAGGTGCGTAAGGGTGACATCATTCCCCATCCTTGTGAGTCTTGTCTGAGAGCCTGGCGTTTTCAGCCTTTCATGGTGGTGTGAACCCCGCCAAATTACAGGGTGGCTCCGTTACGAAAGTTGTTTATTTCAGTGGAAAATTACAACTCTGCCCTTCTTGTTGGAAGTGGTCTGAACAGAATGGTGGGAATATCCCTAGACCCCGGAAAGAAAGGAACTGGTGGGAAGCCCAAGGGTAGTGCTGTGGATGGGCAGGAGGGAAGCCTGGCAGACGCGGGGGAATCAGTGTGGTGGGGCTGGAGGTTCTGGGAGAATAGCTCACAGGTGATTTATGTGTCCCTGGAGGAGTTTCAGCTCATGGCCTGTTGTAGATTCCAGGTTCTGATGGGGAGTGGTGAGGTTGGAAGAGTCGGCATTGCTGGTGTTTAGTGAATTGATGATTTTGGCGTATATTTGAATGGGAGCATTCAGCCGAAGTTCAGGCTTGACCCAGCTCATGGCCAAATAGTTCTAGAGAGAATAGGCACCAGTTAGCCTGAAGTAGCAACCTGAGGGCTCTCTCTTGGGTCATCCCGAGAGCAGCTGTGCCTTTTCCCCTGCCTCCAGGGTTGTCACTCACCGGAGCTGAATAGATAAAGTTGAACAGCAGAAGCCCTATAAGCAGTATGATTGAGATGGCTATGATTTTGAAGCGGTAGCGTTTCCAGAAAACCTGGATGAACCTTGTAACGGGTGTCCGAAACCACGTGAACAAGGTATGGGTGCGTCTGTCCAGGAGCAGGGAGGGCAGAGAACGGAGGGCAGAGAGAAACTTCAGGTCACGTAGTCCAGAGCAGAGGTCTTTCATTTTTAAAAGGCAGCTTCTGCCCTGCCCCCTCCCCAGCTGTCCTCCCCAGTTGTAACTGAGCATTGAGCTGGAGCGGGGAGGTGGGGGGATAATTATCCCTCTTTACTTGTCAGCCTCCTTCCCCGGTCACCACCCCATACAGACCGCTAGGCCCAGCAGCTCAGCTTTGTGAACGAGGAAGAGACTTGGTGCCTTTGCCCTGCAGACCCTTACAGGGGAGGATGGAGTGTAGGGTATTGGTTGGGTTCTGACTGGCCTCTTCCTGCTGCCTTGATTAAGGCTTCCTTCTCTGTCAGAATCTCCAGGGTCATCTTCACTTTACCCTAGAAACACCATGGGTGGTGGGAGCCGAGCTCAGATGGCAGGAGCAAGGCTAGCTTTACAGGCCTCTCCCCAGGGTCCAGAAAGGGAAAGGCATTTAGCTCAGGCGCCCAGAAGTCCGTCAGAGCCAAGTTATGCGGCACAGTAGTCAGCCCTGTTCCTAGGCAATAGGCACCTTCCCCAGCTCCTACCGACAAGCGCCATTTGCCGCCATCGAGGACCTGGCAAGGCCACCAGCCGCTTATAGTCTTCATCTTAAAGAGGGAGCAGTGCTTGTACTGGAGGAAGTGAGGCCACTTGGGGTCAGCATCCATCATCCTGACGGAGCATAGCTTGGCGTGCCGGGCCGGGAGGGGCATGTCAGACAAATCCAGCTCCAGGACCCCTGAGCCCAGAGAAATGCCGTCAGCAAAAAGGAGCTCCCTGTCCTGTGGTCATGGGCCCCGTGCCAGGATCTCACCTAGGAAGTCATCCGCAGAGATGATGTTATTGTCCCAGATCTGGACGATGAGCCGGGCTGGGAACTTCACCACCGTGGGGTCCAGGCTCCATACGTAGTCCTGGAGGATGGCAGGAGAGCGTATTTCCGGCCTGTCTCCTCTGAGAGTTCCTCTGGCCACTTAGCAGCCCATCTCCCAGCAGTGGTGGACCGTGGAGGAGGAGGAGAAGAAAGTCGGGGAAGGGGAGGGGGGAGCGGGGAGTGGTCCCACCCCAGGCCACGTTGCAAGTGTCTTGGCGCAGCTCGCAGGCTCTGAGGGGAGGGGGAGCAGGCCTCCCGCTCCTGGGCCTGTTACCTTCTGACTCAAGACGCACGCTTGCTCTGCTGCCAGGTAGTCCAAGGTGAAGATGAACCGCCAGTTGAAGATGCCCTCCCCCGTCAGGGAGTGGTAGTGGACGTCTGTCTTCTGCATGTCCTTCTCCAGCCCGAATAACCACCTGGGGCCAAAGTCCACTCGCCTGGGGTTCACTCGGATTGTCCCCACCCCTGAGCTGGAGCCCTGGGGGGAGGGCTGCCCAGTAGACGCCAGGCATGGGTGGAAATGGAGAGACGTCACCCCGAGATTAGTAGGACCCCCCAGGAATGACAGAGCTGGGAAAGTCTGAGGGCACTCTGATGGAGCCCCGCTCCTCTCCCTCACCCTTTGACATAGATGTCGCTCGTCTTCTCGGTACTCAAACTGTTTTCCTTCCGGTCCACGTGGGCGGTTTTCCAGATAACGCAGCGCAGCTCATACCTGTAGCCACCGCTGTCTGAGGCTTTGCCGAGGAATAGCTCCCCAGCTGCAACCTCGGTGAGGGAAGAGAGGCCTGGGAGGCTGCCCTCCGTGCCCACCCAAGCCATGCTGCGTTTGGGGGACCACAGGGAAAGGAGGCTCCCCAGATTCCCAACAGAGGAAGAGAATCACCGTGACTCGGTGTTGGAGCCCGCCGGTGCCCCACACGCTGGGAAGGCCACACTGGTGCAGTTGCTCGGGAGATGGGCGTCACTCACCTTCTAGGCTTTCTGGGCCTAATGTTGAATGGGGGGCCGGGAGGCCCAAGCTTCTTGGGGAAGATGTCCACCCACATTTGCACCTTTCCCTAGAGTGGAGATGGATTCGCTGGCTGGGGTTGGCCAGCCCCCGTTCTCGGCACCCTGGTCTGGTGGGGGGGCCCTGTCTCAGCTTCTAGGTCTGCTGAGGCTGTGCCTCCAACACCGAGTGGTGGGGTATCGAGGCCTCTGGGAGGTGGGATGGACTTCAGAGCTGAAGTGAGCGCACCGCCCATCAGCTTCCCCTTGTTTCTTTTTTTTGGCTGGGAGAACAGCGCAGTAAGGTTGGGAGCATACGATGGCTACGAGGCTGATGGCTGTGTCGCACGGATGTCACGTGTAACTGGGCTCTGGAGGGTTGATGCCATTTAACAGGTCCTGCTGGACAGCCTCTCTGGATGGGGCTCCAGAATGGGATTGGGGCTGCAATTATTCGCCACCTTAGTGGCCCTGAGTAAGAGTAAACTAGGTGATCTCCAGGTCATTTTATGTTGTGGAACCACATCCTAAGGATGTCAAGCTGTCCACAAAGCACAGAGGTCTAGGAAAGAAGGGTTGAAGCTGGTAAGAAAAGGGGAGACAAAAGAGGGTAGAACTACCAACAGTGGAAGATAGATTCCTTCAAACCATGTGACCTAGTTTTATTCTTTTGAAATTGGCCCCATTTAATGAGAACACAGGTTTAATGAGGATGGTTTTAAGAAGTGCTCAGTGGAGAACTTTGTTTCTAGAATGTGCTGTCATCGTGAGAGATCTGGAGAACGAGGTGAGCCATTCTGGTGGCTGGAGGGTAGGGGATAATTAGGGTGCCTGTGGGGATTTTTATTCCCCCTGTTTGGGGTTCCTTGCCGTGGAGAAAACCCAGCCTGCACGTAACAGCCAAGCCGGGGCCGTGATGCCTGCGCTCTGACCCCAGGTGCTGCCTCCTTACGCTCCCTCGGGAGAGACTAAGGCAGTGCTGGCGCCGGCGGGGAAGGCCCCGAAACACTTCCACAGCTGACATGGGGCCTCGGTTTCTCGTCGGTGACTTTTCCAGCTCTGAACTTCTCCATTCTTTTTTTTTTTTTTTTTTTTCCGGTACGTGGGCCTCACTGTTATGGCCTCTCCTGTTGCGGAGCACAGGCTCCGGACGCGCAGGCTCAGCGGCCACGGCTCACGGGCCCAGCCGCTCCACGGCATGTGGGATCTTCCCGGACCGGGGCACGAACCCGTGTCCCCTGCATCGGCAGGCGGACTCTCAACCATTGCGCCACCAGGGAAGCCCCTGAACTTCTCCATTCTAAGAGACACCACTGCGACTTCTTGCTTATTACACGCGCAGAACGTGCTGGTCTTTTCATGGACATCTGTGGGTGTCCGGCCTCGCCTTCCCCTCTTGTCCTGATGGGTGGGCTTCCCCACCTCCTGATCCAGCCCCTCCAGTCTCATACCTGGTCGATGCCCGGCTGGCTGTCGCTGTACAGTGTGCGGGTCTCCACGTGCTCAGGTACGAGTCCCTGGGTGTGCAGGAGGTACAGCGCAAGGCGTTCTTTCTTAGATCCCAGAAAGCGAGCGGCAGGGGGCTTGAGCTCTAGGTTGGAGGGGGATGGAAGGAGGGCATCAGGAGGTCATTAGCCTTCCCGCCTCCCACGTAGGCCCCTTCTCCACCCTCAGCCTGGGCAGTGGGCTTGGTTATCCGCTACAGGAGAGAAGGGGAGGCGGGGTGCCCTCTGGCAGCCCCTCCATGCTGTAGCCCCACTTGTCACAGAGGCCCGGCTCTGCTTTCTGGCGGTGTGCTGTGCTTCTCACCGAAGCTTTGCAGTCTGAATTTTTTCCCATTGTAAAGCACAGAGTCATCCTCAGGGCTGAACAGAGGCGGAGGCAGTCCTTTCTGCCTGGCATGGTGTTCCAGGAGCAGGCTTGGGGGCATCTGATCCCGCCAGCTAAAGGGCCCTGACCTGTGGGGGAAAGGTGGGGAGATCTGAGTCCTGGAGACGCCTCTGCTTCGAGCTGCAGGCTGACCAGTGCTGGGAGCAGGGGTGCAGACAGGTACAGGCCCTGGTTCCCCAGGCTGGGATGCAGGCGTCTTCGAGGGGAGCTGTGGGCTTACTCTTCCACCCCCCGCCCCGTGCTCCCTTGCCCTGGTTCAGGTCCACGCTTACTGGCAGTAGGATTTGGAGAGCCCACAACGAGCTCCAAAGCCAGACAGGAGTCGGTTTTCCAGGTCGATGACCGTGGTTCCAATCTTATCATCGGGTGAAAATAGGTCAAAGTCATACAGCTGGATCTCTAGGTCCTTCTCCAGGGGGATGGTGCAGCTCATTTCAAACATCCTTGGGTGAGGGTGTTGGAGACACAGAGACGGAGGACCATGTTATCTACACAGCTCCCTCTCCAGCATCCCAAGCGCACGTGCGCGTGCTCCATCCCCTGTTTGGCCCTGGTGAATTTGGAGAGCAGAGCCTGGGATGGCTCTTGTCGGCCAATAGCCACCCCTCAGTCGTGGCTGGGAGTAACTTTAGACAGGCCCCGGGGCGTGGGACTGAGCTCCCTTCCCAGGCAAAGTGTTTGAGGGGGGAGGAGAGAGCTGGGCTGCCCCTCGATGCATCTTCCACGTGTTGGACACTGTGCTAGGAACGTGGAGACTAGAAAGGAACGTGAGAGTTCTCTGCCTTCTGGAACTGCTCCCGGCACAGAGAGCGGGGATGTGGGGTTGGGTGCGTTGGGGCAACTCACACGCCAAAGATGGGGTCCACAGTGTTGGGCTGGTACTTGTCCCGGTTGCCAACCTTTGTCTCTCCCAGTCTCAGGATCACATAAGGGTCACACTGGGGTTCAGATAGATGTGAGAGAAGGACGGGAAATGGAGAGAGTCAGCCCAGGTTGGTCAGGGAGGGTGGGAGTGGGGCAGAAAGGAGCCCCTTGTACCAGATGGGGCCTGTGGGAAGTTGGCAGTCTGGGTGTCAGCCTGAGGGAGCTCTGGGATGCTGGGGTGTAGGGTGAGGTGAGGGGGGTGCCCGGGCTGGGGGGCTGGGGAAGATGAGCGCTGCGGTTCAGGGCTGCTCGTTACCAGGCCATTGGTGTCTTGGGGCTGCAGGTTGACTGCACGCACCACGTACACCCGCACCAAGCACTGCTGAGGGAAGTCCTCTTTCTTAGGCCAAGGCAGGAACTGGCGAGGGGGCTTGGGGGCTTCTGGATTCTCAGGAAGGGGGTAGACACGGAATCGGCCCTGTGTGTGTGTTGGGGAGGGAAGGTATTGGCCTCTGGCCTGGCTCTGTAGAGCCCTCCAGAGGCGCCCCTGGTCCAAGGTCAGGAGAGTGGGTTGTGTGGAGGGTGGCAGGGGCGAAGCCCGCGAGGACGGGTAGGGGCACGCGCCGCAGAGATGCTCTACGGGGACCACGGTGTCGTTTCCCGCCGAAGGGAGGTCTCGTTCCACCCCCACCCATCCCTTGGGCTCCGCACTTGTTTTCGAAGGCTCTCGGGCCTGCGAGAGCAGCGCAGGCCCGAGCTGGGACCGAGAAGCCCCCGCCCTTCCTGCGTTGGGGGAGGCCACCCTGAGTCCCTGCAGAGGTCAGTCTCCGCCCCCCACTCCCAAGACCGTCAAGCCCTCCGTGCCCCATCCTCATGCCGAGCGTATGGAGCCAGCACTCCCATCAGAGTCGCCCCCAGACAGAAGGGGCACGAGGTGACGGGTGCAGCTAGGCAGGGCTGGGGCACGCACCTTGAACTCCCCTACCACAGGGCTGTCCAGCTTGGGCCGTTCTTGGTAGAGTTTGAAGGTCTGGCAGAAGTCCTGCAGGCCTTGGAAGGCTGGCACGGCCTCCAGCTCGCAGTCGTATACCTGTGGGAGGACGTGTGGGACCCGGCCGGCACGGGGAGCTGGCCAGGGCTCGGGGGGGCCATTCCTAGGATCAGGGGGTCGAGGGGTTCCCCCCCTAGGTCTCGCCCCAGAGCATCTGCCCCGGGGTCAGCAGAGCTGTGCTGGTGGGCAGCCCTGGTTCCTGAAAGGGTGTGGCCTGTGGCAGCATGGCCAGGAGTCTTGTGAAAAGACGAGGAAGCCACCCCCCGACTCGGTGGTTCCCCAAGGACTCGGGGCTGGGCTTGTTGGCCTCTCCCCGCAGATTTTCTCCATCCTTCATCAGTGTCCCCTCGTAGGGGCCTGCAAACCTTCAGGGTGTGATACTCTTTGTACTTGTACTTTAGGGCCTGGGGGGCGTCTCCTGTGGCCCAGAACAGCTTGCTCCACCAGTCCACTTCCTGGTCGTGTTCATCCTGGCAGCGAGGAGGAGGGGCGTTGTGGCCCCGGGGAGAAGGCACCGTGCGTGGCCTTCCTCTGCCCGGAGTCGCGCTGCCCCACCTCCCTGAGCCGCCTAGAGTTGTTCCTTATCCCCCGGGGCTGAGCCTACGTCACCTCAGCTTTGCTGGACTTGAACCAGAACTTTTCGTACAGGTAACCTAGGAGCTGAAAAATGATTGCGGGTGAGCAAGGCAAGGCCTGGCCGCCCAGTCCGCCCACCGCCTCTGACTTCCGGGATCAGAAGGGGTTCGAGGCCGCGGCTCCCTTCCCTGGCTCCCTTGCCCTTCACAGAGGCTTCTTAATTCAGGGCTCCTCAGACATAGGACCGGGGCCGAGAAGGAGGGTCAGGTTAGCTCTTGGTTCTCATTGCCCACAGCTCCCCACTTAACTCTGGAAGGGCTCAGAAGTTCAGAGCCTCAAGCCCCACCCTAGGCCTCCTGAAGCTGAATCTGCTCTTGCTCAAGATGCCAAAGGATTCCTGTGCATGTTCGAGGTTGACAGGTGCTGCTCTAGAGCAGCAGTTGTGAACTTTGGAAACACTGGAATCACCTGGGGTGGGGGTGGGGCGTAGGTGGTTTGGGCTTGAATAAAATAATTGCTCTCCTGTTTCCTACCCCCAGCAACTGGTCAGAAGCCATTTGGGGGGTGGGGTGGGGGGCTGTGCAGCACGTGCGGTCTTAGCTCCCCGGCCAGGGATCGAGCCCATCCCCCCTGCATTGGAAGCGCGGAGTCCTCACTACTGGACCACCAGGGAAGTCCCTGAGGACTTTTAAAACTCTCGGGCATTTCTAATGTGCAGTCCAGGTTGAGATCACTGCTTTCGAGCTCTCGTGAACAAGTAGGCCTCACACTGGGGGCGCGGATATCGGAACTCTTTTTTTCTTTTTTTTTTTTTTTTTGCGGTATGCGGGCCTCTCACTGCTGTGGCCTCTCCCGTTGTGGAGCACAGGCTCCGGACGCACAGGCCCAGCGGCCATGGCTCATGGGCTTAGTCGCTCCGCGGCATGTGGGATCCTCCCGGACCAGGGCACGAACCCGTGTCTCCTGCATCGGCAGGCGGACTCCCAACCACTGCGCCACCAGGGAAGCCCCGGAACTCTTTTTAATCTGTACCCTCCTCAGGCACAAGGGCTGTTTTCTCTGAATGGCACGGGGCCTCCAGCCCTTTACTCACCTCCTGGTACTTCTTCACAGACAGCACTGCATGGAGAAAGCGCAGTCATGAGTCTCAGGAGAAGCGAGAAGTGGGCGGGGGGGGCACCAACCCGGCAGGACAGCCAGGGCCTTGGCCACTCCCAGTGTGCCAGCTTGTGAGGTCTGGGGAGGGCCAAGCAGGAGGGCCGTACTTGGGGGCCGTGGGGGCGTGTAGTCCTCAGCCCAGGGGTCACAGAAGTAGGGCTCTAGCGAGTCGACGTTGGCCTGACCCACGACGGTCTCCTGACCGAAATCCTGGTTGTCTACCACCTTCAGCACCAGGGGCAGTGCAAAGGCCTCATCCGTAGGCATGTACTGCAGCCCAAAGGAGAGGCCGGAGCGTGAGGCTTCCCACGAGCCGGGGCTGCCCCAGCCCTGGCCCAAGGCCTTCTCACCAGCGTGAGGAAGAGGGCTGACTGCGTGAAGTTGGGATTGGTCTGGAAGTCCCTGATGGGCTCTGTCTGCACGGACTCTTCCCAGCATTCCACCAGGAGCCGGGGCGAACGCACCTGCTTCATGTTCCGAAGGCCCCAGGCCAGCATCTGCCAGGACAGAGAGGGAGGGTGGGGAAAGGGGCAGGCGGCCCCTCTGATGGGGTCCTGGCCTGGGAGCACTGGGGCCTCAGGGGGCCTGCAGGGCCAGGGCACGAGGCTGGGTGAAGGCAGAGTCTGAAGGCCCACCCGGGCCTCCTGTCCTGTGAGGGATGAGTCCTCCGGGCCTGGACGCTGTCATCGCTCCTCCACGAGGGAGGTGTCCGTTAGGTATTGCCCTTTCTCCCCTGTCGCCTGTCTGGCCTCTAATCATCTCTCTCAGGGGTGACTTCCTCCCAGGCCCGCAGCAGCTGGAGTGCCCCCGGGTTCTTGGGCACCTCTGTGCCATCCAGCTCGTGGCTGACCTGCATTCCACAGAACCCCACGGCCAGTCAGCGAGCCGGCACCCTGGGATCTCACTCTCAACGGACAAACACTGGGTACCCCAGGAGCTGTCCACAGCCTACTCATGGGGCCGCCTCAGGGCCAGAGTGGAAACCAGCCAGGTGGTCTGAGCTTGGCTCCAGTGCCGGGAGGACCTGACCGTCTTCCTCTCTCTGCCGGGTGTGTGGCAGGGCACGTAGGTTCTGACCTGGGGGCCTCCATGCTACTTTCAGAAGAGGTGAGAAACATCCTGGCATTTGGAGTCAGGCAGGGCCGGGCCCAAACTCTGGCGCTGCCGCTGAGCCCCTGTGTCCCTGTGCGTGGGTGTGTTGTCTCAGAGCCTGAATTTCCATCTCTGGAAGGTCATCCCTGCTTTTTGCACAGGGGCCTCATGAGGCTTACTTACACTCGGTAGGTAATGAATACTAAAGCCCTTTGTCTACGACCCACCGCAGAGGTTTGCGTTAAAATACTTTTTTTTTTTTTTTTTTTTTTTTGCGGTATGCGGGCCTCTCACTGTTGTGGCCTCTCCCGTTGCGGAGCACAGGCTCCGGACGCGCAGGCCTAGCGGCCATGGCTCACGGGCTTAGTTGCTCCGTGGCATGTGGGATCTTCCCGGACCAGGGCACGAACCCGTGTCTCCTGCATCGGCAGGCGGATTCTCAACCACTGCGCCACCAGGGAAGCCCTTAAAATACTTTTAAATGTTCTGTCAGAACATTCATTTCTCTCCTGTCTCCCTCCATCTCTCACATGGTATCTTCTCGGGGTCCAAGCTTTGGAGCAGGTAGGCAGAAGGACCAAGAGGGTCGGCAGAGAGCGCACCGTGGTGCTCGACTGCTCTGGGGGTGGCTTGCACCCTGCCCACCCGCCGTGCTCCACGGTTCATCACCTCAATAGCCATTTTCCTTAGCTTGGGCTGGACGCTCTTGGGGAGGATGTAGATCCCATTCTTCCAGGGAACACTTAAGATTGGCAGCTCCTGTCTGAGACTCTGAAGGGATGAGGTGGGAGAGCAGGGAGCCTGAGGCCCTGATGGGCTGGTCCTACTGTCCCCCACCCCCACCCCACGCAAGCAGGACCCTAAGAGGCTCAACTGCGGCGGCCCCGGAGCCCTATGGGCAGAAGCTGGCAGGGGAGTTAGGGAGAGGTTGGGCAGGCCGGCACCTCCCAGCCCAGCGTTCCGGTTCCCGGGCCCCAGGACTTTGCTGAGGGGCTGCGGTTGGGGGCTGCTGGCTGTGGGAACATGTGGCAGGGGAGTGGGGCAGGGTGAGGGCTCTGAGCACCACACCCCCAGCCGGCCCTCTCTCCCAGCACCTCAGTCTCGAGGATCAGCTCACAGGACGCCAAGATCTCTCCCTCTTCTTCCTCCAACCCTTTCACAAGGGGGTGCCACCTCATGGGGGGCAGGATCCGGTTTTGGACATCCAGCCAGACCACCGGTGACCACATGCTCCGTCCCCACAAGCTCTCATTGCCCTGGAGGGAAGGGGAAGTTCACAAAACATGGAGGCCAGGCTGGCAGGGGTCTGGCTCCTCCTGGGATTCTGACAACTCTAGGATCAACGTGATGTGCTCTGCGAATCAGGTCCCGCTGGAGCGCTTTCTGAATATTCTCCTCTAAAATAAAAGCTCCTCACGGAATTCCCTGGCCGTCCAGTGGTCAGCACTCCACGCTTCCACTGACTGCAGGGGGCACAGGTTCGATCCCTGGTCGGGGAACTAAGATCCGGCATGCCACACGGCACGGCCCCAAAAAATACATGAAAAACTTCTCAGAGCTCTGCCCAGCCCAGCCCACCTTACCTGGGGGTCCCGCTGCCACAGTTCCAACACCACAAATGGCGGGCTCTCTTTGGTGTCCTGGGGGTTCTCGTACAGAAGGAGGTGCTGGAAGATGAGCGTCTGGGCCCACGTAGGGGCTGCAGAGCTCTTCAGGGTTTGGGTGCACTGGCTGTGGTTCAAGAAGACCAACCGAATGAAGGGTGCTGTGGGTGGAAGGAGAGCCGTGCCTTTGAGCTGCCGAGTGAGGCTCTCCCCTCTTCTGGCTGCTGCCGCCACGGGACTGGATACCCGGGGAGGCTCAGGCCAGACAGCCACAGCCACTCCAACTCCCCAGAAGGCCACCTCAGAGTAAGCCACAGAGCACATGGGCTTATAGCTAGAGGCCCCTCATACCGTCCTGGTTGGGGCCTAGCCGTCACAGACGCAGAGGGCCCGGCGGCTCCTCTGGAGGGGTTCTGGGGAGACCAGGCTACACGTGGCTGCCCTTCCACAGCATCAGCAAGTGGCCTTGGCATCAAGGAACATCACTCGGCCCTCTCGCTGAGGGTGCTGTTGCCCAGTGGACACAGCTCCCAGCAGACACCCGCTGCCCTGGCTCCCAACAAACAGGGCCACTGCCAGCCCAGGGCAGGAGCACGGGACTCACCTGAAACCTCCCATGGGGCCTCCACACAGGGCTAGAAATGGCCATGCCTCCTCCCCACCCCTCATCTTCTGTCCAGCACAAGAGACAAGTGGTTCCCAAGTGTGTCATCCTCCCTCTTCCTTGTCAAGGCCCAGCAAACTCCTCCTCCCTCTTCAAGGCTCAGCTAAGTGGCCTCCAGTGGGATGAAGCCTCCCTGTCTTGGTTGCACAGTGCTGGGGACCGGTCCTGTCTTCTATTCCCTGTTCTTGTGTCTTTTCCCCAAACCAGGGCCATGAGCTGCTGGGGGCAGGGGTCTGCATGTGTGTCACCCCCTCCTCGCCGTATCCTTTATACTGCTGGGTGGCCGCGTGGAGGGGCTGGGGGAGAAGAGGTGACCACGCCTACCCTGGAACGTCTGAATGTGGTTGGACATCAGGTTCCGGGCCTGGTAGATGTAGCAGAAGAGCTGGTAGTAGTGGGGCTCTGGGTAAGAGAGGAGCTGTGTCCGCCCCCCGCCCCCAGGATCCCCACCCCGTGCCCCCTGCTCCCTGCCCTCAGGTGCTGGGTGTCTCTGGGGCCACCCAAGCCAACTCTCAATTGAATGCTCACTGTTGAAGACGCAGTAGATGAAGGGCAGGTTGGGTGGCTGGGTGATCTCTGGGGGAGTCCCCCAGGAGCTCCTGATTCTGTCCAGTCTCCGTGTCGACGATGCCACGTCCGCTTCCCTCGTAGCTTGCTGTTTCATATCTAGGCTCTGTGCCCAGGCAGGACAAGAGTCCCTGAGGCTCATAGGCGCCTTTCCTGTCTCCCCCGGCCCAGGCTCAGGTCACCCTTCTCCCCATCCAAAGCCTGAGGATGTGGCTCCGGGACCCAGGACCCTCCACCTGCAGCGGTCAGTGCATCTGGCCACACGGGGCATCTCCGTCTGCCTGGCGCACCAGGGGGCCCTGGCTCCGGAGGGTGGAGGGGGAAGGAGGAGACACCTAGCCCACTGGGGCTTTACCAAGGATCCCTCCAGGAGGAATATGGGTGCAATGCCCTTGACCTTGTCGGGGACCAGCCTGCGGTGCCAGCGGCGGCGGCGGAACCGGCTCTGGGGCTGAGGGTTCAGGTGGAACTTGGAGCCGAAGACGCCGTACTCCCAGCCCGCCGTGTCCTCGGCCAGGCTGGGCTGGTGCTGCGGGGAGAGCAGAGTCGCCCTCTCACCCGGTCGAGGGTGGGGTGGGTCCCACCACCCATGGTTCCGCCAGGTCCCTGACCAGGCGGCCCCTTACCAGCTGCAGGAAGGACAGGGTCTCCTGCTCGTGGCTCAGCCTCCCGTGGTCCCGGTACCGCACGCGCGCCCAGCGCCGGCGGCGGTAGGAGTAGTAGGTCTTCTCCACCGAGTTCCAGACCTGGGGCAGCCCCGAGGGCGGGATGCCCACTCCGTACTCCCAGCCTGAGGGACCAGGACACAGCCCGTAGCCGCCCAGGGGCCCACGGGCTCAGGGGCTCGGACAGGCCTGAGAGATAAGCCCTGGAGGGGCAGGCCGAGGGGGCAGTGCTGTCCCTCACGTCCAGGTCTCTCCGGCCACAGAGGAAGGTGTGCTCACACTACGTCACCCGGGTGGCCTGGGCTCAACTGCCCACCTTACAGACAAGGAAGGTGAGGCTCACAGGCGTCCTGGGACGCGCACAAGGCCACACAGCCCGTAAGTAGCAGAGACTGCATCTCGAGCCCAGGCCTTCCGACTGCCAGCCCACCGCCCCTTCCCTGGAGCCACCTGGGGTGAACCAGGCTCTGGACGCGACCCCAGTTCACATGCTCGGGAGGCGCTTGGCCCCTGCCCTGTCTCAAAGCTGGGGCCCGCGTCTGTGGCAAGGGTGGAGGCCCTGCTCTCCGGAGACTGAGGACCACCAGGAAGGCAGGCCTACCCCACCCGACAGCTTGGCTACTTTCAGTTCCAGGCCCCGCCGCCCTTGGCCGCTGCCCAGAGGACTGACCCGCACTGTCCACCGCGTGGTTCAGCTCCACAGCCCACTTCTTCTTCACGTGCCAGCCTGGGGGGCACTTCACATTCTCCCGGGCCTCCACGGGTTCTCCGTTCTGTGGGTGGACAGAGAGGGCGGGCCAAGGGCCGTCTTGCTCACCTACTACAGCTATCGTGGCCTCCAGCCCCCAGGAGCAGACCGCGCTTGTTACGTCTGTGCCGCCCACATGTTCACTTAATACGCTTTTACTGGCTTGCCTTTCCGATCCGTACGTGTATTTTTTAAAGGAAACTTTATATAAGCAGTTTCAGTGGAACCACTCACCATAAATAGGAAACAGCCACACGAATGACTGTGAAAGCAAGACAGTGTGACTGAATCTCAGCTGGGCGCTGCTGCCTGCCCAGGGCGGCTCTTGGGAAGGGGAGACCGGTGTGCGTGACGGATGGGTTAAACCTCACTGTCCAATGGGCTTCTTAAATTTAAGTTCGTTAAAAATGAAACCAAATTCGGGAATTCCCCTGTGGTCCAGCGGTTAGGGCTCCGCGCTTCCACGGCTGGAGGCCCAGGTTCGATCCCTGGTCGGGGAACTAAGATCCCGCATGCTGCGCGGTGCAGCCAGAAAAAAAGAAACAAAATCCAAAGTTCAGTTCCTTACTGAACTTTGAATTCTGGGTAAAAGCGCCACCTTCGAAAGGGGGAAGGAAAGGTGCCCACTCTGTGGTTCTTCCAGTCCCGTTTAGGGGACCTCTCCCCACCACCTCGGGATACAAACCCCATCGGCGCTCACCCGAGGTCACACCAGGGAGCGGGGCTCAGATGGTAACGCCTGATCCAGTGCTCTGTCCGCTCAGACACCCCAGCTTCCAAGGCGCCCCCTGATTGAATCGCTTGCCGCCCCGCGCCCCCGCTCACCGCGTCTGTGTTGGGGATGGCGGCAGGCACCCAGGCCCCTGTGGCATCCCGGTGCTCGTTCTCGTACACCTCCTCCAGCACCTGGCTCCTGTTGATGTCTGTGTCCAGGATGAGCCTGGGGGCAGTGAGACCCCAAGTTTCCAGCATCTCTCCCTCAGCTTACAGGCCCCCGGGGTCCTCCTCTGATGGCCGAGCGCTCCCGTACCTGGCAGCCCCACCTGCTCTGGGCAAGGCTGGGCAGCAGGGCCTGGCATGCAGGGTAGGGGGGGTGGACAGGGCCCCCTGTCCTATGCACCCCAGCCCCCGGGACCGGGCTGCAGTGGCTGTGTGCCCGCCTCTCTGGGCTGCTGCCTACTGGCCCCCCTGGGTAAAAAGAAGTGTCAGCTCCAGTGCTGCCTGTCCGGGGGCACACAGGCTCCGGGGCCCGCATTCCAGCCTAACCTCCGCTGAGGCTCCACCGTCCACGGCCCCTGCCAGTGCCATCCCTGGGGCTCCTTGAAATCTTCCTTGGGGAGGGCCTTGTGGCCCATGACATCCGAGAAGCTGGGGCAGTGCTGCAGCCACTGCTGTCCCCACTGGTCCTTATACTTGGCCTGGTTCTCGTACTGGGGGATGGGAGTCCATCAGTGCCTGCTGCCACCCCCAGCATACCCGGCACCGGCCCTAGGCCCCCCACTCTGGGCTGCAGGCACCTCCCAGAAATGTGGTAGTCAGGCAGAGGGCCATGTGGCACCCGCCCGGGGGCAGGAGCTGCGTTGTCGCTTGTGATGGGACAGCACTGCCCCGTCTGTCAATCAGCACAGACAGCTGCCACTCAAGGGCTCACTGTGGCTGGGCCCCTGCCAAGGGCGTTACATGAACTGTCCCCTTTCAGCCGCACACTCCCATTTCACAGGTGAGGAGACTGAGGCTCAAAGGTCACCTCTACCCCAGGCGGCTCAGCTCTCGAGGAGTGGAGTGGGGTGGATGCCCGTGTTAGAGCCTGGTGGTGCCTCTGCGATATGACCTGTCCGCCCCGAGTCACTGCTGACCCTGGGGAACCCGGTCCTGCCCCACCACTGCCACGTCTTGCCGCCTCTGGACCTTTCTTCCACGTTCCCCTCTGGGCACGCGGCCCCTGCTCCGTACACTCATCCTAAATCCCTCTCTGTCTCAGCACCTCCGAGTTCTACAATCTATCCACAGCGTGCAACTGAGGAACCGTGAAAATGTTTTGACAAAGTAAGTTAAAAAGCCCGAAACTCAAAACTCATTTCTCTTCTGTTCTCAGGATTACAGAGGGGCCTCTGGCCGGCTGCTCACACACCTCCTGGGTTTACGGTTCTAAGGGAACATGCCTCATTTCCGGCTCCTCTGACTGTCCCAGGCCTCCCCCTCCCCGGGACCACCAGGCTGGCCTGCAGGACCCAGCTGGGGTCGGCAGGGGTCCCGGGCTGTCACGCTGATGATGGATGAGACCCCCCTGCAAGCAGTCGGAGCCTTGCTCACCTCACATACGCTGAACTAATTGGGAGAAACTCCCAATCAACCTCCATCTGGGTGAGAGGGACCAGCCCCAGGGGACACTTCAGCTGCCCCCCTGTGACCACAGCCTGTGGCTTGTCAACAGGGGACCTCTTTCGTTTCTGCCACCTCTCTCAAGCCCCTTTCACGGTTCTCAGAATATGCCAGTGAGGCTCTTCTCCACCTCCGGAGCTGGGCTGTTGCCTGGTCACCCGGGACCCCACCCGGGGCCCCCCACTCACCGTCTCCGCGGACACGACCACTTCGCCCTGGTGGAGCAGCTGCAGATCCTTGCTGTCTGTCACGTTGCCGAGCCACATGCAGACCCGGAGCTGGGCCGGGAGCGCGTCCTTCTTTCCTTCACCCTCTGGGTACTGAGCCAGAGGCAGGTCAACAACCACGGGGGCGCAGGCCCCCAGGGGCAGGGGTGCGGGTGAGGGAGGGGCACACACACGTGCCCCTTCACCCTGAGCCCTGGAGGCAGGGCCCTCGCGCTGAGCTGGGTGATGGGAGTAACAGGCTGGTACGGGTTGCGCGGAGGTGGGGGGGGGAGTCAGTGCCGCCGGGGAACCTGGGAATGCTCCAGGGAGGGGTGGTGCTGAGGGTCCCATTGACTTTGATGCTTGCTATGCGCCAGGCAACGTGCTAAGTGCTCTGATCCTCACATGCCACCACGAGGCGGGCGTGGCTATCGCCGGGCCCATTTCACAGAGGAGCAGCCTGAGGCCAGACGCGGTCAGGGGTTGGCTCCGGCTCACACGAGCCAGTGAGCGGTAGAGCCAGGATTCAAGTCTCAGTGACCCTTGCGGGAGGAGGAGGACTCAGGCGGGCCCTTCCACCGTGGCGGAGGGGGCAGTGGGGAGCCAGGGACGTCTCCAAGACGGAGGCAGTGTCCCCCACCTGCCTCCCCGGGGGAGGGCTGGAAGCACAGGGCCGTCTTCAGGGCAGGGGACTTGTGGTCAGTCAGCCTTGTTTATGGATTGTGTCTGATATGAGGCGCTGGCACCCAAACCTTATGGGTATTAAATACGTAGATAGCAGCCAATCGTGGTCCAGGGGAGACAGGACAGGGACAGGACCAAGTGAAGCATCAGGATGACGGAGGGGACAAATTTGAGGAATATTTATGGGTGGCATGGACCTGGCGTCGGCCACATGCTGATGGCCACAGGCCCCCGCCTTCCTCTGGAGAACTGTTTAAACCCCATTTCACCTGGTAAAGGGCCTGACAGAGAGGAAGTGGGCATGTCCTTGGGCGGCTCATGGGGGCTGCCCGGGGGGTGGTGGTTCAGGGCTTCTCCCTTGGGATGTCCTGGGCCCTCTCCTCCCCTGAGGACCCCTGGCCTCCCCACCTGCAGGAAGAGGGTCTGTGTCTTCCCGCAGAACCTGCCGGAGTGCCGGGTCCCGGTCGGGGAGAACAGGATGGTGTGGGCGGGCACCTGTGCATAGGCCACTCGCTGCTCCCGGGACATCAGCCAGATCATCACGTCCGGGAGGTTCATCTGGGGCTGCCGGGTGGGAGAGCGTCAGGCCCACGTGGCCGGCTCCAAGGCCCGCTCCCGGCCGGAGTGTCCAGCACCCACCTCGGGGAGCACGGCATTGAGGCGGTACAGCCAGCCCTCCACGGTGGCCGCCATGTCCCTGGGCTGGGCTTCCTTGGCCTTCTGGGCCAGTTCCTGCAGAAGAAGGCTGCGGAGCTGCCACCTCTTCTTGTCCAGGTCGGTTGCTTTGGGCTGATCAGTCATGCAGGGCAGCGGGAACCTGTGGCCAGGACCGGGAGGGCGGGGGCTGAGTCTCTCTCCATGTCACTTGCTCACCATCCCGTCCGGCCTCAGTGCCCTTCCTAGACCCGAGATCCTGCCCCACGTCTGCTGGCCTGACCCGGGGAGCCCTGCCCACCCTCCTTAGGAAGCCCACCCACTGCGGCCCTGGTCCCTGGGTCCTCATCCTTCCCCTTCCTATCCTTCCAGCCCCTGCAGCGCGCCAGGCCCGTGCTCAGGACCTCCTCGTGGACAGAGGTGTGAGCTGTGAGACGGGCCAACCAAACCCGGGCGGGAGCGGGGAGGATCCAGTGGGCTGCCGGGCCGGGAGGAGCCTTACAATGGCTCTTCCAGAACAGACAGAACCCTGAAGAGGGCCTTGTGGATAGGAGGAGCTGCAGGGGAAAAGGTACGGGTCGGGACCGTGCGGGACGTGTCTGGACGACGGGGAGGCTGGTTTGGTAGGAGCACCGGGCATGGGTGTGGGGGGAACAGTGATGGGTGGAGAGGTCAGGGCCATTTCGGGGGTCCCCGAATGGGAGAGAGGCAGCTCTGTGGTTTGGGGAGAGATCTGCGCAGAGCTCGTATTTCCTGCGGAGGCAGGGGTGCGGAAGGGTGGCGGTGAGGGTGGTTCTGTAGGGTCCTGTCTGCACCCCAGACCCTGTGTGAGCCTGATCTGGCTCAGCCCCAGCCCCGGGTGAGGTGCCCACCGCCCCTACTTGCAGTCCTCCATCAGCTCCCTCAGCAGTTTCTCCCACTGGCGGAGCAGAGCCGGGTCCCTTGGATTCCTCATGGCCTTCAGGGTATCCAGATTGGCTTTCTGCCCAGCAGGAGAGAAGTGGCGAGTGAGTATGGGCCTCCCTCAGGACAGGCTGCAGGGCTGATTGGCCCGAGATGGTTTCAGCCAGGACTTGGGGACATTTGAGGGGTAGCCTGGGGATGTCGGTCCAAAGCTGTCACACGCCCTCGCGAGGCTAGGATTCCCACCCCACCCCACCCCCGCCAATGGGGGGCAGGTAGGAGCCAGGACAGGGTGGGACCGTGAAGGGGTTCCAGGGCCCTGACGCTGGGCTCCCCTTCTATCGGTGCGAGAAAGTCACAGCTGAGGCGGGGGCACCGGGTGGCTCTCCTGCCTAAAACTGCTCTGCGGCTTCCTTCCTTAACGGTCACGAAGACCTCTTGTGATCGGACCCTTCCCAGCTTCCCTGGCCTTACTTCCACCTCACCTCCAGGCCCCCACCACCCCCGAATTTCCTATCACCACGTCTGCCCGTCGTTCCCTTCTCTGCACCCCACCACTGCCCCGCCCCCCCAGCAAGACTCTGCTCCAATGTCATCTCCTTTTTTTTTTTTTTTTTTTTTTTTGCGGTATGTGGGCCTCTCACTGTTGCGGCCTCTCCCGTTGCGGAGCACAGGCTCCGGACGCGCAGGCGCAGCGGCCACGGCTCACGGGCCCAGCCGCTCCGCGGCACGTGGGATCCTCCCAGACCGGGGCACGAACCCGCGTCCCCTGCATCGGCAGGCGGACTCTCAACCACTGCGCCACCAGGGAAGCCCTGTCATCTCCTTTTTGAACACCTCCTCTGACTCTCCTCTCTTCATCTCCCGCACCCCAATCTCTCCGCCCCCACGGTTCTCCTGCGTCTCCACCGCAGCCCTACTGCACTGCGTACCGCCTGTTTGCATATCCCACTTCCCTGCTGGTGAAGACCGTGTCTACCCATCGTGGTGTCTTCAGTGCCCTGTGTCTGGCACGTCCGTCTCAATAGGTGTGGAATGCATGAGAAAGCTGAGTGACCGGGTTCCTAAGACTGCGATTCGTTTTCCCAAGTCTCCCGTCAACGACCCGGGTCCTTCCCTGTACCACCACCCCATCCCCCAGCCCCACACCACTCACCAGGCGGTCCCGAGTGAACTGGAGGAGGTTGAGGCAGTTCGTGCGGAAGCTGACGTCCTCCCAGTAGGAGGTCACGGCCACGACGGGCTTGGTGTTGTACCAGGGCACATAATGGTAGACGTTCCCTGAGACACAGAGACACGAGCAGTGGGTGGGGGCTGGAGGTCTCAGGGACAGTGTTCCCTCACTGTGTCCCCTCAGAGGACCTTTCTTGGGCTACTTCATTCCTCTAGGGTCTGCTAAGCATGCTCACCGGACCCCCTCCTACTGGAAGGTGGGCTGCAGGCCAGCCCAGGATGGACGTGCTTTGATGAGCACAGCCGGCTCGCCGGAGCATTCTCTGTGCTCAGTGTCACACAGCCTTACAGAGTCCCCAGTTGACAGGTGGGAAAAGCCACGCTAGTGATGGGAAGCAGTTTCCCTGTGGTGGCACAACCACGTGATATAAGGCAGGCATTCAGTTCCAGAGCCCGTGCCCCTAACTCAGGCAAGATGCCAAGGCCAGGGGCCTGCCCTGAGGGAGGGTCTTCCTTCTGGGTGGTGGGTAGGCACAGGAGGAGTGGGTTCTGGGTTCGGGAGACCCAGGGTTTGGTTGGCGTGGGCAGACATCTGACATGAAGGGGCTGCCCGTGCAGAGGAGTGGGGTAGAGGAGCAAGCATGGGCAAAAGCCAGTGATGGGCTTGGCAGGCTGGGTCTCCTGGCCATGATCCTTATTGAAAAGAGCGGGGGGCTTCCCTGGTGGTGCAGTGGTTAAGAATCCGCCTGCCGATGCAGGGGACACAGATTCGAGCCCTGGTCTGGGAAGATCCCATATGCCGCGGAGCAGCTAAGCCCGTGCGCCACAGCTACTGAGGATGCGCTCTAGAGCCCGCAAGCCACAACTACTGAGCCCGTGTGCCACAACTACTGAGCCCGTGTGCCACAACTACTGAAGCCTGCGCGCCTCAACGAAGACCCATCGCAGCCCCAAAATAAAATAATAAATAAACTTATTTTAAAAAAAGAAAAGAGGGGCAAAAAGCTAGGTGAAGCATAAAGGAATCTCTTTTTTTTTTTTTTTTTTTTGGCCGCACTGTGTGGCCTGCGGGATTTCAGTTCCCTGACCAGGATTCGAACCCGGGCCCATGAGAGTGAAAGTGCGGAGTCCTAACCACTGGACCACCCGGGAATTCCCAAGGGATTCTTTTTATGCGATGTATTGCTAGGTTGACATAAAAGCAAGAAGTCCACAGAAACCAAAAACAAAGTAAAAGCAGAAAGTCTGTGAGGCAAGCGGAAGCAAAGCGGACTTTTGTCCTCTGAGTTTCTGGCAAATCTTGGAGAACTGGTTCTTCTCTTTGATGACTGCCAGGGCCCAGGAGAGAGAGCCGAGCACTGCCCGGGGTGGGCAGTCTAACAGGACACCCCATGTGACATGGGTGGAACTGCATCCCCTATAAAACTATGTTGAAGTCCCAATCCCTGCTACCTTTGCATGTGACCTTATTTGGAAATAGGGTCATTGCAGCTGTAATTAGGTAAGACGAGATCGTACTGGAGTAGGTTGGACCCTTAACCCATAATGACTGGTGTCCTTATAAGCAGAGGAGAGGGACAGAGAGATGATAGGCCTGTAGAGACACAGAGACAGAGGCAGAACGCTGTGTGGAGATGGAGGCAGAGATGCAGTGATACATCTACAAGCCAAGGAGCACCGAAGATGTCAGGCCACACGCAGGAGCTGGGAGAGAGACGTGGAAGAGATTCTCTCCCGGGTCCATCAGAAGGACTCAACCCACCAGCACCTTGATTTCAGACTTCTAGCCTCCAGAACTGTGAGAGAACTCATTTGTGTTGTTATAAGCCGCCCAATTTGCGGTACATTCTGATGGCAGCCCCGGCAAACAAGTCTGCTATGCAGAGCTGGCACTACAAACCCTAAACCCTCAATCAGTGAGAAAGAATCCACCACACGGAAGAAGACAGTAAGGAAACTCGCCCATCTCCAGCGTGGCTCCGGGTAGAGGGGCAGGAATTTTCCTGAAAATTTGTTACCACAAGTGGGGCCTCATGCAGGTTGCATTCTGCACTCATGCCACCTGCACGGTCTGGAGAAAGCTTGACGCAGTCTCTGGTTGGCAGTGCCCCAGGTAACTAGAGGAGGCAAAGACAAATCCTCACTGGAGCATGAAACTTGGGTCAAGTCCCAAAGGATTCCCACAGATAAAGTTCCAAGAAAACGAGCCGCTAAGGAGCAATATACATACCCTCTACCCTAGCAATTCTGCTCCTAGGTATACAACCAACAGAAAGGCATAGAACATCATTATCAAAAGGAAAATGTTCACAGTAACACTACTCATAACAGTCCAAAATTAGCAACCACCAAAATCTCCTTCAGCAGTAGAAGGCATAAATAAATTACAGTATTTGCCCAATGGAATACTATACAGCAATGAGAATAAATGAGCCACAACTACACCCAACAGCATCTAGGTTTGTGAATGCATTTCACAAATAAAATGATGAGCAAAAGAAGCCAGGCACAAAACAATACATACTATATGATTTCTTTTATATAAAATTAAAAACCAGACAAAACCAACTGGCAGTTAGGAGAGGGATAGCAGCCCTTGGTAGGGGGCACTGAGGGGCTCAAGGGGCCTCTGGGATGTTGGGACTTTGTTTCGTGGTCTGAATGTTGTTATGTGGGTATGTTTGCCTTGCGGTAATTCATTGAGCTGGACGCTTTGGTTTGTGTACTTTTCCACAGATGTGTTATACTTGAATCAAAAGTTTACTCAAGAATTTAAGAAAATAGTGGGAGCAAAAAAGGCAACATACATAAAATACAGTGTGTCAAATGATGGAAAATGCTATGGAGAAGGATGAAGTGAGGGAGAAGGATAAGGATCTGCCAGAAGTTTTTAATAGAATGGTTGATTACCTAAGGCCTCTCCTGAAAAATCTAGAAGAAATTATGCAGAGTGCAGCCCAGAGAGATGAAAAACGTGGAAGAAAGATTTTTTTTAATGGTCCATATTAAATGGACCAGATTTAATAGCTTCCTTCCTTTCTTTTCTTTCTTTCTTCCTTCCTTCCTTCCTTCCTTTCTTGGCTATGTTGGGTCTTCGTTGCTGCGCGTGGGCTTTCTCTAGCTGCGGTGAGCAGGGGCTACTCTTCGCTGTGGTGCGTGGGCTTCTCAGTGTGGTGGCTTCTCTTGTTGCGGAGCATGGGCTCTAGGTGCGCGGGCTTCAGTAGTTGTGGCACATGGGCTCAGTAGTTGTGGCTCGCGGGCTCAAGAGTGCAGGTTCAGTAGTTGTGGGCGCACGGGCTTAGTTGCTCCGCAGCGTGTGGGATCTTCCCGGACCAGGGCTCGAGCCCGTGTCCCCTGAGTTAGCAGGCGGATTCTTAACCACTGCGCCACCAGGGAAGTCCCAAAAGATTTTAAAATGTGCAGAACAGAATGAGAAGTTCCACAGAGGATAGAGTGAATTCGAGACAGAGCTAGGAAAGAAAAGGAGAAGAGGTAATTTTCAAAGAGAAAGTATTTTATAATTATCCAGAATTGTTGAAAAGACGCCAGTTTCAGACCCTGGCACTGAGTGAATCACTGGAACGATAAATAAGCAGAGATCCATGACTGGGGCTCTCAGATATGAGCGTGCCAATACAAGACAGCAATTTTCTTCTTCTACTCTTGGAGAGCATACAAAAGCAACAAGGAGAAGGAAAATAACTCCATTTTCAGCAAAACAAGGAGACAGATATAATCTGCAGGCTCAAAATACACATAAGGGCTGCCAAAAGCAACTGCGAGTGCCCCAGGAGCTGCAAGTATTGAAGGGTGTCAGAGGTCACCTGCAGGGAATGAATAGCAAGACAGACAGCGAGAGTCACAGCTTGATGGGAGCCGAGTGCAGAAAGTGCCAGCGAAAATACACCCCCAGAACGAACTCAGGACTCAGACAAGGACATGTGAGCTGGCAAAACTCAGAAAACGAATAGAAAAAAACCAGAAACATCACAGGAAGGAAGACCACATGAAAGGAAGCCCAAGGGACATTAGACTCTGCAGACAATCCAGTGAGAGGCACAGAGATAAGAAAAGCGCCCAAAATAAGATGGAAACAAAGAGCCAAAAAGGATCAGGGAGAAAATGACAGATATAGAAGAAAACCAAGGATAATTATTAAGAAAAGAATTCTTGAAATAGTGGTGATAGTTAAACATTGTGAATGTACTTAATTCCACATTTAAAAATGGTTAAAATGGTAAAATTTTATGTCATATATATTTTGCCACAATAAAAAAGTAAAGATGTTATGAACAATTTTATGCTGAAATATTTGAAAACTTAGATGAAATTTATAAATTCCTAGACAAATTAAACTTACCAAAATTGACTGTAAAAGACAGAAAAGCTGAATAGGCGTAAAGTAAAATAAATCTATATTTAAATCCTTGCAGAAAAACCCACCAGCCTCATATTTAGAGGTGAGTTCTGTCAAACTTTCAAGGAATACATGATTCCATTATTACCCAAATGCTCCTAGAGAGTAAAAAGAAGAAATGCTACTCAATCAATTTCATGAGGTTAGTATAACTTTGATAGTAAAACCAAACAAGGACATTACAAGAAAAAAAATGGCAGTCAATCTCATTCATAAATACAGATGAAAAAATCCTAATCAAAATACTAGCAAACCTGTGTCCACCTAGAGGGGTAGGATAGGGAGGGTGGGAGGGAGACGCAAGAGGGAGGAGATGTGGGGATGTATGTATATCTGTAGCTGATTCACTTTGTTATACAGCAGAACTAACACACCATTGTAAAGCAATTATACTCCAATAAAGATGTTTAAAAAAAAACAGGCAAAAAAAATACTAGCAAACCAATTCAAGAGTGTATAACAAAGGTGAAAATGCAATTATGCTATTATAATTGTATTACATATTATATGTAATAAATATAACAATTATTATATGTAAAGTAGTATAATATTAACTCAAGGTAGACTCTGATAGGTTATGGGTCAGTATTGTAATCCCCAAGCAACCACTAAAAATAATCAAAGATGTATAGCTAGTAAGTCAATAGCGAAGATAGAATGCAATACTAAAACCAAACCAAACCAAAAGAAAACAAATAAAAAACATTTGATTAAAACAAAAGACAGGAAAATTCCAGCAGGCTTTTTTTGGTAGAAATTGTCAAGCTGATGCTAAAATTTATATGAAAATGGAAAGGAACCACAATAGCCAGAAATTGTATTATTTTGTAAAAGAACAACAAAGTTGGAAGACTTACATTACCTGATTTCAAGACTTGCTTTAGAGCTACAGTAATCAAGACAGTGTGATATTGGCATAGAGATAGACAAACAGATTAATGGAACAGAATAGGGTTTCTAGAAGGAGACCCACAATTTATGGTTGATCAGTTTTCACCAAAGGTGTCAAAGTTATTCAATGTGGAAATGAATAGTCTTTTCAACAAATGATGCTGAATTGGATATCTGTATAGACAGAATTCTGAGCCCTCCCTCATATTAGATACAAAAATTAAGTCAAGTTAGGCCATAATCCTAAACAAAGAAGCTAAACTTATAAAGCTTATAGAATGAAACACAGGAGAATATCTTCACGATCTTGGTTTGGGGTAGACAAATGGTTCTTAGAGCACATAATGCACTACTCTAAAAGATAAGCTAACCAACAAATTAAACATCAGAATTCAAAACTTTTGATCTTCCAAAGACACTGCTTGGAAATTGAAAAATCAAACCACAGAGTGGAAGAAAATATTAGCAGAACATATCTGACAAAGGACTTGTAGCCAAAATATAAAAGAACTCCTACAATGTCATATAAAAAGACAAACAATGAAAGATAGGCAAAAACTTGAACAGTCCTTTCACTAAAGAAAGATATGTGAGCATGAAAAGATGCTCAGTATCATTAGTGATTAAAGAAATGGAAATTAGGGCTTCCCTGGTGGCGCAGCGGTTGAGAGAGTCCGCCTGCCGATGCAGGGGACACGTGTTCATGCCCCGGTCCGGGAAGATCCCACGTGCCGCGGAGCGGCTGGGCCCGTGAGCCGTGGCCGCTGAGCCTGCGCGTCCGGAGCCTGTGCCCCGCAACGGGAGAGGCCGCAGCAGTGAGAGGCCCGCGTACCGCAAAAAAAAAAAAAAGAAAAGAAAAGAAAAGAAAAGGACCAACACAGCCCGGCATGCACTGGCTGCTCTCTACTCTTTTGTTGGATCTGACCCTTACCATCATATATCACTTGGCTGTACTGTGTGGTGGAGACGAGAGGCTTGTAACTCAGGTCCATCTTATTTCCATAGTGACCAATGCTGACCTCGAATTGGATCAGGTCGTTAAAGTTGGGCATCATGGTACAGGAAAGGAAGATGACACACAGCCCATACTTTTGGCGGTTCTGGTGCTTCTAAAACAATAACCCACCACATCCCCAGTGCGTAAGCCAAGGGATGAACAAGGCTATAGAGACAGGCAGGGAGGCAAGCATGAGGTGCCCAGTTTCTTTCAAAAGCTACCTTTGCTTCTATTCAGGGTGACCTAGACCATCACTGAACCCCTGCCCCCTCTCAAAATCCTGCCTTGACTCCCACTCACCTGGCTGATCAAGGGAAGTTCCTCCCAGGACTTCCATCACCTGGCCCCCTCCACCCAGCCAGCCCTGGTTCCTTCTCTTCCTGAAATCAGGCAGGAGGGTCTTCTCCCTGGTCAGGCTAGACTCTGAATTGGGCCCCCCGCCACTCCTCTCCATTTTGCCTAAATGCCCCCCATCGGATGAGACCGAGTGTGGGCAGGGGTGCGTGGTGGGGGATGCGCGCGCGCACACACACACACACACACACACACACACACACACACACACACACCTGCTCCTGGCTTTTCTCGAACCCCGTCCTCCCACCGCGAGGCCGTCTGCTCAGGCCCTCTATCCATCATGTGAGCCCCTCTCTCATTTCCACTGTCAACCTCTGCCCTACTTACGCATTCTCCCAGTCTGTTCACTAGCTCAAGTCTCCCCCTCTTAAAAAATAACCCTCCTTCTCCTGTCTGAGCCACTATTTAGCTGTGACCTGATCTTATCTCCTTCAACTTTGCAGCCAAGTTTCTATGCACTTGCCTCTATGCACCGTCTGTAACTTCTCCCTCCCGCCCACGGCAGCCTGGCTTCTCTGCTGACCCGAGGCTACTGGTGTCTTCCTAATAACCAGCGCACACTTTTGGGTCCTCAGCCTTTCTCTCCGCCACATTCAGATCGCTGATCGCTCCTTTCTGCAACTCTCCCCTCCGGAGGCTGCCTCAGTTCTCCGCTTTGCAGACTCCCCCTCCGCCTCTCTGCAGAGTCGCCCTCCTCCTCCTCCAGTCTCATAGGCTGTGCTTCCTGATGGGCTCCAGCCTCAGCTCCCTTCTCCTTTCACTGCACCTACTCCCCAGGGCAATCCCTCCAGAACCTTGGATAGATCCTTGGATGTGTGTTGATGACACATCCGGCTGTCTAGCAGCCTTGGGGACTGGTCTTCGTGGGTGTCTCACAAGCACACGTGAAAGGTGGGATTCATCATCTCCCCCAGACCTGTTCCTCCTTTGGGGAGCCCATGTTGATGTACGCCCCCCACCTTCCCACCTCGCCACCTGAGGCAGAAGATGGGAGTCAGCCTCACTTCTTAGGGTCCTGTTGGTCAGTGGCTCTGATCGTTGTTTCCAAAGGGTCTCTGGCACCTGCTCACTCCTCTGCAGTTCTCCTCCCCTGTAACTGTGTCCCCATTTCTCCTAAGGGGGTGGCCCAATTGACTCCCTTCCAATCTATTCCTGACTCTGTTCCTCCTGCCCCTTCCTGCCTCGGTGACCCTCCTTGGCCTTCAGGAAGAAATCCAGGCTCCTTAGAACATCATTTCTCCTTAATTGGATTACATATCTCTTAAACTGAAGCCTTGTCTTTACTGGGTCCCCTAACCTCCTGGGATTGACACGGCAGGAAGCCCCCATAGGAGCCTAGCAAAGACTCAGGTGGATCGACCAAACATCTTCAAACATCCAAAAAGCTCATTCCACTGCTGGCCAGGGCCTCTTGCAATGTCAGAAATGAGACCCACAGCAGACCAGGGGCAGGTCTGCTTCCCTGGCCTCCTCTGCCTAGAGGAGCTCTTTCTTCCTAGGTTACCTGGCTTCTGTGGTTACCTCTACGCTGATCACATCTTGGGAGAGATCCTTCATTTTAGCATCTTGACGGGACTTGATGTGGGTGATTAACTCCAGGAAGACTCGGCCTCGATAAGCTAAACCATCCTTAACAATGTTGGGAATAGTCTAGTGTGACAGGAAGGAAAACGGCGAGAAAAGGGATGAGAGAAAAAAAACAACTAGGAAAGTCTCCCCTGAAACCTCTGTAGGAAGGACACGGTTGTCCTGTAACTTCCTACATAGGGCTGACCACAATCCCAGGGAGGAATTCCAGAAACTCCAGTCACGTCCATGCCTGGAAACCTCTGGGCCCTGAGCCAACTTCTACACCCTTAGGTCCACTCTTCCCCTTCATGCAGTTCTACCTGCTGGCCCACCTGAAGGGCCCTGCTCCTGGTAAACCCCTCATGCTTGGAGGGGACCGTGGTACCTATTGAGTTATCCCAGACTGGCCAATCAGGACAGGCCCCGCCTCCTCATCAACAGTGATTGGTCCAAGGGAAGCACATATGACATAGGAAGGCCAATTAGAATGCTTCCCTGGCCTTCCCTAGTAGAGACTTCTATGGTCCTCTTCCCAGCAGGGAGGCAAGACTGCAGTAGGAATGAATGAGGCCCAGGAAAGAACAGGAGAGATGAGAGATGGAGTGAACGTGGGAGAGTCTCCTAATGGCATTGAGCTCCTGGTTTCTGCAGCTCTTCCTCTCTCAGAGTCCTTCCCAGACCCATTCCCTTCTTTTGCCAATTGGCTTCCTGACATTTACCACCAGTCTTGAATAACCCATTGCTTTTCCACATTTACCTGTGCTGTTTCTTTTGTTGCCCATGACTTTCCACCTGCCGAAACTCTTACCTGAGGTCTCATCTCAATGTCCCTTCCTCAGTGACTGCCCAGAGCACTCCATCTGTTCCTTTCATGTGCCACAGCACATGACCCGTATTTATATGGCCATTTATGTACAGCCTTCAAGTCCTGGTGGACAGAAACCAGGGCCTGGCCCTCCCCAGGCATTTCCCAGGCCCCAGTGCCTTACACATGGTTGGTTTTACCTCCTCTGTTCCCTAGAGCTGACATGAGAAGCTTACAGCGTCTTCTTCCTTGATCCTGAAAGGGGCCTTTTTACCCCCACGGAGAGTCAGGAAGCTGGGGCCAAAGCAGGGGAGGAAGCCAGAGTACATGCCTGCAAGGGGAGAGGGTGAGAAAGGTCCCCACGTCCGGGTGGGAGAGGTGCAGGAGGTGGGGCCGGGTGCTTGCTTGCCTTCTATTTCTGCTCCAGTGGACGAGATCTGGTTGAGGGACAGGCTGACCGTCCCGATCTCATCATGGCAGTTGTTTCCGGGGCTGGAGAGAAACACACCCTGCAGGCTGAGCCCCTGGCCCAGCTCTGATTTCTTCCTCCCTGGTGTGTTTTCCAGTCTCCACCCAGTTGCTCACCAGTCCAAGACTCTGAACTTGATGTAGCTGGAGAGGCAGGGCAGCTGCAAGGGGCAAGCGAGAGGGGCAGTGGGTGCCTGCTCGGATGGCCTGGACCTTGCTGAGAGTGGGAGCAGGTGGAAAGTCCTGAGTCTGGGTCAAGGCCTGGCTCGGTCACCAGTGAGCCCAGTGGGACTGACCATGGGAGCTTATGGACCTTTGGCTGTGGGCCCCCCACTGCATCGGCCCTTTGCAAGGGCCTGGGAAAGGCCTTGGACTGTGTCCCATGATCATTTTGTATTCTTATTCTTAAAATGGCCCCTCATTACATAAGTTCCCTAGTGGACCTGGCTTCCCTGGTGGTGCAGTGGTTAAGAATCCGCCTGCCAATGCAGGGGACATGGGTTCGAGCCCTGGTCTGGGAAGATCCCACATGCCGCAGAGCAGCTAAGCCCGTGAGCCACAAGTACTGAGCCCACATGCCACAACTACTGAAGCCTGTGTGCCTAGAGCCCGTGCTCTGCAACAAGGGAAGCCATGAAAGTGAGAAGCCCACGCACCTCAACGAAGACCCTACACAGCCCAAAATAAAAACAAATAAATAAATAAATGTAGAAAATTTATTTTATACATTTTATAAAATATATCGGTCCTAGTGGACCTGAGTCCACCCTACTTTGGGCTCCTCCTCACACGGCCCTTCAGTTTGGAGGCATGTTTACCAAGCCTCATGGGGAGGTTGTAGGCATCGAATGTCTTCCTCACATTTAGCAGTTAACCTTTATTTATTAATTTAATTTAATTTAATTTATTTTTGGCCATGCCCCGCAGCTTGTAGGATCTTTGTTCCCCGACCAAGGATTGAACCTGGGCCCTCAGCACTGAGAGCGTGAAGTCCTAACCACTGGACTGCCAGGGAATTCCCTAGCACTTAACCTTTAAACAGTGGGACATCTATCTCCTCAAAGAGTAAATCACAATAGCTGCCACTCTGGGGAGGGTTTCTGTTGTCTCCAGCATGTCCTGAATGGTCTACATGGATCACCTGAGACACCCACCCCGCCTACAACCCCAGAAGCCAGGAGCTATGATTATTCCCATTTTCAGACAGGAGCACTGTGGCACAGAGAGGCTGAGTTCCTGAAGTTCTCAAGTAACAGGCAGAGCCCCTACCCACTCTGCCATAACCCAGCAAGGCCTGACTGTCCCTATTTACTGAGCGGGACCGAGGCCCAGAGAGGGACTTGCTTGAGATCGCACGATAAGGGGTAGAATCAGGATTGGAACCCAAGCTTCTGAGTCTTATCTCTGCTCTGCCCTCAGTTATGAAAACAAAAAATCCACATATAAAACAGAGCCGTTGGGGGTGAGGCCTGAGTGGGCCCCAAGTTCTCTCAGCTGGAGCCTCTTCTCTGCTCACAGCAGTTCCTGGGGTGTGGTCTGGGGTCCTCAGTTCTCCACTCCCCTCTCCTTCTCCCCTTGCCATGGAAGCTGAGGGTCAGGGGGAGTGGGGAAAGAAAGGGCTTTCCAGCTGAGCATCCGGTTAGCGAGCTACGAGGAGATCACCCAAGTTAAGGAAAGACACTGCAAGTGGAGAGATTGGAGTCGTTGGGCATCCAGGTCTTCCAAAGTCCCAAACCCTCCAAATTTGAATTTATGGTGCAAGTATCTTTTCATCCATCCTTGGGAAATCTCCTTCCCTTTCCCAGTTCCTTGTCTTGATTCCCCTCCTGTCCAGGAGCCCTTGAACTGTTAACTGGCACAGACCATTTTCAGCAGCGCGGCCCCTGCAGCCTGCCTTGCTGGGGCCCTGACCAGCTGGTCTCACATGCCACTGGCTGTGCAGTCATGCCGCCACTTCAGAGTGAGCTCACATCTGCCTGCTGCACTTCCAGAGGGCTAGTGACAATCAGCCTGCCCCCAAATCGCCCCAGCGCTGGAGACTGTGTCTTCAGGAAACGGGTGGGGGTCCAGGGTGTGTTGGGACATCTTCAAACATTGGAAGGCCTCTTTCAGGGATGAAGGGGGCCCTGGCCTCCCTGACACACCTCCCCACTGTCTTCTGAGCCTGAAGGAAGCTGAACATAAGGGAGGACATCCAAGGCCCTGAGCATCCAAAGAGCAACTAAGGGATTCCAGCCATGAACTTCATCACAGCTAGAACAGGTGGGAGGGAGCAAGGGTGGGGGATGGACTGGGCCCCCTCTAAAATCTCTCCCTACTTTAAGAATCTATAAAGTCATCCAAGAAGGTGGGGATTATGAGGAATGGTTAAAAATGATGACTCACGGGGACTTCCCTGGTGGCACAGTGGTTAAGAATCTGCCTGCCAATGCAGGGGACACGGGTTTGATCCCTGGTCCGGGAAGATCCCACATGCCGCGGAGCAGCTAAGCCCGTGTGCCGCAACTACTGAGCCCACATGCCACAACTACTGAGGCCCGCGTGCCTAGAGGCTGTGCTCCTCAACAAGAGAAGCCACCACAATGAGAAGCCCACACGCTGCAACGAAGAGTAGCCCCCGCTCACCACAACTAGAGAAAGCCTGCGCACAGCAACGAAGACCCAATGCAGCCAAAAAAAAAAAAAAAAAAAAAAAAGATGACTCACGAGGAGGCAGAAGATTCTACGAGAAGCAGGGAGGAGGGTCCATAGAAGGGTAGGTAATTTCACGTCACACAGATGTAAGGTAGGTATAAGGAAAGCAAAACACTCCCTGGGTAGCCAAACAGATGCCACACAAAGTTCTGTACACTCTCATTTACAGGAGTGCCCAAGTTCTCTCTCAGACTGCATACCCTTATTTTACACACAGCTCTTAGAAGCCTGGCGTGGAGTCAAAACGCAATCAAGGCTCTTCCAGGGCTTGGAGAAAACTGGCAGCCACACCGCTGATAGTTGATTGAGAAGGACTGAAAGGCTTTAGAAATCAGACTACAGAACCCCACAAAGAAGAGCATGTTGGGGCCATTGAATGTAGGAACAAACAGCCCCACACTGCATGTGGCTAGCATGTAACTGTGTTCCTGTAGTGCCTCTAAGCCATCAACAAAGAGCTGTAATTATATTCAGGGCACTTTGCCTAGAAGATAAAAAATGCATAATACAATTTAGAATGAGTCTTGAAACTTATTGCTTTTTTTTTTTTTTATGTAGGTGAAAGGGCACGTTTAAGTTCTCTGGAAAGTTCAGTCGTAGAGTCCATTCATTTCATTTTTTTTTTTTAACCTGGCCTCCTTGATCATTAGCTGAAATCATCTGGGTCATTTATTGGTTTCCTTTTTTTTTTTTTTTTTTTGGCCTTGCAGCACTGGTTGTGGGATCTTAGCTCCCCGACCAGGGATCGAACCCAGGCCCTCAGCAGTGGGAGCATAGTCCTAACCACTGGACTGCCAGGAAATTCCCCCCATTCATTCCAAGTAAGTTTCTCTGTAATATGTCTTCGACTTCCTCATGCTCCCTATCAGGCAGAGTCCCCGGCCCCTCCCGCTGTGCTTCGTGGCCCTACCTTCCATTCACAGCCCCCCACAAACACCCAAACCCCCTTCTGTTTGTGGTGCAGGAGGAAGAGGGCGGGTGTGATGGCACAGCAATACCTGAATCCGGAAGGTCAGGATCTGGTTCCATATCGGGTTCTCAGTTTGCATCTGCACGTGTGTCTTGAGCTGGAACATCCCAAAGCAGTGTCAGTGCCAGCCTGTCCCCTCCTCCCTCCACTGGCCTCACCTCCCAGCTCCTCCTGTCCAGCCCAGAGGTGAACCTGTCTGCAGCACAGGGCTGGTCATGAGAATCCCTGATCCAAAGACACTTTGACAACTTCTCATCCGCTACAACTTTGGTCCTTTGAGTAGTAGCTACCTAGATCCAGACTCCTTCATATTTTCCCTTAAATCAGCTTTCAGTTAACTTTTTGTGTGTGTGTGTGGTACGCGGGCCTCTCACTGTTGTGGCCTCTCCTGTTGCGGAGCACAGGCTCTGGACGCGCAGGCTCAGTGGCCATGGCTCACGGGCCCAGCCCCTCCGCGGCATGTGGGATCCTCCCGGACCGGGGCACGAACCCGTGTCCCCTGCATCGGCAGGCGGACTCTCAACCACTGCGCCACCAGGGAAGCCCACAGTTAACTTTTAAATAGATACAGGGTTACTAACTTTATTACATCAGTGCAAACACGTAGATTTTGTTAGATAAACTCTAAGATCCCAGCAAAAAGTCAGCAATTACAATGCTGATGTTATCCCCCTTTGCAAAACACCACTTGACTTCATTTTTAAACCTAGCCTTATTCTAAGCAATCATGTCAGTGAAACCAAGGGTAAGTTGAACTGCTTAAACTTTTCCATACACTATAAGAAAAACACAGAAATATTAAAATTTTTGAAAAAATGTGTGCCTCTAACCACCCAACAGTGTCTCACCTACTTCCAGGGTTCCTAAACCACTCACTGGGAAATAAATACACAAATAAATAAAGCCACTCAGTGTGGTGGCTTCAAAATATGTCCACACCTCCCTTTGGTACTCTCCCTTGGGCTGGATTTAATGACTTTTTCTAATAGGTAGAATATGGTGGAAATGATGGTTGATGAATTCTGAAACAAATCTAACCCAGCATTCCCCAAATTTGAACATGCGATCTTTCTTTTTGCACATAACATCCATCAACACCCTTTGGAAAATGCTACCGTATGTTCATAGAGGTTCATGGAATGTCAGCAACTCTCTTGCCCAGAACCTTCAATTTCTAGATGAAGAAACTGAGGTCCAAAGCGGAAGGTGACAGTTTCGATGTTGTGCATTTGCGGGCATGTTGTTTCATCCACTTGTCCACTTACCCGCGCATTTGGATGTTGGTTTTCGGTGGGCATCTTCTCTATGCAGGGCACTGGGTCAGCTCTGGGATACAGGCTGACTAAGCCATGGCCTCCACCTTCACAGAGGCCCGGGTCCAGTGGGATCATATCACCCATAAATGGAAGAACTGGAATACGATACCTGGGGTCCTGGCCACTTTTCCTCCACACCTTTTTTTTTTAGGTGCCAATTTCTCTAAGTCTCAGACCACTTTTACGCTTACCTTTTCCCCAATTAGTTCCACCTCCAACATAGGACTCACTGAGTGGTGTTTCTCTAAGAGCAAAGAAGTTAAAAGATTTCTGAGATAGCAGCATTTTTTTTTTCAGGAGAAGGAAATGGAGAAGTGACAGAACAACTTAAAACCCTCCCCCATAATTTGGCTTGGTGCCCCCCTGGGCAGACACCTCCCATTCCCACTCTGTCTCCACGTGCCGTTGTGTGTCCTGGCACACAACAGCAGCGGGGGTGGGGCCTGGCATAGGGAACCTGGAGTCTGCATCTGGGCGTCAAAGACAGGGCAGGGGCACACGGCCCATTTTAAAGGGACCTTCATAAAACCATTCTTGGCAGATTTCAGTCTCCCTCTCTCCCCCACCCCAAATCGTAGTGTCAAAACGGAACTGGGGAGCCCCAGGAGAAACCAGAGTGCCACCGGGTAGGGAAACTCAGGGTCACCCCCTCCCCCGCCCCGACTGACTGAGGTGGAGGTCCTCGGCGCAGTAGATGAAGAACTGTAAGTAGGCCATATTGATGGGTACCACCGATGACTTGAAGATCTGAATGTCAGTGTCATCAGCCCTATAGGTCAGCTTTCGATCTACCTGGAGAGACCAGAGAGCTGATAGGGTCAGCGTCTTAGGGAGGTCACGGCCGCCAGACTTGGCTTCCCCAACCTTCTGCTTGGTTGGGGTGGGGATGGGACACAGTGGACAAGTGAAAACATGTGAAGAGCAATGGCCTCTTGGAGGGCCCACGGGGGGCCCCACGGAAGCAGCCAGGGTAGGAAATGTTCCTGGGGTGTTGGGGGGACAGCCTCACCGGTGCCTGGTCTCCCACACCGAGGGCAGAGATGGTGACTTTCAGGTAGCCTCTCACACCACTGTTGGGTTCACTTGGCTGGCAGAGGCCAAGCCATTTCCTCAGGAGTGTGTGACCTGGAGAGGCAGAGGGCCCATGGGAGACCAGCCTCCGGTCTCTATCCTTCTTCCCTGAAACCAGCCTTTGCTTCTTTAGGAGACGGGTGTGGAAATGCGTCTCATATATTCTGGTTCCTAGCCAGGGACAGGGGGAAATGGGAGTCACTCCTACCTTTAAGCAAAAACTGCCAGCTATTGCTTTTAGGAAACAGGGACCCCACTTTCCCATCCAGGGGACTTACAGTTGTTACTGTTCTGGTCTGAGAGAGGCAAGTATTTTCCCCAATCCTAAGTCCCAACCTCAACCTGGTATGTATGTTATGGTCAGGTCTACTCAAAATTCGAACACTGGCCACACGTTGTAAATCAACCGTACTTCAATTAAAAGAAATTAAATCAACAACAACAACAGAATTCAAACACTGGCATAGAAAAATAGAAATTCAACCCAATGCTGCAATAAAAAATTAGCATTTGACCCAAAGAGATGCTTTGATTTTTGCAGAGAAAGACGTTATTATAAAACAAGATAAAATACCATGAAGTACCGTAAAATGTTAAGTACAGAAAATAATTCACACCTTCTAATACTCTCCCCCCCCATGTGTTGAACATACAGGGATTTTGAGATGATTTCAACACCTGACCTGGTTTTTCTCAGAAGACGCACATATCTCCAACGACGCTACCTACCTGGAGAGTTGTAGATGAACCCAATATCTGTCTGAAAAGACAAGAATAGAGTAAGGATTAGTTAGGGCCTCCAGCCAACCAACTTGATGACAATACGAGTACTCGTTCCACCCTAATTCCTTTACTCTTTACAATGACCTAGAAGTTGGGCCATTATCACCTCCACTCTACAGAGGAGGATACTGAGTTTGAGAGAAGAGCCCAAAGTTTTACAACTAGTAAGTGAGGTGGCCTGGATTGGAAGGATTCTTGACCACCACCAGCACTGCTGGCCAGCACAGCGTTGTTCTTCCCGACCCCTGGGGGGTGGGGAAAGGTGTCTCCCTTCCTGGGGAAGAGGATGGTCGAGGTAGGATTTGGCAAAGAGACTATGGGTTTTCCCTTTCCCCTGGGAGACAGTTTTTGACTCCCTGAGGCCTGAGGGATGCAGTCCAGGATTGAAGGTGGTGTGGGGCAAGGCACCGCAGAACATTCAGGCCACCCTTGGAAGGGTCCATAGAGCAAGCCCCAAATTTTGCATGTAGGCCTGCTTTAAAGCTCAGTCAGCCCCTTGGGTTAGGTAGGCAAAGATTTCTTAGATCCAACAACAAAAACACAATCCATAAAAGAAAATTTTGATAAATTGGACTTCATCGAAATGTAAAACTTCTGCTCTCTGAAAGACACTGTTAAGAAAATGAAAAGAGGGCTTCCCTGGTGGCGCAGTGGTTAAGAATCCTCCTGCCAATGCAGGGGACACGGGTTCGAGCCCTGGTCCGGGAAGATCCCACATGCCGTGGAGCAACTAAGTCTGTGCACCACAACTACTGAGCCTGCGCTCTAGAGCCCGTGTGCCTCAACTACTAAGTCTGCGTGCCACAACTACTGAAACCCGTGTGCCTAGAGCCCGTGCTCTGCAACAAGAGAAGCCACCACAATGAGAAGCCCGCACACCACAACAAAAAGTAGCCCCCGCTCGCTGCAACTAGAGAAAGCCTGCGTGTAGCAACAAAGACCCAACACAGCCAAAAATAAATAAATAAATAATTATTTTTTTAAAGAAAAAGAACCCTTAAAAAAAAAAAAAAAAGAAAGAAAAGAAAAGAAAAGGAGACGTCATATACTGGGAGAACATATTTCCAAATCATTTATCTGATCAAGGACTTGTATCCAGAATATATAAGAAAATCTCAAAACTCCATAGTAAGAAAACAAACAACCCAATGAAAACAAGCAAAAGATTTGAACAGACACTTCATCAAAGAAGTTAGATAGCAAATACTTGAAAAGATGCTCAACATCATCAGGGAAGGGTAAATTATAATCACAACAAGATACCACCACACATACTTAGAAGAGCCAAAATTTAAAAGATGGACAGTATCAAGTTTGGATAAGAAGGTGGAGCAACTGGAACTCTAATATATACTGCTGGTGGGAATATAAAATGGTAGAACCGGGCTTCCCTGGTGGCGCAGTGGTTGAGAATCCGCCTGCCGATGCAGGGGACACGGGTTCGTGTCCCGGTCTGGGAGGATCCCACGTGCCGCAGAGCGGCTGGGCCCGTGAGCCATGGCCACTGAGCCTGCGCGTCCGGAGCCTGTGCTCCGCAACAGGAGAGGCCACAACAGTGAGGCCCGCATACCACAAAAAAAAAAAAAAAAAAAAAAAAAGTAGAACCTATCTGGAATTTTTGGGAAAAAACTGCTAGGAATTTTCTTTAAAAGTTAAACACATATGGTAGGTGTCTACCATATGAGGTAGTCATTTCACGTCTACATATTTACTCAAGAGATCAAAGCATAGGTCCATACTAAGTTATACATCAGTGTTACAGCAGCTTTGTTTTTTTTTTTTTTTTTTTTTTGGTATGCGGGCCTCTCACGGTTGTGGCCTCTCCCGTTGCGGAGCACAGGCTCCGGACGCGCAGGCCCAGCGGCCATGGCTCACGGGCTCAGCCGCTCCGCGGCATGTGGGATCCTCCCGGACCAGGGCACGAACCCGTGTCTCCTGCATTGGCAGGCGGATTCTCAACCACTGCACCACCAGGAAAGCCCCAGCAGCTTTGTTTTAATAGCGCCAAGCTGGAAACAATCTAAGCGTCCATCAGCAGGTGAATGGATCAACAACTGTGGTATATCCATAAATGGAATACTATTCAGCAATAAGAAGGAATGAATTATCAATCCATGCAACCACATGGATGAATCTCAAAATAATTATGCTGATCGAAAGAAGCCAAACAACAATGAAGTACATGCTGTATGATTCCATTTATATACAATTCTAGACAATGCAAAGCAATGTGTAGTCACAGAAAGCAGACCAGTGGTTCTCTGGGGATGGGAGCAGGCAGGATTGGGAGAAGAGGGAAGAATTACAAAGAGGCACAAGGAAATTTTGGAGGGTGATAGATATGATAGATATACCTTGATTGTGATCATGGTTTCATGGTTGTATACATATTTTAAAACATCAAATTATACATTTAAAATATGTATAGGGAATTCCCGGGCAGTCCAGTGGTTAGGACTCAGCATTTTCACTGCCTTGGCCCGGGTTCAATCCTTGGTCGGGGGACTAAGATCCTGATAAAACAAAATAGTATAATTCATTGTATGTCAATTGTACCCCAATAAAGCTAGAGGTAAGCAAAGCAAAATGAAACTCAGTCACCTCTAACGAAGCCATAGATCTAGGCAGTGCTCATCAATAGCTGTTAACAACATATAAAGAGACCAACAGTAGTTTGGTGTCTCCTGGTGACATCATCTTGCCAAATAATTGACCCAAATCTGATCTAGCCTCTAGATAGGAAATACCTGGGCAGAGAGACGTGAGAAGTGATCCCCTGGAGGTACAACCAGCAAAATCCAGGCGGAGGGAAAACTGCAGGACAAACTATCCAGTTGCTTCAACAAATAAATGGCAAGGTAAACTAGGGGGCAGGACCAACTGAAGAAAAGACACCTAAAAATAACATTTTAACCAACTGCAGTAGGTGTACCTGGTTTGGATCGTGATTTGAACAAACTGTAAATGGAATTCACAAGACAATTAGGGAAATGTGACCACTGACTAGATATTTAGTGCTATCCAGGAATTATAAAGGTGTTTAGATGTAGTCATTGTCTTTGGTTATGCTTAATAAAATCTGTATGTTTTAGAAATAGGTAATGAAATATTTAAAAATAAAATGATGTCTGAGATTTGATTCAAAATCTGTAGGGGAGAGGGAGGGGGCCAGGTGTAGATAAAACATGATGATACGAGTCACAATGAATTGGTGAAGGTGAGTGATGGGAATGGGGGAATTCATGGTACCATTCTCTCTACTTTTGCGCATATTTGAAATTTTCCAAAAAAGGAATATATATATTTTTAAAAGCTCAGGTTTTCCCCTGACCTCTAAAACGTATTCAACAATCGGCCATCGTCTGGAAGTCGCACAGTGGCCTTTGTCAAAAGCACATTTTGACCTCCTGCTGCCTAGCCTCTCTAGAATCTCTTAATTTCTAAACCTGTGCTGCTTCCTTGAGGGTTAGGTGGGGAAGGGGAAGGTCATGACCCTTCGTGTGCCTATTACAAGTACCGTAGTGAGAAAGAAACCTTACTTTGATTTGCCCTAAACTTGCCTTTCCCAAGGGCTGGGCCCTTTTCCATGAGTTGCCGGATTTAGCAAATGAAAATACAGATGGCAGCTTAAAGTAGAATTACGGATAAACAATGTGGTGCTCCAAGAACAGTGGTGCTTCAAGGACAAAGGACGACCCTGCCTGAAAAAGTTTCAGCGTTACACCCCCTACCAGACTCTTAATCACCTTCCCTACCATGTTACCATGGTTACGAAATTCCTGAGCCCATCTGGGCGATGGGACCTGTCTGAAACAAGGAAAGGCGTCTGCCCTGTCCCACTCCCATCCTATAGAAGGAAGGTATATGTGCCTCGACCAATAAGTAAAGGCAAAGTTCACCTCCTACCATTCCTCTGTTTTCTGGCTGTAAAAGCTGACCAATAGCACATGTTTGGGCTCGACTCTCCCAGACTGCTAGGAAGTTGGTCCTCTGTTCTGGCAGCGACCCTTCCCTCTAATAAATTCTATCTTCTTTACATTCTGCCTTATGTCTGGAAATTCTTTTCCAATCCGCGTTCGGACCACGACAAACAACAACTTTTTTAGTATACGTAGGTCCCCAGCGATATTTCATGAGGAGCCATGAAATACTGGGGACATACTTATATTTTAAAAGTACCTGTTGTTTAAGATTCAAAATTTCCGGAGCAGGGCTGCCCTGGTGGAGCAGTGGTTGAGAGTCTGCCTGCCGATGCAGGGGACACGGGTTCGTGCCCCGGTCCGGGAAGATCCCACATGCTGCAGAGCGGCTGGGCCCATGAGCCATGGCTGCTGAGCCTGCATGTCTGGAGCCTGTGCTCCGCAATGGGAGAGGCCGCAAAAAAAAAAAAAAAAAAAAAAAAAAAAAAAAAAATTTCCGGAGCATCCTGTGTTTAATCTGGCAACCCTACCTTTTCCTGATCTTCCTGGATTTGGAGAATCTTAGTTTAGCCCTTCACGACCATGTGAACTTTCCTCACTTCTCAACCTGGGGCTTTCCCAAAGCAAATCTTTTTACTCTGTCTTCACAGGCAGCAATCTTTCTCTAGGTTTCTCCAGCAATTTGGTTGACCTTTTGAATCCTCTGCTTCCACAGTGTTATAAGTGTGGGGGGATTCAACGTGGCACCCAGCGCTTTCATAAATGATACATACTTTAATCCTCACGATGATCCTGTGGGTTGAGTATATTATTATCCCCATTTTACAGATGAGGAAGTAGAGGCTCCAAATAACTTGTCTAAATCACCAGTTGGTAGGTGGATCCAAATCTGGATCTTGTAGCATCAAAATCCTTTCCCCTAGACTTGGGCATAGAGCCCAGGGTGGGTCTCTGTAACTGTTTCACCAAACCGCGCCTCCACCATCCAGTGCTCACTTGGAATCTCCCGATCTCTGCATTGAATCTCATCACTGAGGAATTCATCACCTGCAGGGGAGTTTCCAGAAAGATCTCAGTTATTCACAACCCCAATTTCCCCCAGCCCCATGGGAGGAATCATAAGGGCACATCTGGATTCTCCAGGATTTACTCAATGCTTCCCAATGGCTGACACTTCCATGTAGTTTTTCTCCTTTAATTTGCAGAGGAGCCCTGTGAAGTTCATATATTTCAGCTCCATTTTACAGATGAGGAAATTGATCAGAGAGGACAATTCACTTGATCTCCACAAAGCAAATTGTTGCACTCAACTTTCTCCACTGCATGCTGTCCTGGCTATTTCTCAAGAACATGTAAACTCTTCAAGGGAGAAACCTTGCTCTCCTTAGCCCTGTGCTGGGCACATAGGAAGCACTTGATAAGTACATGCTCACCACTGTTACCGGACTCCTCTGATTGGAGAAAGGGATGTCCTATGTTGAGGGGACATTTGAGACGTGGCATGAGAATCCTGGTACATGGGAAAGGGCTGCTTTGTTCACCTGGGAGCGGAGCTCAGGGCCTATCAGTTGGCCCTCCATAACATTTGTTGAATGAATGAATAAATGGATGAATGAATGAATGGGGTGTCTGGTTGCTGGGGTAAAGAAGGTGGCAGAGATGCTGCCTCGGGGGTCAGAAAGACCATCTGATGTGACTCTAGCCTTACAGGTAAGGATGTGGGGCTGACGCACTTTCCAGAATTGAGGTGGGACAAGAAAGTGGGCCCACCTTGTCCAGCTCCTCACCTGGATTAAGATGGTCTCGTCGAAGAATTTTGCAGGAACCTCATAAAAATTCTGAAAGAAGATCTGAAGCAGAGAGAATCGGGGTGTGGTTAGGAGACATTCCTTCCACCACTTCCCCCAGGGACTCAGCAAGCCTGAAGCCTCAGACTCGCAGGTTTCTGCCCCGCTGTCGGCCCATTTCAATGGCTTTCAGCTCACTACCACCCGCACCCTCCTCCCACAGAAGCAGAGGCCTGCCAGGTCCTGGAGGGGTTTTCTATCCAGAAAAGGGCGGGGTATGGGATCCCTGGAGGACTTGTCAGGAGCAGCTCAAGGCCCAGCTAACTGCCCTGGGAGGGAGATTCAAGCCTCCGCTTCTTTCTAGATCGCCCTGGGAATTCCTTGGCGGTCCAGTGGTTAGGGGTCTGCGCTTTCACTGCCGAGGGACTGGGTTCAATCCCTGGTCAGGGAACTAAGATCCCACAAGCTGAGCAACGCGGCCAAAAAAAAAAAAGATCGCCCTGTCTGTCCACTGCACCCCACTCCCTGCTGTAGCCAGAACCTCCTCCCCCAGATGCAGACGGGGCCCTGTCACTCTCCTGCTTGAATCCCTCCATGGCTCCCAAGTCCCATCCATGACGGGGCCCCGGGGCATTTTTTTTTTTTTTTTTTTTTTTTGCAGTACGCGGGCCTCTCACCGTCGCGGCCCCTCCCGGGGCATTTTGAAGGCTCACCTCCGGCCTCTCCCCTCCAACTACACCCGTGTCTACACTTCTGCCAACCAGTCTTCTGCTTCCAGGCCTCTGAGAACACTATTCCTTTTTCCTGAATTATCTTTCCCCATCCTGCCTTTTCAGAGTCCTCTCCAACCCCTGCTGCCTGCTCCCACCGTGCTTTTATCTCCTCTTTGGTGGTCTAGTCATCAATTAATTCAGCGCATGTTTATGGAGTTCCTACTGTGTCAGACGTGATGCCATGAGGTGGGGCTTCCGCAGTGGCCAGGGCTACAGAGGGCCTGCATTTCGCAGCTGCAGTCCCTGTGTACTGCAATCTTGTCCCGTTTTCATCCTTTACGTGTTCACATATGTGGGAGGCCCCCCACAGACCACTGGCTCCCCCCATGCAGGGCTCGGAATTACTCACTCTCTAGTCCCTGTGCCAAGCCCAGTGTTTGGCCCTCCATGCCCAGTAAGAGTTTGTGGAACAAACAAATGAAAGCACCCGTGTCAGGGAGCAAGTTTGCTGGCTGCCGGCAGGAAATGCCCAGCCCTCGGCTGGCCCTCTTGGCCCAAGTGCCCCATTCGGCCCTGAAGGGCATGTGCTGCCCACCTCATTGAAGAAAGGGTTATTCCCCATCTTGATCCGCGTGCGGTGCTGGTAGCCTCCGATGACCACCCTCACCACTGGCTTGATGTCATTGCCCATGAGCTGCCGGGCTTCAAACACCCTCACTCGGACCTGCAGAGGAGGAAACAGGGGAACTTGACCTTGGGCTCCCCTTCCCCAGTGGGGACTCTTCTCTAGACGAACAATATGTTCTGATAAGAGACATCTACTGCGGATAGAAAGCGACTCCACGGGCCCTGGGAAGGCCATGCTTCCTTCTCTTTCCTTTTCTGGGAACTGTCACCTCCACTTTGCCCTTTTCATCTTGGGCGTTTCTTGGTGGTAGGGACCTGTTACAGAATAAAGTCTAACATATCTCAGTTTTCTGTCTTTTTATGTTTGTCTGCGGTCATTTTAGGGAATCGAACATTTTAAAGTTCTATGCAGTTGAATCTATGATCTGTGATTTGATCTCTGATTTGTGATTTCTTCTTCTGCTGCTTTTATATACTTTCCTGAGACCCGGTAAAGGGACTATGGAGTCTGAGCCTAGAATTAGAAGGTGGGAGGGAGAAGAACCCGTAAGATCCAGGCTGGCTAAGGCCCCAGGGGAAGGAACTGGAGATGGTGGCAGCTGGCAGGGCACAGTCGTGGGAGCCTGTTGAGACTAGAGGTAGTAACAGCACGCAGCTCTCCCAGCCCAGCCCGTGGATCCAGCCATTCTCCATGAGGCCTCCTGTGCCTCCATCAAGTCCAGGGGCCCTTCAAGGAGTAATACACATGCAGCTACCTGACCATCAGAGACAAGAGTGGTCAAACCAGGCAAACAGCCCTCACGTCAGAACTTTGCCCTACGCACTAATACATAGGAAGGGTAGTGATTTGGGCACGCTGACCTTCTATCCTGTGGCCAGCTAGCCTCGTGAAGAGGGCCAGGGCCAATGGGGAGAGGGAATGTTCTCCAAAGGAGGCGACAGCACGTGCAAACTCCTGGTGGCTGGGGAGAAAGTCTTGAGAGTGGGGACTGTAAGTTGCGCAGGATGTTACAGCAGGGCGGGGCAGGGAAGGGGCAGCGGACAGAGTGGCTTGGGGGCCAGGCTTGGGTTATCAAGGGCCTGGGAAGCCATCGTAAGGAGTTTGGGTTATGTCCTGAGAACCTGTCCTCATTTTTAAGAACATTTTTAGCCACACGCATGGCATGATAAGAAGGACTTTATTTTTTTTTGGCCGCGTCATGCGGCACGCGGGATCTTAGTTCACCGACCAGGGATCGAATCCACGCCCCCTGCTTGGGGAGCATGGAGTCTTAACCACTGGACCGCCAGGGAAGTCCCAAGAATGACATCTTTGAAAGACCACCTGGACTGAAAAATGGACAGGAGAGAGCTGGGGGGCTGGGAGTTTGGGAGGAGCCTATTCAAGGTGGTCCAGAGAAGGGATGATGTTGTCTGGGACCAGGGCATGGAAGAGGCAATGGAGCAATGGGTGCGGTCAGGTGATATTAAGAGCTAGGACTTGGCCATTGACTGGATGCAGGGGGTGGGGATGAGGAGGAGGGGCAGCCAAGGATGACTCCCAGTCTCCTGAGCATGTGGCTGGCTGGGGAGCAGCTCCAACCAGGGCAGAAATGTTCGATCACAGGCTAGAGATCAGAAGTAAGTTGGTAAGCCATGCTATGGGGGTTCCAGAATCCACAGTGGAACCTGTGGAGCTTCCCAGGGATCCCCTCGAACTCTCCTCAGCCTCTGCTGTGCAGCTCACTTCTCCTTGCCCAAGCCTAGGCGTGTATTGCCACCTCCTGAAGGGCAGGGTCCAGGCCTCAGCCCTGCCTCCCCAGCATGGCCAGGGCCTGGTGTGCACTGCCCACATTGCGCCCTGTCACCCCCCTGCAGCTGGCTCCAGCCTCAGCCACGTGCAGAAGTTTCCCAGAATGGCCCCTGGAGGAGCAGAGGATGTGGTGAAGATCTGAGGACCTGGAGCCTGATCTGAAACCCTGACCTTCCTCCATGACCTTGTGGAGAGGCAGGGATGGCCTGGGAACACGAGGAGGGTGTCGGCCAAATCACGTGGGCTTTCACCCTGGACGGCCTCACCTGGAAGTGCTGAGGCTTTGGGGACAGAGCCTTGTGTACGGCGGAGCTGGGAGACATCTGTTTCTGCCTGGCCACCTCTGGTGCCGTTACGGCCAGGTGGTCTTCATTGCCTGGGGAAACATAGTCCATGGGGGCCTCTCAGAGGCTGGGGCTCAGGAGACTTGGAGGCATTTCCCCCATTTCATTGTTCTATCCCCAGTGACCAGCTCCTGACTAAAATCATGGCCAAGAGGCCCTGACAAGGGCACATATCCTCCCCAGACGTTCCCATGGTCTCCACCCAGCACGGGCAACCGTGGGCCTCACACTCTATATATGGGGGCCCTTGGAAATGGCCATCCTTGCCTCTCTCTGCAGCCCATTGGAGGCTGGGTCTTCTGTCTACAGATGACAAGTGGACACATTGGGAGGACAGGTGACCTCAGGCAGGTGTCCGGAGATCTGGCCTACAGACCCTAACCTGGTCACTATCCTTCTGTAGGTCTCAATGGTTGGGTCTCCAAGATCCCCAAGAGCCCATCCAGCTATGCTTGGTGAAATGCAGGGCTCAGCCTCACGGAAGTACGTACCTATCTTCTCGATATCCTTGTAGGTCATGAGAGCCACCTGTAGGGTGAGAGTGCACTGCAAGGCAAAGGCAGGGTAGCTGTAAGATCCTGCAATCCTTGGCCAGATCATAGCACTGGAACCTGGTCCAGCCTGGCAGGGGCCACACCCAGTCTTCCCGGGTGGAGTGATGCTGGCCATGGCACAGGACCACACCTTGGGGGCCTGTGCGGTCTGGGATGGAGGGAAGTTATAAACTGGTGGGGAGAGAGCAATGGGTTACCATGGATGGGGTTTGAAGAGTAGAGGAGGCACACATTAGTGGTGGTGACAGAAAAGGATGCAGCAGGGTGGGGAGGAGAGAGAGAGTTGACCAGTCTAGAACCACTGATGCTAACCTCCGGGCCCAACGTCTTACGACCTCATGTGGGAACTCCAGCAAACACCTAACTGACCTCCTGCCTGCAAGCACTCTCACTGCCTGTCCATCCTCCAGACCATGATCAGAATCGACCCCTAAACACTCCCTAAGTGCTCTAAACTATCAGAGTAAAGTCACAACTCATCAGCATAGACCACAGACCCTTTACGTCTGGCCCCTGGCCACCTACCCAGGCTCAGGTCTCCCTGACCTTCACACCCCTTCCGCCCCCTCCCCCGGTGCCAGCAGTGCAGGCAGCCCACCCTTCCTGAACCTGCAGTGCTGCCTCTTTTCCCTCCAGCCTTCACACATGTACCTTACACCCCTGCCTGGGATGGTCTTCCTTTCCTGTCCATTGGGCAAACTCTATGCCCCTCCTTAAAAACCATCCATAACAATGGATGTAGCAGTCCGTAGCAATCAGCTCAGGAAACTAACACGGTATCTATAGTAACCAGCCCAGGAGGTCAGCCTGCAGTGAGTCAGACTCATAGGAAGTCCAACCACCAACTCTAGCAACAAAGAGTCGGGATTTGATTAACAACGGATAGATCCCTTAATTTTGTCCCCTCTTCTAGCTCAGGACCAATGGGAGAAAGAGAAATATGCACCCCTAAGCGATCACAGAGGATGCCCGGCTTCTAGGTGGTCCACGTACAGCTTCCCGACACCAACAGCCTCCAGTCAGGGCACGCCTGAAGCCTTCCCTTTTTTCTACCATAAAGCTTTCCCACTCCTCTGCCTGCCTTTGAGTCTCTGTCCAAACCAAGTGACGGTGGCTGACCCCCTTGTTATATAGCAAGCTCGGAATAAATTGCCTTTGCTTGTTCTCATCTGGTTGGTCTTCACGTGTTTGCACACATCTGAATCACCTCCCCCGTAAAGCCTTCCATTTCCTCCCAAGTGGAATCGTTCATTCTCTCCTGACCTCAGTGAAATAGCTCACTGACCCCAATATCCGTGTGCTGGAGCACTTGTCACCGAGAGTGACAACAGATGTGGGCTTCATTCAGTTTTGTATCCCAGGCCTTGCATAGTTGCTGACAGCAGTGGACAATCAACTGAACACTCAATCTCAATGGGTGGACGAAGGGTGGAGATGCGGGTAGGTGGCTGGAGGGCATTGGGGAGATGACGGAAGTGTGATGGGTCCCCCGCAGGGTTGGGGGCACACTGGGACTCGGCTGGAGTGGATAGCTCAGCTTCACCAGCTGCCCCCCGCTCCTCCACCCCCCCGCTTCCTAGGGCCCGACTCACATCCGTGGGCGTCATGGAATGGTTGAGCAGGGTCAGGTCCTTCACGAACAGGATCTTACTTGGTTTATTCACCAAGGGCTTGAGCAGTACTGTGGCCAGGCCAATGAACCTGGAGAGACAGAAGAGCAGGTGTGAGCTCCTGAGCCAGAGGAAATGGTGTCCTTCTCTGTCCCAGGCATGACTTTATCCGGAGATGCCTTTCTCTCCTCGAAGCTGTGCTGTCCACCGAGGCTTCAGGAAGGATGCAGTTGACTGGGAACATCCACCAGAGGGCTCTTAACTCTCTGGGAATTGGCTTTGGGGCTTCCTGGACAGTGGGCACCCCAGTTACTGGCTCTGCCCTGCCCAGCCTTTTCCCAGAAGCTCTGCAGCCACACTCCTCTGCAATGGGACCTGTGCCAAGTAACAGCTGATTGGACCAGGAGGTGGCCACCTGACCAAAGCTGGGCCAATCAGATTCTCTGTCCTGGGAATTTTGACTTGGGATGCCACAGCCTCAGTCTCAGTGAGGCACTAGAATGGGGCTGTGATGAGAAGCCAGGGTTGGGAAGAGAGAAAGAGATTTGAGATTCTGTGCCTTCAGAAGAGACAGAACTGCCCCTGGGTCCCCAGTTTCCTACTTCTAGTTGATCTGTCCACCTATATACCCAACCTTCATATACAGCCCCCCTCCCCCGCCTTTTTTTTTTTTTTTTTTTTGCATTAGCTGTCTGGAGTGGATTCTGGACCTTGCATCTGAGTGAGTTACAGATTAGAGACAGGAGATGCAGCATCTGCCGTAGCTTTATTCAGAGAATCAGGCCCCTCCTGCCTCTCTCTCTGCCTTACCTCTCCTTCTTTATTGAGTCCCCGTCCCGAAGGGTGATATGCAGGAAAGAGTCCTTTTGCAGGGGGCGGTTCCAGAGGTGCCAGAGGAGGGTCTGTAGGAGGCACAAAGAGGTCAGCATCCTCCCTCTCCCCTCCCTTTTCCATCCTCCTAGGAAATTAGAAAAGATGCAGGGAACGGGCCGGCACTGTGTTTCTCTCAAACTGAGGAATATCCCTCAAGTCTAATTTCCTAAGAGGATGGCATTTGCTACCTTCCCCAAGGGACCAGATATCCTACCTGGGCTCCCACAGCTTAACTGCAGTATTGTGGGCTTGTTAGTAGCTAAGGGGTTTGGGGACTGGGTGGGGGGACATGGATGGATGGGAGAGGAGAGGGGATCCTACACAAGGAGCCCTGTCTCTAGCTCAGGTTTCTGGGAACATCAGGATGGCCGGGTTCGACAAGACGGGTCCATCCCCAGAGTGGGTGAGATGGGCCAAGAGTTGTGGGCAGATGCGGCTGCCGTGGCCCTGAGACCTGCACAGCCTTCTCAGCTCGGAGGCTACTCGCAGGGCACGATGTTCCAGCCTTGGGAAAGGCTGCTGAGGCTCCCTGGCCCCTCCCTGGACTCCTGGGCTCGGTCTGGCCCCAGCCTCACTGTTGGGCTTGGCATTGCCTCATCTGGGCTTTGCCTGATGTGTTTCACCTCGTTCCATATGGGGTCATTGCCCTCCACCTCATGAGTTGTCCTCTTGACATCTGCAAAGACACCAAGGGGCCAGCATTGGTGGTAGGAAATATCTCAAAGTCTAGTTCCAAGTGAGCAAAGAGGGGTAGGAGTTATACTGATGTAGAAAACATCAAGTCTACCTTAGCAGATGTGATACAGCACTGATTCTTTCCTACTCCGGAGATCTCAAAATTTCTCACTTTTTGTAAGAGTGACATCACCCCATGTGACAGATAATGTTATGTGTTCATTTCATTTTCTTCCTGGGTACGTAGCTCCCAGCCATCTTGCAGCTGGGTGCGGCCGTGTGACTCGTTCTGGCCGACGGAGTATGGCATCCATGCTCAGCACAGCCTGGACTGGCTCCCAAAATCTCCCACGAGAGTCTCCGTCCTCCTCCCCACTCTCTACATGCGCTCTCACTGTCTGCTGGCAGGGTGGTACCTGGTGACTTTGCAGCCACAAGCAAAGAGCTGCTGGTACCTAAACTACTGTTTGGAGGAGTCATTCTGGATTGTTGTCTGATCTGCACTGTCGATGCAGCACTTGGTGTGGGCAAGAGGTAAACTTTTGTTGTGTTAAGGCACTGGGATTTAAGGGTTCCGTTGTGACCGGAGCAAAGCTAGTGTACCCTAATACATCCCAAAACATCTCTAATGGGTTGACAGCTCTTTATCCACTAAAATATGCCTTCCCCAGAAATATCTTTTTTTTTAATTTTTATTTTTTTTAAATTTTTAACATCTTTATTGGAGTATAACTGCTTCACAATGGTGTGTTAGTTTCTGCTTTACAACAAAGTGAATCAGTTATACATATACACATGTTCCCATATCTCTTCCCTCTTGTGTCACCCTCCCCCCAGAAATATCTTTAACAAAGCACAGTCTATAGCCCTGCAAAGAACCTCTAAATGGCTAAATTTGAGATTCTTCCCAAGGTAAGTATGTATGTGAGAGAGAAGAGAGAGGACACAGACGGGGGTGGGGGGAGAAGCAGGGGACTCTCTGTGCCTGTTCAGTAGTGGGAAAGGGGGACACAGTAGTGGATGGTATATGGGGGAAGTGGGGCTGGAAACGACAGGTGAAAAAGGAATAAAAGATATCAAACAAACATTCAGTTATAAAAATGTGTAGGCAAATCTGGGGGCAAACCCAGGATTCTGGGTTGTAGGCATCTTTGTAAGAGAGATTTCTAGGAGGAGAAAGACAATGCCTGGGGCTTCCCTGGTGGCACAGTGGTTGAGAGTCCGCTTGCCAATGCAGGGGACACGGGTTCGTGCCCCGGTCCGGGAAGATCCCACGTGCCGCGGAGTGGCTGGGCCCGTGAGCCGTGGCCGCTGAGCCTGTGCGTCCGGAGCCTGTGCTCCGCAACGGGAGAGGCCACAGCAGTGAGAGGGCCGCGTACCGCAAAAAAAACAAAAACAAAAAACAACAAAGAAAGACAATGCCTGGGAGGTTCGGAATGAGACTGCTCCCCGGCTCACCGTAAAATTAGTCTCAGGGCAAAGACACGCTGAACCTCCACTACACCTCTTTCAACCCGCAAACTGGGGACATAAACCTACATCACCCTGTGCACCTGGAGCGCTGAGCGTCCCATCTCTGAGTGACAGCATACTCAGCAAGCAGCGTTTCACAGGCCAGAAAAAAATTTAAGGAATTTCAGTCTTCGCTGATTTCTTTGGGAAACTACCGTGTCCTGTTTTCTCCTGGCCCCAATTTTCTCACTCCGCACACTTCCTGGAAAACCTCATTTGCTTGTGTCCACACCCCCCTTTCTCTCCTCCAACAGACTGTGCGTCTTTCTTTCCCTTTTCCCCTTTTTGATCCCCGCTCTTTGTCATATAGATACACTTAACCTTTTTCATTTTCTCTCATAAATCCTTTACACCACCTCTCCCACCTTTCTTGGACTTTTTTCCTTATCTATGAAAAACTGAGACAATAACCTTGCCTCATAGAATTGTTGTGAGGAGCAAAAAGCATTATATTTACGAGAAGACTTTGTTGATTATAAATGTAATTCATACAATTGAGCAGTTACTACTAGAAGTTGTACATAGACCTGTCTGTATATTATCTTTTCAAATCCTCACAGCTTTTCAAATACCCCATCCTATGAAGCAGGTACTTGTTTTTTTTTTTTTTTAACCTCAGTTTGTGGCACAGCCCTAGTTCATAGAAGAAGCCCGAGAAGCATTCATCTTTTTTCTCTCCAGTAGCCATTCTCCGGAAAAAATGGGAGGCAGAGGAGTCATACTGAGAGAAATAATAGCAACAAGGATGATAAATTTGAAAGAGCCAGACGGTGTCTACCTCACCTTTCTGTGACACAGGGCATCTTTTACCTAGTAGGGCACCGATAAATCTAGTTTTTCATTGAACATATGTTGCCTCTCGGGGCTCCTGGCTCTCACCTCTGAAGTACACGGACACGCAGGGTCTGGGTGGGGGGCTCAAGGGTGGGCTAATGTTGGCCGACTGCACGACAAGCCGCAGCATCTCCTCCACCTACTTCCCTCCGTCCTTCTCTGGCAAAGCTTCCTTCTTGGAGCACCTTGGTCCAAGGCTTCTCCCAGGGCTCAGGGGGTGAGGAAGGTCCCGAGTGTGTTGCTTAGCAAGAGAGGCGATGTCACAAAGGGGAGCGGTTCTTGGGTGGTGGTTCTGGGTTCTGGAGAGGAATGAGGAGAATGGGAGGAAGAAGAAATCACAGGGTAGGAAGCCGGTGGCTTGAGGTGACCAGGGCTGTAGAAACAAAACAATTTGGCTGAACTTCATTTCCTCTTTCCATTCTCTTTTCTCTCTCGTTCTTACTGTCCTTCTGATTTCAAGATCAGGTAGAAGGATAATATCTGCTCCTTATACAAGCAAGTTATCTGGAGTGAATCATTGCCAAAGTCACACAGTTTAGGTGAGAAAATAGAGAAGGGAGGGAGCTGAGAAAAGAAATAAGGAAATCAAAGACGATTTCAGTGGTGTTTCAGAAGTCCTTCCTAACGTGGAAGCAAACAGTTAGGCCTCCTTTTTTCTAAAGGAAATGTGAGTCTAGACTTGAGTCTCTCTTTAACCAACAGAAACTAGCTTTCTCATCAATGAGTAAGGTTAAAGAAAAATCTCACTGACATATTATCTGGCTGTGGCATCTTAATTGCCCTCAAGGCCTCCCAGCATGAGGATGGAACCGGGTCATTGCTCTTGTTTCCCTAAGCTTTTTCTGCTTTAGGGTTGAACATTATATAAATTATACCTTATCCAGTAGTTAGCGTGAAAATTAATAGATGTTTAAAAAAAGTATATTAGTTGATGCAACAATTTCTCAGTAAGCTTACTACCCATTCTAAAACATGAATGGGTATGTTTTAGAGAAAAAAAAAACAAAAAAACTGAATGTGTGATCTTGGTCTTAGGACTGCTTTCAGCAGGTTTAAAAAGTACTTCCTGACAGTTTTTCTTGAAATGTAAACACCACACAATGCTTGTTGCTTTGTTAATAATTTTCCAAACTAAGCATGACACAAAAGGAAAACCCAGGAAAAAGAAGAGACTGATAGATTTGACCACATAAAATTCAAGATTCTTGTACAGGAAAATATACCTTAAAAGGTATATCAAAGTAGGGAATATTTGCCACAGCACTTATAATTCAATAAGAAAAAGATGGGGCTTCCCTGGTGGCACAGTGGTTGAGAGTCCGCCTGCCGATGCAGAGGACGCAGGTTCATGCCCCGGTCCAGGAAGATCCCACGTGCCGCGGAGCGGCTGGGCCCGTGAGCCGTGGCCACTGTGCCTGCGTGTCCGGAGCCTGTGCTCTGCAACGGGAGAGGCCACAGCAGTGAGAGGCCCGCGTACCGCAAAAAAAAAAAAAAAAGAAAAAGATGAATACTCCAAAGGAAAATGGGGCAAAGTGTAGATTAGATGACTGTCCAAATGGGTGGAAAAAAAAAAAAAAAGATGTAAAAAAAATTCAGCCTGTTTAATAATCAAAGAAGCACAATGAGAACTTCCCTGGTGGCGCAGTGGTTAAGAATCTGCCTGTCAAGGCAGGGGACACGGGTTCGAGTACTGGTCCGGGAAGGTCCCTCATGCTGCGGAGCAACTAAGCTCGTGCACCACATCTACTGAGCCTGCGCTCTGGAGCCCATGAGCCATATCTACTGAAGCCCACGTGCCTAGAGCCCATGCTCCGCAACAAGAGAAGCCACCGCAGTGAGAAGCCCGCGCACCACAACAGAGTAGCCCCCGCTCACAGCAACTAGAGAAGAGCCCACACACAGAGACGAAGACCCAACGCAGCCAAAAAAAATAAATAAATTTATGGAAAAAAAAAACAAAGAAACGCGATGAGATACTGTTTAGCACTTTGCCAAATTGGACTCAGAAGCCCCTAAAACAAAAAAGATGTTAAAAAAAAATTCAACCTCCTTAATAAGCAAAGAAATACAGCAAGATACCATTTATCACCTCCCAAATTGGCAAAGAATGAAAAAAATGATAAACCTGGTGTGCTGAGGAAGGAAGAGGGGCAGAGAAAAGATACAAATCCATACACAGAACTGATCGGAGTATAAAGAAAAAAACAGCAGAACGAAGGCCCAAGATAAGTGCCAGGGAAAGAGAATTAACCATGGGGAGAGATGGACCAAAGGCTGCTTTTTTCCTGTCATCCTAATAGTAGTATTAACCTCTATATCTCTAAATAGCATATTTAAATAGCATCCCTTGAATTTTTCACTTTGAGACACTGTCTATCAAGTCATCTCTTTTATATCATCTCTCACTCCTTTCCTACCTCCTAGTTTCTCTCTCCCAAACTTCCCCCAACTCATCACTTTTAGATATTATCTACTGCTGTTTATCACACCATGGCAGCTTTCTTACACCTGCCTTTCCTGCATCCTGTTCTCATAACTGTATCTCATTTGGGGGCTAAATCTATATTCAGTATTTTCATTTTTATAATAATGTAATTTTTTTTTAACTGCAGATCAAGTAGTACCCTCCAATTCCACATTCTTTCTTTTTTAAAAAATTTATTTATTTATGGCTGCGTTGGGTCTTCGTTGCTGTGTGCAGGCCTTCTCTAGTTGTGATGAGCTGGGGCTACTCTTTGTTGCGGTGCACCGGCTTCTCATTGCGTTGCAGAGCACGGGCTTAGTTGCTCAGCTTAGTTGTTTCAGTAGTTGTGGCACGCGGGCTCAGTAGTTGTGGCTCGTAGGCTCTAGAGTGCAGGCTCTAGTTGTGGCACATGGGCTTAGTTGCCCTGAGGCATGTGGGATCTTCCCGGACCAGGGCTCGAACCTGTGTCCCCTGCATTGGCAGGCGGGTGCTTAACCACTGCACCACCAGGGAAGTCCTCCTCCTCCTTTCTAATACAACTTTGTGTTTTTCTGTAATTTACAAATTGCTTCGATTTTTTCATTTGCTTGCTTTTCTTAAAAGTCTGACCAGGTCTTCTAACATCCTTCAACAGCTCTGTGATCTCCTTTTAATACAATCTCCCCCAGGTTCAAATCCATCAGGTATTTTACCAGTTTTTTCATTTTCCCTGAGCCCTGGGGAGATCTCTCCTGGCCTCCTCTCCTCTCTAGTCTACACTGGTTGCTCACCAGCCCTGTAGCACAGCTATCATCCTGGGGCTTCCCTTCTTCACCACCAGTTTTAGAATTACCCCGTTTGTCTCCTGTGTTGGACTCTGTTTCCCAGATCCCTTCCTCTTTCTTGAGTTACTCTCTCATCTCAGTGGAGCACGATTTTCCATAGCTTTCTGAATTTTTTGAGTGTTTGTAGGTCTGCACATGTTTGTTTGTTTTTGCGGTACACGAGCTTAACATTCTGAGGAGCTGCCAGACTGTTTTCCAAGAGGTCACACCATCTCACCATCCAATCAGCGATGTACAAGGGTTTCAATTTCTCCATGTACTTGCCAACACTTTTTATCACATTTTTTGTTGTCACCATTGATTTTTTTAGACATCCTAGCGGGTGTGAAGTGATAAAGATTTATTTTTCTTCTTGAACCACGTTTCTTGCTTTGGTGTCCCACTGTCAGTCAGTCAACCAACTGATCGGTCATCAATCAGTCAACACAGGATCCATTCCCTATATCCTGGCTATGTTCTCTGAAGGATACAAAGAAGGTTAACATCCCCCACTTTAGGATCTACTCTCTCTTTACAAAACACAGAGGAAAGTTAACTCAAAGCAATCTATGATCAGTACGAGAATTCTTACTGGGGCATCTGGGGCCTTTTAGGGTCTGAGTTATGTCTGCCTCTCCAACCTTGTCTCTCTCCACTTATTGACCACTGCTTCCTAGCTACACTGTTCTTTCCACTTAAAAAATATATATATATTCTAAAGCTGTTTTCTGCCCCAGAGCCTTTGTCTTTGCTGTTCCTTCTCCTGGAGAGCTTCTCACCCAGCATCTACCATGTTACAGTATTCTTTTCCTTTGGTTTCAGGGACACCCACCCCATCACCCAAGCCAAGGCTGGCTTGCTGTTCTACATGCTCAGATCACCATCCACTTTTCCTTATTGCAGTAGGCATGGTGGGGAGTGGAGCTGTGAAGAGGTTCTGAAGCCAGGCTGCCTGGCTCCAGTTCTGCCTTTGATACTTACTAGCTGTGTAACCTTAGGCAAAATACTTGACTTCTGTGGATATGACTATAATAGAACCTAGCATATAAAGTCACTGAGAGGATTAAATGAAGTAGGTTATTTACCTTACTTAGAACTTGACGGGCATTCTCTAAATACTAGTCCCTATTATCACAATTATAAATTAAACAGGTTTTTTTTAATTGAAGTATAGTTGATTTACAATGCTGTGTTTGTTTCTGGTGTACAGCAAAGTGATTCAGTTATATACACACACATACATATATGTATATATGTTCTTTTTCATATTCTTTTCCATTATAGTTTATTTAAAGATATTGAGTACAGTTCCCTGTCCTATACAGTAGGACCTTACTCTTTACCTATTTTACATATAGTAGTTTGTGTCTGCTAATCCCAAACTCCTAATTTATTCCCCTCCCCGCTTTCCCCTTTGGTAACCATGAGTTTGTTTTCTACGTCTGTAAGTCTGTTTCTTAAACAGTTATTTACATAGATTTGAAAAGAAGGCAACTATACTCCAATAAAATTAATTAAAGAAAAGAAGTATGCCAGCCACCCAGCAAAGCAACAATGGGGGGAAGCGAGAACAGGGGCTGCAGGAGCCAGCCTCCTCCCTCGCCCTAGTTTTCCCTGATGAAGATGCAAGAGGCCCGAACTCCCGACTCTGCGCTGTCTTGCCTGCGAGACGCGCTCGCGTTCTGGGCTCTTCTCTTCCCCCGCAGCCAAATCCGTTCCGGTTTTTGCGGATCACCGCCCCTCCCTTCCCAGGCTGTAATCCACTTCCGCGTTTTGTTCGGTGCCCGTGGCGCCGGGGCGTGGAGGCGGTAATGCGCAAGCGCACAGGAATCCGGCCCGGGCTGAGCGCGCGGCCGGAAGGTTGCGGGTGAGGGAAGGGTCGGCCGCGGCTGGGGTGGCGGGCCTGGGGGTTGGGGGGTGGGGTTCGCGGCCCGGGTCGGAGTGGGCGGGGGTCTTGGTGAGGACCTCCGGGCTCCCAGGGTGCGCGGGGACCGGGCGGCCTGGGTCGGACGGCAGTGTGGGGCCGGGGGCAGACTCGGGCCGCCGTGACGCGGGCGCTGCGCGGGGCCGGGGCGGGTGGGAGGCGGCTCCTCCTCGTCGCGAACTCTCGGTGACCTTGGCTAAGTCACTCCATCCCCCTGAGTCGGCGCCTCCGTCTGTAAAGTGCGAATCACAAGCCCTGGCTACCAGCTGGGGCGGTTTTGGGGCTCGGTGGCTGGACCCCTGAAGGGTACCTGGAGTAGAGGGCGGTTCCCCAGGGACCACCCCGGCCTCGGTGAGGGAGAGGGGTCTTCCTCGCCTAGCATTGTTACAGATTTGGGGGAGGAGCTCTCACCTGTATATTTTTTAAACTCCAGAGTATTATGAAGTCGTTACAAAACTTTATAGTTTAACACAAACAAGAGACGTCAAGGGCCTCCTTGAGGCCCACGTTAAGCAGCTGTTCCTGGGATGCTCACGCTCCTGCTGGAGACGGCTCTGAGAGGCTTTGGAGAATGGTGTGCAGCCGTAGAGACCCTTAGCTTTAGAACTATTAGTGTTTGTAATTCCTCTTGTTTGCCACAACCCGTCCCGCCCACGTGGGAAATTGGGGCCCTGGCCAAGCAAGTTTAGTATCTGCCTTGGTGAACACTGGAGTCCCTCGGCTTTGCAGTGGACCAAGTTGTAGAGATTGAGGATGGAGGCGGTGCCATATCCTTTTTTGGTGGTGGAGTGGGATCTCAGACCCTTGTCCACGTAGGGATCCTCCTGGCATAGCACTGTTACAGATTTTGGGGAGGAGCTCTCACCTGTATATTTTTAAAACTCTGAGACCCTCCCTACGTGGGCAAGGGTCTGTAGTGTGATGGATACTCGATGACGAATGCTAGAAGGTCACAAAAGTAAGAAGCCCGTTAGATGTTCTAGGTTGGAAGAAATTCTGAGCATTTGAATTGACTTAAACTGCAACTTTTCACTGCAGGTGACTAGCATGCAGGTACCCGTTCTCTGACTTGCTGCCCCTCTTGTGACATGGCCCACCGCGGTGCGGAGAGGGACTTCCAGACGTCAGCGCGGCGCATGGGCACCTCGCTGCTCTTCCAGCTTTCGGTGCATGAGCGGGAGCTGGACCTGGTGTTTCTGGATCATAGCTATGCCAAGCCGTGGAGTGCCCACCCAGACGCCAGTAGCGCCCGCCCCACCCGCATGCTCTTTGTTACTCCCCGGAGGCAGCACGAAAGTACCATGTGAGTTTGGGCTTCTCTCCTCAGGGCGGCCATTGCCCTAACTGGGCAGTGATCAGATGGTTGGAGATTAGAGCGGATTTTACTGTGGGAGATTGTAAAGGGGGGGGGGGGCTTGGATGTTTAATTCAGGCATCACTGTTAAACATCGTGAGGTTATCAGGCCTATATGTGGACATCTGCATTCAAGATATCTAATGAGTTAGGAAAGCAAACAACCTGTTGCACTTAGATAACAGGACTTGTCTGGGAAGAGGAATTGAAGAGGATTATTTCAACTGTGAAGAAAAAGACTGAAGAGTTGACTTTTAAAAATTGCCACCTACGATTAGACTCTTTCCTTTAGTCCAGCGGTCTGCCTCCAACGCTGGCAGCAATAACCTTTTTGTGGTAATTCGATTTGCTTTTCCTGGCTTCACCTGGAAAGTTGAGGAGCATATGCCCAAGACCTTGCTTTCTCTCTTAGCTTGTTACAGAACTGTCACCATGGGTTGATCTCAACCCTTCCTAGGTCTGGTTACATATTCAGCCCGCCTGCATTATAGGGTAAGGACTTTTTAGTAAACTTACCATGTAATATGTGATACAATTACACTTGGCCTAAATAAACTCATTTAGCAGTTCTCTTGAGCTTTAAGGCGTTCTGATTACTGGTGTTTCAAGATTTGTTGATATATTCTATTTTGATGCTTAAATCATGCCCTTAATAATTTTATAAACTTTTATTGGGAAGAGGTGTTTTTGTTTGTTTGTTTTAATGTGACCTGATGTTTAATCTTTCCTCTGGCACAGGTTTTAGGTTTGTTGGAGAATAGAAATCTCGTGTTTTGCTTTTTTAGATCCCCCAGTGAGCCTTTATGAGCTAGAAGTACCATGATGGGTGTGTTCAACACGTGTAGAATAGTGGTTTTTATTTCTTTTCCCAGTGAGGGCGGCATTTTGTTGGCCTATTTTGAATGTACAGGGCATGGGATCTGTGACTTTAGGGAATAGTCCAGCATAATCCTGATGCTTCTGGCCTAGGGCATAACTGAAGAGCTCTTTTAAATAGAATTTAAGGTCTTTCTCTTAGTTATGTAATAGCTTCTTGATATTGAGACTCCTGTGTTCATATCTCATGATATTTTCTTAAAATGAGATTTTGTGGGTTTGGTCATTTTAGTGCTCAGAAAATTATTTCCTTTTATAGACTGGCTCCATATATTGGCCCTGAAAGTGGGGGTTTGGCATGTTTTGGGAACTCTTTAGGCCATTGGGTCCAGAATGTGGTTGCAATGGGGGGGGGTGTAAGTGGGAGCTGAGGGAGAAGTTGGCAGAGGCTACCTCATGTAGGAATTTGATTCTAAGAGTTGGTAAGAAGTCATTGAAGGATTTTAAGCGAGAGATTGGATTTTTATTTGAAAAGATCACTCTCAATTTTTGTTGAATAGATTATAGTGCAGGAGTGGAATAGAGAAGACCTGCTTAGGAGACCATTGCAGTGGTTGGGGCCAGAGATCATGAGCCTGATGGAGCAGGAATAGTACAGGTGGAGAAAAACCGTTGGCCTTGAGGTGTATTTTGTAGGTCGATCCAACATGCCCTGCTGTAGTGAATTCGAAAGAGTGGGCAGGGTTAAGGGGAAAGGCGAAATTAGGATGACTCTTAGATTTCTGGCTTGAGCAGCTGGGTGGTGCCATGAGTTGGGGAAGACTTGGGGAAGATATGGTTGGAATAGTGAAATCAGGAGTTCTATTTTAGGAACACAAGTTTAAGTATCTTGTCCAATGTCTGGTCCACAGAAGAGAATCAGCTCTTTCACCCACCACCAAATCTAGCTGCACATTATTTCACTTCATTTCATAATGATGTAACTATTCCAGCCATTGGGAATGGATACAATAACATCATTGAGGTCAAAAAGTTAAAGTCATGTTAGGTAGATAGCCAGTAGACCAGTTTGATTTACATCGTGTTTTGGGTGACAAAGTTGGTGCAGTGAAGGACCCTCATGGCACTAGGATTTCTTTAACATTTTAAAATATGAAAGATCTTCAGGTATCCACTTGTGTTTGTTTCTGTTGTAGGCTTTTTAACAGATTGAGTAAGCTAAGGCGTCTGCATTCCAGGTGATCTGTCTTAGGCAGTCATAGGCTTTTATAACATATCATTAACTACCAGTTGACTTGCTAAGGAAAGGGCAGGTTTGTATGAATTTATTTAAAACTCTAGACCAACACTGCCCAACAGAACTCTGTAGTGATAGAAGTGTTCTGTATCTGTTCTGTCCAGCAAGGGAGCCTTAGGCAGATATGTGTGTTGAGCACTTGAAATGTGGCTTGTGTGACTGAGGAACTTAATTTTTAATTCTGTTTATTTATTTATTTAGGCCAGGCTGCACAGCTTGCAGGGTCTTAGTTCCCCAACCAGAGACTGAACCCAGGCCCTTGGCAGTGAAAGCACAGAGTCCTAACCACTGGACCACCAGGGAATTCCCTCTAATTTTTATTAATTTAAATAGTTCCATGTGGCTTATAGCTACTGTACTGGAAAGCACGTTTAGGCAATCACCCAAATGCTTAGGGAATATATTTGTCCTTTTTAAAAAAGTAGCTCTTTGTCATTTTTGCATAGGTTCATTTTAAAACGACTTTGTGTTCCCCCAGCACATACCAGCATGTCAGAGGGAAGAGATCTAGACAAGTGTGGGAAAGATGACTTTGGATCATAATTTTCCTGTGGATACAATATGCTTATGCATACTCTAAAGCTGATTAGGGACTTCCCTGGGGGTCCAGTTGTTAAGACTCCCCGCTTCCAATGCAGGAGGCACGGGTTCGATCCCCGGTCGGGGACCTAAGATGTCGCACGGTACAGCCAAAACAAATAAATAAATAAAAGCTGATTATTTTAAAGAGACGTTTTTGGCAACCAGATGATCGTTAAACACCTGTGTTGTGTGAAGTACGTGTGGCTGGTCCTATTTCCTCTCTTCTTTACAGCGAGTCAGACGTCCCAATAGATGTGGAGACAGTCACGTCAACCCCTGTGCCACTTTATGACAATCAGAAGGCACGCAGCGTGATGAACGAGTGCGAGCGGCACGTCATCTTCGCCAGGACGGATGCGGATGCGCCTCCGCCTCCAGAGGACTGGGAGGAGCATGTCAACAGGTAGGCTGCTTCTAAGAGGACTGGGCACTCCAGGGTTAATAGTCGCCGCACTGTAAACGTGTTGTGTCATTTTCACTGAAACATATTTATTAGGAGCTTATTTCATTTGTAGCCACATGAGTCAGAATGTTCTCCGGTCTCTGCATGATAACTCTCAGCTCACTGTGCAGTGAGCTTCTTGGGAGGAGAGCTTGTGTCTCAGCCATCTTTCCATCCCTGACACCTAGGACATTGCCTGGCACATAGTAGGCATATAGTAAATGTTGAGTGAATAAATAAATGAGTTAAACTTGATAGGTATGACTCGCTCTCTAGCGTATATAGTACATGTCATGTTATGTACTAACATACGTGTATGTCTGAGTTACCCAGACTGCTAGGAAAAAGCCCTGTTAAATAAATATCCATTTGTATGACACTGTATTTACATTGTCTGTAATTAGGGTAGTGAATATGTTCTGGAGTCGTACGTAAAGCTAACAGATGTTTGATTTGAGTGGCTTTTAAAAATAGATTTGTAGTCTGTGGTTTTGGAGGAACGCTTCACCCCATTTTCATGAGTTTGCTGCCTAGTTTTATTCTCTTACAGCCTACTCACCGTGGGGACTCAACACTCCTCTTTAGGTCATTTGTTGTTGTTCATTTGGCAGACATTTATTTATCTTTCATTTATTACATAAAACTTTATGAAGATAAAATTTATGTACCATACAATTCACCTATTTAATGTGTACAATCAGTGGTTTTTAGTATATTCATCACCACAGTCAATTTGATGAACGTTTTCCTTAACCCCAAGAGAAACACCATACCCATTAGCAGTCACTTCCCATTTCCTCCCAACCCCTCCGGTGCCTAGCAACCACCAGTCTACTTTCTGTCTTTCTAAATTTGCCTTTTCTGAACATTTTATATAGATGGAATCATATAGAATGTGGTCTTTTGTGACTGGATTCTTTCACTTAACATAATGTTTTCAAGATTCCTCCATGTTGATGCATGTGTCAATATTTCATTCCCTTTTAATGCTGAATGATATTCTATGGTATGGATGTACCACATTTTGCTTATCCATTCAACTGTTGATGGATATTTGGGTTGCTAACACTTTTTGGCTATTACGAATAATGTCACTATGAATATTCATGTACTTGTTTTTTAAAAAATAAATTTATTTATTTTTATTTATTTATCTTTGGCTGCATTGGGTCTTCGTTGCTGCCGCGGGCTTTCTCTAGTTGTGGTGAGCGGGGGCTACTCTTTGTTGCAGTGCGTGGGCTTCTCATTGTGGTGGCTTCTCTTGTTGCGGAGCATGGGCTCTAGGCAAATGGGTTTCAGTAGTTTTGGCATGCGGGCTCAGTAGTTGTGGTGCACCGGCTTAGTTGCTCTGCAGCATGTGGGATCTTCCTGGACCAGGGCTTGAACCCGTGTCCCTGCATTGACAGATGGATTCTTAACCACTGGGCCACCAGGGAAGTCCCCATTTACTTGTTTTGTGTGGACATACGTTTTCATTTCTCCTGCATATATACCTAGGAGTGGAATTACTGGGTCATATGATTACTCTGTCTAACTTGTGAGGAGTTTTCAGATTGTTCTCCAAAAGGGCTACATCATTTTTACATTCCCACCAGCAGTGTATGAGAGTTCCAGTTTCTCCACGTCTTTGGCAACACTTGTTTTTAATCTGTCTTTTTCTTATTATGACCATTCTAGTGGGTATGAAGTGACATCTCATTGTGGTTTTAATTTGCAATTCCCTCATGGCTCTCTCTATATGTATTTACCTACTAAGGGAATGTGAAGATCTTTATATCAGGGGTTGGTAAGTGGTAAACTTGCTGTAATGTTGGAGAGCTCTTACTTTATAATAATGGAAGAACAAGAAGTAATTTGGTAGGAGGAAGGGTAGGAAAGTTTGAGGCTAATTGGCATGGTTTATGAGTTTGGCTGGAAGCAGGGAATGAGACTGAGCTGGTGTGTTTATGTGATCAGGATAGTAGCTGTTGAAGGAGGAGCAGTTCTGCACCTTGGCTGAAGAGCTTTTGAAGAAGTTGTTGGGGGTCTTGAATTGGAATTAACATTGTGCCCTGAGAAGGGGAAATGCTCTCTAGAGCTTCAGATAAAGAGGAAAACTTCTGTGAATGAAGATCAGCTACTAGAATATTACCGGAGTCAATGAATTCAGCAAAGTAGTTTATCACCATTGTTACAGTTAATAATACTAAAAATACTGACAGTGGTAGTAACAAAAGAGAACTACCATTTGTAGAGTGCTTTCTAGGTGCCAGGCATTGTGCCAAGCGCTTCATATGCATTATCTCTTTTAAATCTCACAACTCTCCTAGGCATATCCCTTCCTCATCTCTATTTTACAAATGAAGAAACCGAGCTCGGGGAGTTGAAGAAAGCTTAGGAAGTAGTGGAGCAGCGATTTGTTTAAAGTGAGCAGTCTGACTCTGGAGCCCAGTGTTCTCAACTGCTGTACCTTCTCTTTAAGGGTAGTAAAAAGAGAGAGCAGTTAGTTATGGCTGAACAAGGTGGCCTCACACTTATGTGTCCTTTATGGCGTTGGTTGCCTTGTCCTCAGTTTGCAGTTTCAGAAACTGCATGGGAGAATTGCATGAATTTTTTGATCAGTTCGCCCATGGTCATGGTCAAAAGGTTTTAGGGGACTCTTCATGTTTACCAAAGTCATCAGAGACTTAATAATACATATGAATACCAGTTTCTTAATTTATAAGGAGAGATACAACTGCAAGGCAGATGAGACACTGGGGTGGCCTGGCCCAGAGCATTGATTCTCAGTAGGAGAATCTGGGAAGCTATTCTGTTCCCGCAGTGGATGGCGAGTGGACAGTCTGCACAGGAGGCGCCCTCCTTCAACAAGGTAGCTGGATGCACCCATCTTTTCCTCAAAGCAAGACGGGCCCACAGAGTTAGGCCAGGGCACACCTCCACCTGCCCAGTCCTGCAGAGAAACACTGACAGATTCTAATCTTTGGCTTGTCTTTCTCCATGTGGACCTCCATCCCTGTGTTATGACATTGCCACAGATTGATATGATTAATTAGCGCTCAGTTTATCTCAGATTATTTGTCTTTTAGTGTCTGATGAGATTTTGGAGGCGTCCTTCTCCCATTAGCAACAGGCTTACAAACCATCTCTTCAGGTAGGTTACTTTTGAACACAGCTAATTTCATTATTTGATGGTACGTACTGGCTTCAATTTCAGAGGTCACCACTTTATGACCTTGTTCCCAAGTTCTGGATCTGTAGCCTGTTTGGACGTTGCAGTTAGTTCTCTCTGCTTGATTATAATCATCTTGTTGCCATTCTTTCCCTTGATTTGATTGTTAAATTGCTGCTGCTTTTCTTCCTGTATAAAATCATGTAAAATTAGTTTCCCACATCAAGAACTCATGGACTATATAGGACAGCTCCCTAGAAATCTGTTTTTCCTCAGAGAGATTCCTGACCTCTCTTATCAGTGGATTCAGAAACTTAATTTTCTTTTTTAGTGCCCTATTTCACCCTCTTGAATTATTTTAGTAGCAACTGCCTTCAGATAACTTTCTATGTTTAGAAAATGAAGGCCCCCCACCCAGCCTGAACTGACTCTGAGTTTCTCTAGTAATCCCTGATATTTCATGAAACAGTTTAATATCCCTCTCTTCTTGATTAATTGTCTAGATCAGGGGTTGGCAAACTGTGGCCTATGTGCCATATCCAGCCCATTGCTTATTTTTGTATGGCCCATGAGCTAAGAATGGTTTTTACATTTTTAAGTGGATGAAAAAAATTTTAAAAAGACACAAGAAATTCAGATTTCAGTGTCCATAAATACAGTTTCATTGGAACACAGTCATGCCCACTCATTTAGGTATTGTCTGTAGCTGCTTTTGCACTACAGCTGCGGAGTTGCATAGTTGTGATGGAAACCATATGGCACACAAACTCTAAAATATTTACTATCCAGTCCGTTATAGAAGAAGTTTGCCGACCTCTGGTCTAGATTGCGTTCTTCTGTCTGCATGCCAAAATCGTGTGACCTGGAGAACCTTTGAAAATGTTATACATTTGCTGGTATAGTAATGTTGTCCCCAAGAAGTTGGACCAGCTTTTTCCCCCAGATGTTTGTCAAATGCCAAGTTTAATTAGATGCACAGCTTTTCAAGGACATTTAACAAAATACTCCTGACATATGATACTTCGGGGCATTGCTCTCAAATGGATTTTAGGACGTTGTCAACATTTCAGTAAAAGAATCTAGTGTCCTAAAGCAGGTTGTCTTATCTTAGAAATCAGAACTTCTGAATTCAATTGAAAAAAATTCTTCTTTTCTAAATTTGCTCTAATTATATCTCTCAATATTGTATGTATCTCTATGTTAATCTCAGATGGATGTTTGAAATTTTGAGTTCAAGATCTTTGAGTTGTTTATTTTCCCTCCCTCTCCCTTCCTCTCTCCCTCCCTCTCTCTGTCCCTGTCATTCCTCTCTTCCTTTCTCCTGGTGTTTAAGCAAATAATTTTATAATCTGAAAAAGTAAATGTGACCTTTTTCTTCTCTCTGATGTTCTTTCTCTCTCTCTCCTTGCCTTCTGGTTTAAAAAAAAAATCCTTTAGACATTTTAATATTGAATTAGTATCAGAGAAGGAATTACCTTTGAAAATATCAGGTTCTGGGACTGATGCGACTTTCTGGCTGCTTTGGATAAGAGGAGCCAGAAGTCAGAATGTCATTCGGGTTCAGTGGGAGCGTGGAGAACATTACTGTCTGATCTCATCTAAGCAATGGAGAGAAGGCATTTTTGCACTCATGAAAGTTGAATAGGTTTAGGTGGGGGGAGTGTGTTGACTCACCACAGTTCCCATCAGCTATTTGACTGTTCAGACTGGTATTTAAAATTCTGTCTCCTGTTTTTAAATTTTTCCTTAATTATATCTTTTGCATGCTCTTAATCTTGGGTTAGATCATTTTTTTCTGCCCGCTTAATTTTCCAGCCTCCCACAAAACTGGCAAAATATAGACAACATGTTTCAGTTCTTGGAATCACTTTGTTATATATCCAGCAACAATCCTCAGAACTTTTTCTGGGGCTTTTAGACTCTCAACATTGTGGTTTTTCAATTTAATGTCGGCTGTCATTGGTGTATGGTAGTAATTTCTAAATAGCTTGTAGTCCCCCTCCCGTTTTGTTCACATCATTTTCCTTGCTCCTGTCATTTCGGGTTTCAGAATAAACATAGAGTAAGAAAAACAAATAGAGAGAACATCCTGTTGTATAATAAAGAACAGGATAATTTTGGAAACACTGTCGGTACCTCATAAATAAAAATTATACCTCATTCTCTGTCCTTGGGATTAAGGTTTGCAACATGATCAATAGGCTTTGAGAAAGGTCAAGAGGTTGTTGAACATGAAGAAATTGTATTCATTGTTTAACCTGTTTGATTATCACTGAGCATTGTTGCTGGGGGTAAGGCTGCAGTATAATACTGCTTTCAAGACGTCGCAGGTTCTTTATACGTATTATTTTTACAGAACTGAAATTCTAAAATTTTAACACAGATCTTCCATTTCCACTTCAAAAGATTTATCCTTCAGCGATACTTGCACAACCATGTAAAGATATAGATAGAATAGATGTGTGTTTGAGTGTATTGGGGAGAGGAGGGATGGTCACTGTGACTGTTTATAATAGCAATAAAAGGGACATAACCTAAATGCCCACCAGTAGGGTAGAACCAGCCATTAAAAGCAAAGAAGTTTATTAAAATGGAAATATCCATGTATCTCCAGAGAGCTTTCTATAACCACTTGTGGACATCCTCTGTCTCCTCCCGCCACCACCAAATCCCCAAGCCCATCCAAGAATCACTATGCATATGAGAGATGCTACTCATGTTAGTGTGTTGTACATTTAAATAATGTGAAAGAAAATGAGATTATGAACCAGTGGGCTGGAAGATGCTGGTTCCCACAAACCTTCCTGGCCCAAAGTATCCTGAGGCCCAACTTCCCCCATCTCCCAAATCCAGAATCTCTCTGAATATCAAGCCACAACAAAAACTGACTAGATCCTAATGAAGTAGCAGAAATTAAGCCAAGAGAGCTATGGGAAAAATAAGAAAAAGGACAATTCCAAGAAACCTAAGACTGCTTCTAGTATGCCACAAGGGGTTGATGAGAGGAGGATGAGAGGCTTTGGAGGTTAAAGCGGATTTGGCTTTGGCAACAAAAGCTACCACAGGTAGAGGGTACTCCCGAAGAATTCTGTGATCGTGGACTTCAGCTGCTCTCGTGGAACTCGTCCTCCCATCAGTAGTTATAGCTACCTGAGCTTGTCATTGTTAGAAGGAACCGTAAAGATCATCTAGTCCGTCTCTTTTACAGTCAAGGAGACTGAGGGCACACAGCCAACCCCTGGCTCATAGCTAGTGTTCTCCTGGACTGTGTAACTGGTAAGTTGTCAGACTGGAGACAGAAGGAAAGGATAGTGGGATAACTGTGCAATGTGCATAACAAAGGGTAATGCCTTCCATCTGCGCGTTTACTGGGCCATGTTGTTAGTGTTAGAGAGATGACCTGTAGAAAAGAGGCTGTCTGGTTGGTGGGTTATGATGGGAAAGATGCTAGTCTGTTATAAAGTAAGAGAAATGGAGATTGCTGAAGTTGTTTGAAGCAGCTTTGTTGCGGTTCAGGCACCCTGTATAGTGAAGGGCTCACTTTGCAGTTGGCCCACATGGCGTATCCGTGTTCCTCTGCTGCTTAGGACCCAGGCGCTTCTGTGGTAGGGAGTGAGAGGGTCTGAATTTGTACTCCACTGTTGACAGGATTTAGAACGTAGTATGCATACAATTCATCCGTTTCTTCATTCAGCAGATGTTCAAGTCCCTACTGTGTGTCAGACACTGCTTTATGTGCTGGGGATATAGCACTTAAAATGGACAAAAATCTCTGCCATCTTGGCCTTTACATTCTAGCAGAGGAAGACAAACCAAACAAATAAATAAAATGGATACAATGTGAGGTGGTGGTATGGCTGGAATTGGGGATAGGGAATCCCAGGGTGGGAGTGAGGTGTCGGCAGTTTTAAGTACAGGTGAGTCAGGGAAAGCCTCAGCAGGTGACATTTGAACAAGGACCTGGAGACTGGAGAGGGAGCCATTGTTTCAGGTAAGGGGAATGGATGGTTAGGGCCCAGTCTGTGCTGTGGGAGCTTGCAGGATGTGCATGGGGGAAATAAGGGGAGGGGGCAATGTGGGGAAGTACAGTAAGCTGGAGACAGTCATGGAGGATGAGGTTGGAGAGGCAGGGGTGGTCCAGACAGCCCATTGCAAGCACTTGGGCTTTCAGCTGATTGAAATGGGGCCATTGAAGGGTTTGAGCTGAGTGACATGATCTGATTTAGGTTTTTGATTGATTTTCTTCCAAAATTGGTTTTCCAAAAGGTGGTACTAATTTATATTTTCATCCACAAAGTTTGGAGGGATCTATTTTCTTATACCCTCACAACAGAGTACTACTGAACTTCTTATGACTACATTTTTTTTAAATTAATTTATTTTATTTTTGGCTGCATTGGGTCTTTGCTGCTACACGTGGGCTTTCTCTAGTTGCGGTGAGTGGGGACTACTCTTCGTTGCAGTGCCTGGGCTTCTCATTGCGGTGGCTTCTCTTTGTTGCGGGGCATGGTCTCTACATCCGCGGGCTTCCGTAGTTGTGGTGCACGGGCCTAGTTGCTCCACAGCATATGGGATCTTCCCAGACCAGAGCTTGAACCCGTGTCCCCTGCATTGGCAGGCGGATTCTTAACTACTGCGCCACCAGGGAAGTCCCTACATTTATTTATTAATATTTATTTATTTGGCATCAGGTCTTAGTTGCAGCACCAGGTTCTTCGTTGTGGTGTGTGGGCTTCTCTCTAGTTGTGGCACACAGGCTCTAGAGCGTGTGGGCTCAGTAGTTGCAGCGTGCGGGTTCTGTAGTTGGTGGTGCGCAGGCTCTAGAGCACAGGCTTAGTTGCCCCATGGCATGTGGGATCTTATTTCCCCGACCAGGGATCGAACCCACATCCCCTGCATTGGAAAGCGGATTCTTAACCACTGGACCACCAAGGAAGCCCCAGGGGGGTTGACTGCCTTTTTTTTGTTGGGTTTTTTTTTTTTTTTTTTTTTTTTTTTTTTTTTTTTTTTTTTTTGCGATACGCGGGCCTGTCACTGCTGTGGCCTCTCCCGTTGCGGAGCACTGGCTCCGGACGCGCAGGCTCAGTGGCCATGGGTCACGGGCCTAGCTGCTCCGCGGCATGTGGGATCTTCCCGGACCGGGGCACGAGCCCGTGTTCCCTGCATTGGCAGGCGGACTCTCAACCACTGCACCACCAGGGAAGCCCGGTTGACTGCCTTTTCATGAACTGCCTTTTCATGTTCTTTGCCCATTGTTTTTGAGTGTTTTGTCTTTTTCTTAATAGTTTTCTAGAGGCTTTTTCTATTTTAATGAAACAGTAGTTATTTTTTCATTGTGTTTTGACTTCATTTATGATACTTTATTTTTTCCTTTACAGAGATTTGAAATTTTTATGTAGTTACATTTATCTTTCTTCTTTTTATGACTTCTAGGTTTTAGGTCGTACTTAGAAAGTTTTACTCATTCTAAGATATAGATTAGATAGGGAGATAGATTTTTTTTAATTACTGTTTTTTCCTAGTACTTTGGTCATTTTATTTTTATTTAACTTTTTATTCCAGTTGAAATTTATTTTGGTGTAAAGAGTGATGTGTAGGGATCCAGATTTTCTTTTTCCAGTTGGCTAGTGGTTGTCACAGCCCTATTTACTTTATCCCTACTGATTTGGAGTCCTACCTTGATCTCACTCCAGGTTCTCATTTGGGTCTGACATCCACCTAAAATTTTTTAAAGGAGATTGAATCACCAGTTTATTTTTTATTTATTTATTTATTTTTTTCGGTACGCAGGCCTCTCACTGTTGTGGCCTCTCCCGTTGCGGAGCACTGGCTCTGGACGCACAGGCTCAGCGGCCATGGCTCACGGGCCCAGCCGCTCTGCAGCATGTGGGATCTTCCCGGACTGAGGCACGAACCCATGTCCCCTGCATTGGCAGGTGGACTCTCAACCACTGTGCCACCAGGGAAGCCCCTCACCAGTTTATTTTTATGGCAGGGAGAGTTGGTAAACAATTGGGCGTCTTCTGTTACCTTTCTCTTAGTATCTTTAGGAAGATTACTGGCCAGAGTTGCAGTATCAGAGTAATTAAGATGGCCAGGAGTGGGGCGGAGGGGGGCTTTAGTCAGCTGCACACTGCTGTGTTGCGTGTCATTAGGTGGGGACAGGAGCAGTAGGACAGGTTTCTAATTGCAGGGAGTTTACAGCTGAGCTGGAGGAGGAGCCATAAAGCCTTCCATGAGCAAGGTAACAGTATGTCTGCCAGGGTCATACGCAGGGGTGATGCAGAGTACACTTATATGGGACAGGCCATTCAAAAGTAAATTTGTTAATTGTGTGATATACAGGGAAAAATGGAAAAGGGAGAAAGCTTAGTGAGGGGTGGATTGTTAAGGAGTGGGAGAATAGCCACTGCATTTGTTATATTTTCGCTCCTAAAGCTGATTTAAATAGACCTCTTATCTTAGTCTGAGGTTTTAGTACATTTAAAATGCTTTCTCATCCTGTCTGCCTTTTTGTGTGAAATATTAAACTTGTGAAATTCAAGTATGTCTGTGCAATGGTGCCATGCTTTTGTTTACTAATGGATTATATTAGCCACTAGGTAATTAATTACCTTTGCTAGCACCAAAAAGACTCTGTTTGTGACTGGTTTTGACTTGTAGTGTGTATGTTAATACAAGTATATGTTGAGGTGATTCATTGGCAGGATTGGGACCAGGATCTGGGTGTTGTGCTTTAGCTTCGTTCTAAGCTACTTTGAGTTATACTGTTTCATAGTGGGAACAAAAAAACATGACATAATCTTCTCTGTACAGTGTACATGCATGGCGAGCATCCCCAGGGTTTGACTTTAATTCCTCAGAGTTTCTCTTATAGGACTGGCTGGACAATGGCCCAGAACAAGCTATTCAACAAGATCCTCAAAGCCCTGCAGTCTGATCGGCTTGCCCGCTTGGCCAACGAAGGGGTAAGACTCTAGAAACCTGCCCACCGTGGGCTCCCCCTAGTTCGGGCCTCACGGGCTAGCTGACCTCACCCCGCTCCCCCCCCTCACATTGGTAACGAGGTGGCCCTCATACTTTGTCCCCCACTTACATCTCTCAGGCTTGTAACGAGCCAGTGCTGCGCCGTGTTGCTGTGGACAAGTGTGCGAGGAGAGTGCGGCAAGCTCTGGCGAGTGTGAGCTGGGACACCAAGCTGGTCCAGTGGCTGCACACCACCCTGGTGGAGACCTTGAGTCTGCCCATGCTGGCCGCCTACCTGGATGCTTTGCAGACACTGAAAGGGAAGGTGAGGCTGTAATTGGCGTCTGCCCTGTCCTGGGGTAGCCAGCCTCCGCTGTGGGTTTAGGAAGTGGGGTTGGGCGAGGTCATTGCCTGGTCAGCCTGGAGGGCATGACTGAAGCTAATGGGTTTGTTATCAAAATAGGAGACATGGTATCATTTCGTGTTTTCACCTGGCGTAAATGTCTCTAGCCCTCCTGAAAACCAGAGAACATGTTTAGCCTCTACAGCCCTGCAGCTTGTGGTTTGAGGTGAGGTGAGAAAGGAGAAGATGAGGGGTTTACCAGAGAGGGGTGTTGAGAGCGGGGCAGGAAGCAGACCCGTGGTGCTGAGAGTGCGGGGGTGCGCGCGGGGAGGTGTTCCGGAGCAGGGAGCGCCGTGATGTGATGCCTCGCTCTCTCCTCATCATGATGAGCCTTCGGTAGCAACACTTTCACTTCAATCATTCTTTATAAAGCGTATCGTTAACTTTCCCAGCTTTCTTACTTAGACGGTATTGCACAGAGTTAAACTGGTATTCTTCATGACTGCAGTTTATTTTGGTTGCAGTTATTGCACTGGACTGTGTTTGGTGTGATTGGAGTACAGGTTCTGGGGGCAGACTGCCTGGCTGATCTCATCTTGATTACTAATTAGCTGTGTAATCTTGGATTAGTGTCTTAATTTCCTCCTCTCTAAAAAAATGGTTGATACTAATACCTATCTAGGATTTTTGTGAAAATTCATTAATCGAGATAGAATGCTTGGCACAAAGTTTGGCACGTAGGAAACCCACAGTAACTATTAATGGTTTATAAGTGGTACCATCATTTTTAGAGTGTTTTGCTCCAATACAGAATGGCCTCAGGCAACTTGGATTAATTCAGTTCTTGACTTTTTTTTTTTTTTTTTAATGGTTTTCTTCTCCTTTGCAGGAAGCTGGCCTGTTTTGTTGCTATAATTTACCTGGCCAACAGCTTTCCCCAGCCATATTCCCCCAATTTCCAGGCTTATTGTTTCCTACCTGTTTGTTACTTGAAGGTGGCTGAGTTTGAAAGCAAAAGAAGACTGGTTTAGTGTGGAAATAAAACACAACTCAGGACCAGATGCGTTACTAAAATGCATGGTAGGAAATTTGACATTAATTTATACATTCAACTATTTTGTGCCTATAATGTGCCAGGCACTGGGATGAGCAAGACAGAAATGCTGTCTACTCTGATGGAGCTTATTTTCTAGTGGAGAAAGAGACAAAAGAAAAGATAGTCCCAGACTTCCCCCTGTGCTGCTCCTCTGCCCAGGAGGTGAATAGGGGGCAGGCATGGGCACAGGGTGGGTGTGGAGCCAAGACAGGCCCCTGGCCGAGAACAGTGGCTTGTGAGTATTTCAGGCATTTTAAATGTTCTCCACAGCATTCTACCTATGGGAAGAGTAGGCATTGGTGAATATCCCCTAGGAGATGAGTATTAGTAGTGCCCAGAGCCCACTTCTCTGCCTTACATTGCATGGCCAGTATGCCTTGGAGGTCATTTCCCTCGTAAAGAAGTTTGCCCTGCTCCCCCACTGAAGTAACTGTCTGGATGTTCCCAAGTGAATGAAGTGGTGTAAGTGGTGTTCAGGTTTATTGAGGATGATGGACCACTGGCGGGACTCCACAGGTGTGCACAGTGCATGCTGCCCAGCCCTGCTTCTAGGTCATGGTGTGGGTTAGCTGGAATGGCAAAGGACACACAGTCAGCAAGGTCCCAGACTGTGAGCCGCTGTCCGCTTGAGGCTCTGCTCTCAGTGGTTCCTCTCCCTTCAGGCTCTTGTTTTCCCACGACTCTCAGATTCACAGCAAATACTTAGGTTGTTTCCCACAATTTCTAATGTTCCTGCTGGATGAAAATGCAGGTAGATGGGATCGTGCTCTTGGCCCAGCTACTCTCACCATCAGACCTATTGTAAGGGGAGCAGAGAAGGTATAGACCGTAGCCTCGTCATTGTCTGCTGAGAGAGATGCAGAGCTGGAGAGACCAGGGATGCTTGGTCTGCCTGGCTCCAAGCAGAGAAGTTGGTTATTGATTAATTATTTCTAAGTATTCTTATTTACAGAAAGTGAGTTTCAAGGCTTTGTCATTTGAGAGGTGTACTCTTATTACTGCCAGATGAAAGCTCTTAAAGTCTAATTCTGTCAGATCCTCTACCTCAAGGTGTTGAGTAGCTCACAGTGACAAAGTAAGTTACAAGAAATGGCCAGTTTAGGGTAAAGATCCTTTGCAGTTGGGCCCTAGCCTTTGTTACTAGCCTTACATCCTCCTACTTCCTTGCTCGAATTCTCGACTTCAGGCCATCTGTGCCTAGAATAAGCCCTGTTCTTTCTTGCTTATATCTGGTGTCTCTGATTAGAAAGCTTTTCCCCGTCTTCTGTTAGAATTCTTCAGAGTGCATCTCACTTCACATGCTGCATCTTCAGATGAAAGTTGCCTGCTCGCTTCCCTCTTCTCTGTTAGATGCTTTGAATCATAGTGTGAGGCTTATTTTTCTTTATGGCACTTATCAGCCCCTCCTCTTTTGTTGTTTGTGTGCTTGTCTTCATTAACCCTTGTAGATTAAATTCCTTTGCAGTAAGCACTAAGCTGGTGTCTTGTAACAACAGTGTTGTGTAAACATTTGTTTCTTGAATTAAACTGAGAAAGTCGCATAGTTATATTCCCCTCATTTCTTTTATTTTTAAAAATTTATTTATTTTTGGCTGCGTTGGGTCTTCGTTGCTGTGCACGGGCTTTCTCTAGTTGCAGCGAGCGGGAACTACTACTCTTCCTTGTGGTGCGCGGGCTTCTCATTGCAGTGGCTTCTCTTGTTGCAGAGCATAGGCTCTAGGCGCGCGGGCTTCAGTAGTTGTGGTGCACTGGCCTAGTTGCTCTGCGGTATATGGGATCTTCCTGGACCACGGCTCGAACCCGAGTCCCCTGCATTGGCAGGCGGATTCTTAAGCACTGCACCACCAGGGAAGTCCCACCCCTCATTTCTTGTACAGAAACCTTTTTAGTCTTGCTCTTTCAAAATTAGGATCACTGTCCTTGCTTATCATTGCCTGGAATAGCTTATCTTCTTGTCCTATCTTTGCATTTTTTATTTTAATTAGAGTATAATTGACATATAGCATTATATTAGTTTCAAGTATACAGTATAATGATTTGATATTTGTATGTATTGCTAGATGATCACCACAATAAGTCTAGTTAACATATGTCACCACACATAGTTACAAACATTTTTTTTTCTTGCGATGAGAATTTTTAAGATCTACTCTCTTAGCAACTTTCAGATCTGGAATACAGTGTTATTAACTGTAGTCACCGTGCTGTACGTTACATTCCATGGCTTTATTTATTTTGTGCTTTTTGATCCCTTTTACCCATTTCACTATCCTCCACCCGCTCCCTTTGGCAACCACCAGTCTGTTCTTTGTACCTATGAGTTTGGTTTTTTGTTTTGTTTGTTTTGTTTTTCTTTAGATTCCACATGCAAGTGAGATCATACAGTATTTATGTTTCCCTGTCTGACTTAACTTCACTTAGCACAGTGCCCTCAGGGTCCATCCATGCTTTCACAAATGGCAAGATTTCCTTCTTTTTTTATGGCTGAATAATGTGTGTGTGTGTGTGTGTGTGTGTGTGTGTGTGTGTGTGTGTAGAAAACGTGGCATATATATATATATATGTATATATATATATATGCGCCACATTTTCTTTATCCATTCATCCATCAGTGGACACTTAGGTTGTTTCCAATATCTTGCCTATTGTACATAATGCTGCAGTGAACATGGGGGTGCATATATCTTTTTGAGTTATTGTTGTTTTCTTCAGATAAATATACGGAAGTGGAATTGTTGGATCATATGATAGTTCTAGTTTTATTTATTTATTATTTTTTTTAAATTTATTTATTTTTTGTGTGGTACGCGGGCCTCTCAGTGCTGTGGCCTCTCCCGTCGTGGAGCACAGGCTCCGGATGCACAGGCTCAGAGGCCATGGCTCACGGGCCTAGCTGCTCCGCGGCACATGGGATCCTCCCGGACCGGGGCACGAACCCGTGTCCCCCGCCTCGGCAGGCGGACTCTCAACCACTGCGCCACCAGGGAAGCCCTATTTTTAATTTTTTGAGGAACATCCTTAATGTTTTTCGTAGTAGCTGCACCAATTTACATTCTCACCAATGTGCACAGGGGTTCCCTTTTCTCCACATCCTTGCCAAAATTTGTTAATGCTTGTCTTTTTGATAATAGCCATTCTGATAGGTGTGAGATGATATCTCATTTTGGTTTTGATTCGTATTTCCCGTATGATTAATAATGTTGCGCATCTTTTCGTGTACCTGTTGGTCATCTGTATATCTTCTTTGGAAAAATGTCTATTCAGATCTGCCCATTTTTTAATCAGATTGTTTATTTTGTTGATGTTGAGTTGCATGAGTTCTTCATATGTTTTGAATATTAACCCCTTATCAGATACATGATTTGCAAATATTTCCTCCCATTCAATAGGTTGCTTTTTCATTTTGTTGATTTTTCCTTTGCTATGCAGAGCTTTTTAGTTTGTAGTCCCACTTGTTTATTTTTGCTTTTGCTGCCTTTACTTTTGGTGTCAGATCCAAAAAATCATTGCCAAGACTAATGCCAAAGAGCTTACTGCCTATGTTTTTTTCTAGGAGTTTTATGGTTTCAGATCTTCATTCAAGTCTTTAATCCTTTCTGAGTTAATTTTTGTGTATGATGTAATATAGTGGTCCAGTTTCATTCTTTTGCATGTAGCTGTCTAGTTTTCCCAACACCATTTATTGAAGAGACTGTCCTTTCCCCACTGTAAGTAAGGTCTTGGCTCCTTTGTTGTAAATTAATTGACCATTTATGCATGGGTTTATTTCTAGGCTCTCTGTTCTGTTCCATTCATCTGTGATTCTGTTTTTATGCCAACGCCATGCTGTTTTGATTACTATAACTTTGTAAAATAGTTTGAAATCAAGAAGCATGATGCCTCCAGCCTCATTCTTTGTTCTCAAGATTGCTTTGGCTATTCAGGGTCTTTTGTGGTTCCATACAAATTTTAGGATTGTTTGTTCTATTTCTGTGAAAAATGCCACTGGAATTTTGATAGGGATTGCATTGAATTTGTACAGTTGATTGCTTTGGGTGGTATAGACATTTTAACAATATTACTCTTTCCAGTCCGTGAGCACAGAATATCTTTCCATTTATTTGTGTCTTAGTTTCTTTCATTAATGTCTTATAGATTTCAGTGTACAGGTCTTTCACCTCCTTGGTTAAATTTAATCCTAGGTGTTTTATTCTTTTTGATGCTGTGTTAAACAAGAAAGTTTTCTTAATTTCTCTATTAGTGTGTAGAAATGCAGCAGATTTTTGTATATTGATTTTGTATTCTGCAGCTTCACTGAATTCATTTATTCTAATGGTTGTTTTTGGTGGAGTCTAGGGTTTGCTCTATGTAATATGATGTCATCTGCAAATAGTAGCAGTTTTACTTCTTTCTAATTCGGATGCCTTTCCATTCTTTTTCTTACCTAATCGTTCTAGCTTGGACTTCCAGTACTATGCTGACTAAAAGTCTTGTTCCTGATCTTAGAGGAAAAGCTTTCAGGTTTTCACTGTTGGGTACGATGTTAGCTATGGACTGAACTTCTACAGACTGCATCACTGTAGTAGTTTTTATTCTCTAATTTCGCAAAAAAGTTTATTTTTCTGAAAACTACCTCTAACAGTTAAGAATCTTTCCTTTCCCCTAGGTCATTTTGACCTCTTATGGGTAGTATGGGATTCACACAGATAATTCTTCTCAGTGTAAGCATCAGCATGTCTGAAACCTATATTTACACATCTGTGAGGTCACATTTTTGGTGAATCGTAATGGTGTAATGTGGAACCACTGATACAGAGGGCCAACTGTAAAGTTATACAGATTTTCGACTGAATGGGGGGTTGGCACCCAACCCCGTATTGTTCAAGGGTCAACTGTATACTCAATGTAGTAGGATATATTATTTGGGGCACGATAACATATTTTTTTAACACTCCACAGTTTGAAGGCAGTATTCTAGAAGTAAGTGCAGAGTTTTGTTTTGTTTTTAATTTATAAAATCAACTGGAGTTCACTGAGGAATTTTAGAAAATACAGATGTCTGAAAAGGAAAAAAATTCATAACTCCATAAAATTCATTATTAACCTTTTGGCATATTTTCTTGTATTTTTTCTGAGTAGAGATAATTTTTATATTTTTTGTTTTACCTTTAACATTTTAGCAGATTATTTCCCTATGTTATTACAAATTGTTTTAAATATTTAAAATTAATCCATAATATCTAATTATGTAGATAATTTGCTTAACCACTTCCTTGTATATGCCTTTATGTTGTGTCCACTTTTTGAGTATTATTGAGAGTGAATTTGTCTTTTGCTTACTCACCAGCCCCCGTGTGTGTGTGTGTGTGTGTGTGTATTTCTGATACAGGTTGTTAAGAAAGGGATAAGAATAAGTTTAAGTCTCTTGATGCGTGTCATCAGATTGGTTTCCAGAGGACTCTATCCACTTATCTTTAATATGATGGGAGGCATATTTTTCAGCCATGCACTTATTTGTACTTTTTCTCATGAGGAAAATTTGAGAGGTGTAGTTGAAATCTTTCCTTGGCTCATAGTGGGGCTGTGTCCTCCTACCTGATCCTGGTGGTGGGGTCTCCTACTTCATGCTGGAAGCATCTTTGCTCTCCCTTGCTTCTAGATCCCTACCTTGATTGACCGGATGCTCGTGTCGTCCAACACGAAGACCGGGGCTGCTGGAGCTGAGGCCTTGTCCCTCCTACTGAAGAGGCCCTGGGACCCCGCTGTGGGAGTGCTCTCTCATAACAAACCAGTAAGTTGGACTTAACTGTGGCCCATGAAATTGTTTTTAGAATCCAGTCTTAGAATTTTGGCAAGAGGATAATGGCTTGTTTAACTGCTTTCATTGATAACTGGCTGGGTGTAGTGCTTAACGTAGTTTCCTGAGCAAATTAGCATTGGTTGGGATAAGAAAGGTATTGGGGTTCCATGGAGGAGCACCTCTCACTCACTGGCTCTCTGGTGGGGTCTTTCTCCTTAGAGCAAACTCCCCGGCTCTCCTCTCATTCTCATTGCCTCCTCCGGGCCCTCCAGCTCCGTGTTCCCCACCTCGCGCCGCCACCGCTTCTGGCAGTCTCAGCTGTCCTGCTTAGGCAAGGTATGTACTGGGCAGGAGGAACTCCTCCTGGGGAGGCTCGAGCAGACAGAAAGGAAGAGGGGGTCCAAACAGATGAACTTAAATGTGGAGCGTCCCCCAAGTCTCTTTTTGTCTAGAATGCCAATGGTGCTTATCCGAGGTTGAAGGGATTTAGGTAGGTTAAGTAGACTTGAGAGGAGATTTGAAACTTAGCTCTGCTGTCATGGCTGCCACTCTTTCCTTTAGGTCATCCCTGTTGCCACCCATCTGCTGAACAATGGTAGTGGAGTAGGAGTTCTGCAGTGTCTGGAGCACATGATTGGGGCAGTGCGAAGCAAAGTGCTGGAGGTGAGAATGTCCCTATTTCAGTTCACTGTGGCACACCCAACATTCTGCACCAATCTGTGGCCTCCAGTCTTACTGTCTTCTTTCTCTTCCCACAAAGATTCACAGCCATTTCCCCCACAAACCCATTATCTTGATTGGCTGGAATACAGGAGCCTTGGTGGCCTGTCATGTAAGTAACCCCCATCTTATCCGGAGGTTGTCCTGAGATAGACTGCTGCTGCCCAGCCTGGTGATAGTGAGTGTTGAGCGCTTTCCAGAGCACCGTGCTAGATGCTTTGCCTACATAGTTTACTTTTTAACTTTATTGTGGAAAATTTTAAGCAGAAATTGAAAAGGAGGGTAGACTAGTATAATAAACCCCTTGGGCCCCTCAGCCAGCTTTGCCAGTGATCAGCTCATGGCCAAGCTTTTTTCATCTTACCTCTGCCTACTTTCAGTCTCCTCCAATTATTTTGAAGAAAATCTCAAATATCATATCATTGTGTTTATATACATATATTTCAGCATGTATCTCTGAAAAAAATTTTTTATTTCTCCCCCCCGACGTAAGTGCTATTCTCCCACCTAAACAAAACAAAACAATAATTGTAGCCAGCAAAAATTTTAATAGCTCCGTAATTTGATGTTGTGTTCCTGTTCTTTCCCTTTCCAAGGCATCAGAGAACCTTTTCTTTATTATTTTACATACATTTGCATGTATATTAGTTTGTATAAGTGCCTCCGACCTGTCCAAAGCCCCAGTTCACAAGTGGATCAAGTAAGCAAAGTCTGTGCTGCTTCATGTAGTGTAAGTGACATCTAGGGCCGTGAGAGGAAGAAGCCTATCTCCCGGTACTCCCTGGTCCCAAGGGTGGCAGTACCCTGTCAGCGACTGTTCTAAGAAATTTGGGGTGTCTGGGAGCTATCTGTTAAGTTCAAAAGGGAGAGATTTTCTTCACTTAAAGGAAAAGAGCAACATTTGTGTTCTCCTGATTGCATTTGCTATTAGTGGAGGGAAAAGGGAGGACTCTAGCCTCGCAAATTGCCAGGATGGAAGTATTAAACCGTCCTGTGGTTCAGCTCTCTTCTGGGGTCCACTGAGGGCCCTAAATCTCTAAGTGGTGGCTTCTGGTAGAACAGCACATCTTGTGTTCTTTGCTCTTACTGCTGCAACTATGGCTGGTGCACCTAGGGGTTATGTCCTAACCTAGTTTTGTACACCTAGGGGTTATGTCATGACAGCGGGGGAGGAGGTGGGACTGGCTGGTGGGTCTGGACCACCCCAGGATTCTGGGTAAGATGTAGCTGCATTGAAGTCATTTGACCTTGAGACAAACCGTGCCATTATTTCCAGGTGTCAGTGATGGAATACGTCACTGCAGTTGTCTGCCTTGGGTTTCCTCTGCTTACCGTGGATGGCCCCAGAGGGGTAAGCACAGGGTGTGGCTGATTTCTGGGTCACTGGCAGGTGAGAGTACGGGATTGCATGCCTCGCCCAAGCTGCTGTTCAGTGACTGCAGTTGCCCAGCTGACTCTCTTGAGCGTACTTGCCAGGGCAGTACTCAGTGAATATGCACTGGCTGACTATAAAACCTGGATCTATTTTAGGATGTGGATGATCCCCTCTTGGATATGAAGACTCCAGTCCTCTTTGTCATTGGTCAGAATTCCCTGCAGTGTCACCCTGAAGCCATGGAGGACTTCCGGGAGAAGATTCGGGCTGAGAACAGCTTGGTGGTGGTTGGGGGAGCTGATGATAATCTCAGGTGGGTAGGTTCCCCCAGAGCTGCAAGAGTGCCATGTTGGAGAGATGCTTATCAGGTGGTGATGTAATTATAGCTAACCTGGTTCAGTGAAAAGAGGGCATTAAAAAACTTTAAAAAAATGTTTTTGAACTAATTCAGATTTCTAAAAAGTTGCAAAATTAGTACCAAGAAATTCCCTATACTGTTCACCCAGATTTCCCAAATGTTAACATCTTACATAAACAAAGTGTAATTATCGAAGTCAGGAAATTAACATGGATATGATACTGTTATCTAATCTACAGACTCACATTTCATCAGTTAGCTCACTAATGTTCTTTTCTGGTCCAGGCTCAAATCCAGATCACACATTGCTGTTGGTTGCCTGTCTCCTCAGTCTCCTTTAATTTGGTACTGTTCCTTAGTCTGTCTTTGTCTTTCATGACCTCAACACTTTTGAAGACTTCTATTTTGTAGACGGTCCCTCAATTTAGGTTTTTGACATTATCTTATGATTAGGTTGAGGGTGCACATTTTTGGCAGGAATGCTGTGGAGCTGATGTGCCCTCAGTGCACCCCTCAGGGGCTACATGGTGTTGATATGTCTTACTACTGGTGATGTTAACTTTGATCAAGGAAGCATCTGCCAGGTTCCTCTATTGTAAACTTACTATTTTTCTCTTTGTAATTAGTAGTCATCTTGTGGGGAGAAAATACTTTGAGATGTTGTAATTATCGTCTTGGCCATTGTGCTTTCACTGGGGTAGGCATTTCTTCACGTTTTGTTCCTTACTGAGGATGAATGTGAACATAGATTTTATTTGTGTTAAGCATCCTTTTATATATTTTGGAGTATAAACAACCAAAGTTTGGAGAGGATTTTAAATTAATTTATTTTATTTTTGGCTACATTGGGTCTTGGTTGCTGCACACGGGCTTTCTCTAATTGTGGCGAGCAGGGACTACTGTTCGTTGAGGTGCGTGGGCTTCTCATTCTGGTGGCTTCTCTTGTTGCAGGGCGCAGGCTCTAGGAGCACGGGCTCTAGAACACAGGCTCAGTAGTTGTGGCGCACGGGTTTCATTGCTCCACAGCGTGTGAAATCTTCCCGGACCAGGGCTCAAACACATGTCCCCTGCATTGGCAGGTGGATTCTTAACCACTGTGCCACCAGGGAAGCCCTGGAGAGGATTTCAGGAGGGCATCTCTAGTCATTGAGATGGCCATTCTGCTCTTACGAGGCTGGCTGCCTGTAGGGCCTTTAGTTATGTTTTTATGAAATGTACTGAAAAAGAGGTTGTATCCTTTACTGGTCTCCTTTTTTATATGCTCAGTCTTAGATGTTAACTTCATTTGTGTGCTATAACTGGAGAGCTTAAAGCGAGTACCTATTCCCACCTCTCTTGTCAGTTTCTTACTCATAGATGCTTTGGAGAAGTCCTCCTGGCCTTTGTCATTTGACAGCTTCTTGTGGACCTAGAATCTAATCCTTTGATGCTCAAGGCAATGTTTGCTTGTAAATACATTATCTTTCTTGCTAATTCAGACATTCTTATCTATAGGAGAATAGACAGTATGTGTTGAGTTGTGGTGAGGGAGCAGGAGAAATGGAAATAACCCTTAGTGAGAGTTACGTTGTGAGGCTGCTTATGAGACATACTTGCATGGTGCCAAGAGCATTGGACTGAGAACTGGGAGACCTCAATTTAGTCTTGGCTCCCTTGCTAAGAAGCTTGGGTAAAATACTTAACTTCTGGGACTCTGTCCTCATCCATAAAATGAGCATTGTTACACAAGGTCAGAGGCCTACAACCAGTAAATTGGGGTCTCAGAATTTGGAGGCTCAGAATGTTGTTCTTCATCCTGTCACTTGGTGCCCTGTTTCCCTCTCTGCTGAGACCCCCAGTCAGAAACCAGGGGGGTTAAGGCTGGCTTTCAAAGAGGAGAATGCAGCCGGCTGTGGCCAGTTTCTGTCATCCCTTTAGAACTAACCTGTGGCCACCTTGCCTTTCCTCCTGCTAATCTCATTTCAATAGCACCCAGTAATCTCAGGGTTTGGGTCTGTGTTGGGGTGCCTCGAGATGAGGTCTTAGCAATCAGATAGAGTTTACCTGTGAAGCCATAGGTGTAGGAATTCTGAAGTATACCATCCCGGGTACTTTCCATGTATTCTTTGGTTCTTTACATATGTTGTTTTGTGTCATCCCCATTAACTCCATGAGTGAGATGTTACGGTTCCCCATTTTGCAGATGTGGAAACTGAGGTTCAGAGAGGTTGCAGAGCTGCCTGAAGGCTAACATAGTCTTCCTTCTTGGATCTAGAGAATAACCAACACAGAAGAGAAATGGTGCTGTGGAATGTTTGGAAAGTAAACATTTCCTCTTTTTTGTCTCTTAGAATAAGCAAAGCAAAGAAGAAATCGGAAGGGTTGACTCAGAGCATGGTGGACAGATGTATTCAGGTACACAACAGCTTTATGCGGTTTTCCCAGCTAGGCTCGCCTTTCTCTAACCTTTTAGGCTCACTCTTGTTGGCAGCAGCCTGTTGACTAAGGAGGATGGGTATCCACTGTGGCGTCTGTTGGGGCTAAATCATAAGCAAAGGAGAGGGGGAAAGGAGAGTAACGATCTAAGACGTGAGCAGGGCCTGAGGGGAGGAAGGGTTCATTGGAGGAGTGGTAAAGCGTGACCACCCCAGAGTATTGCCTCGCGGGTGCAGGGCGCAGGCTTCTGCTGGTCCTTGGCTGAGGCTGGGGTTTGTGCCAGGCTTTGTGTGGTAGGAGGGACCAGCACACTGACATCAAAGCTGAGGTGAATCGGTTTTAGTCGGGACTATCAGGGAGGTTCCTGTTCTCCAGACAAGGACTCAGAGGCCTTGGCCCCTCTTTACACTAGGATGAGATTGTGGACTTCCTGACTGGAGTGCTCACTCGCGCGGAGGGGCACGTGGGCTCTGAGCCTCGGGATCAGGATGCTGAGAAGAAGAAGAAGCCCCGGGACGTGGCCCGCAGAGACCTGGCCTTTGAGGTCTCTGAGCGGGGCAGTCGACCTGCGTCACCAGCTGCCAAGCTACCTGCCTCACCCTCAGGCTCGGAGGTGATGCGGAAAGGGAGGGAGTGCTTTTGCTGGGGAATGGGGACTGAAGAGTTGCTTCCTTCGCTTCCTGGGGATGCCTGTTGGCCTTGGTGGGCCTGTGAGTTCCTACGAGGGGAATTCCAGGGGGACTTGACGATTGACAGTCAAATTGAACGACATTGGCTTGGCCCTTGTCCTTCTTAATCTACTCAGGATCTCTCCAGTGTGTCCAGCAGCCCCACCTCCAGTCCCAAGACCAAGGTGACCACAGTGGCCTCTGCCCAGAAGTCCAGTCAGATCGGAAGCACTCAGCTGCTGAAGAGACACGTGCAGCGGACAGAGGCTGTGCTGACCCACAAACAAGCTCAAGGTATAGCTGCCTGGCCTGGTGGCCTCTCTTGGGTTCTGTCTTCTGCAGTTGACGCCATGTGGCAGTTGGAAAGTATTGGCGTCTGCAGCTTTTTCCCGACGTTTCTGTCCAGGCAAAATTAGGTTGAAATAAATACCGAGGGCTGTTTTCAAGGGTAAAATATCACAAAAGGTGATGTTAATGTGACTGTATAGTTCCACTGATTATAGCTTTGGCTTGGTGTTTGGGCAAGTTAGGCTTTATGAGCTGACTACACGTATATTGGCCTCAATTTTTTTTATCGAATCCGGGCCCTGCCCAACCTCTCCTGCAGTCAGGGAGCTCTTCAGGTCCGCAGACAAGGGGATTGGCCGTGCTCATCAGATTCTAGGGCAGCTGCACTGGTGTCGTGCCTGCCCTTTGTTTTGCCCTTGAAGAGTTAAGATTCCCACACGGGGACTTCCGGTGAAGTTTTTCAGGAGTCTCTGCAGATAGGTTTTTGATTAGGCTGGGAAACACTTGCTTGGTTGAAATTAGAGTTTAGAGAACAGTCAGCACAATGTAAGAAGCAGTGGGAAAGGCGCGTTCAGTGGGTGGGGAGGGGAGCAGCAGTGGCTCCACCCCTGGCCTGCTTTGATCCAGTTGGGCAGCCCTGAGGCCAGGTCTCTTGGGCATTGGTGTTTGGTGATGTATCCAGGAGCGTGTATCGTCCGAGGGTCTCAGGTGCCTGGGAAGAGGCAGCAGCCAGAGCTGGCTGTCAAGTAGAGAGACGCACAGGAGACAGGAGGCTCCTCTGCTCTCTTCCCCTGTGTTTCTTTTAGTGGAGCCAAAGGATCAGGACTTAGACCCAGGCCTCTTACGAAGTTGCCCATATGGTGGTGCTAACAAGGAGCAGAAGTGTGAGTGGATCGGTGAAGACGAGTAAGAGGCCAGGCCCCTAGGGTCCACGTGTGACCTGCATCTTCTTCAGTGGTGGCCAGAGCCAAGGGCCAAGTGGGCGTTGTCTTCTTGGGCTTTTGATGAAGAGAGAGCCAGCAGTTTGCCAATGATTAGTGGAGACTGTAAGGAGCTCTGGCAGGCTGACCAGTGCGCCGGGTTCGAATTGGGGCCCAGAGCATCACGGAGGAGAGCCGCAGCCCAGCAGCCTGCTCTGCGCAGAGCGCGTAGGTGCGGCAGTGAGAACAGCTAATGGTTACGGGCCCCGCTGCGTGCCTCGCCCTCTTCTTGGCACTTGGCTTGCTGTTGCTTGTGGAATGTGGGCAGCGGCCCCGTGAGGCAGGTACATGTATTACCTTCAGTTTATGGACGATTCCATGGTGCTGCTAAATGGCAGAGTCAGGTTTCAAACCCATGCAGTAATTCCAGAAAAAGCCCCTGTTGACCATTTTCCAGAACATTTTCATACCTTTTTCTTACTCCTTCTCTTTTTCTCCTTTCTCTGGCTGGCTGTGATTCTGTAATTCTTTCTGATTCATTCCAGCGCAGTTTGCTGCTTTTCTGACACAAAACATGCTGGTGAGGAAAGCTCTTCCTCCCGGCACCTCCTCCTGTCTCTTTGGTGAGTATTGCTCTTTCCTCACCTTTTCACTCTCTGCTCTCTGCCGCTCTCCCCTTCTCCCTCTTACTTCTTTCCCATCCCTGCCTCTCATTTGTCTCTTTTTGGTTTCCCCCTGTTCTTTTCTCTCTGCATTTTTCTATCTTCTGTGTTTTTTTTCTTTGCTGATCGTTTTGCTTATTACTCCACAGTCTTTGCTTTTTCCCCATTCTTTCTGTTTGCTTCTCATGGTGTTTTTCTCCATTTATCTCTTATTGTGGCTCTTGGCTCTATGTTTCCTGTGTGTGCCTATAGGCCAGTGCCTGTGAGCCTGAATTTCCCTGTGTTTTTCTCCCTGCCTCTGGTTTCCTGCTTCCATCCTGGCTTCTGCAAGCACTTATCAAGCATAAACCTGTAACTCCTTTCCCTTTTTCCCTCCTTCCTATTCTGACTTTAGTCGATGCAGTCCTTCCTTTCAGCTGGTTGTGGCCTGACTGTGGTCTGGAGTAGCTCCCTGTGGCCCCATGGCAGCCCCCCCGGCCTCCCATTTCTCGTGTGACTCCTGCCTTTCCGCCCCTGATTGCCTGCGCTAAGAAGAAGGACTGGGGCGGGCTTCTAGGTTTAAAGAGGAGGGGATCCATGAGGAAACCCGAAGGATAACTTAAGAGTCTAGGAGGCTTGGCCATGTGCAGGATGAGTCTGTTTGATGCAGTGGAGGGGGAAGCCCATGTGTGAACAAGTGGCCTTTCTCTGTACTAGTACAAATGACCTGGGAACTAGCTTGTGACGTGGGCCACTGTTGCCCTGTTACCTCTGGGCAGGAACTGTAAAGTTGTCTCGGCTGCGATAACCTGCCTAGGATTTAACTGAAAGCCAGCCTTACGTCCTGGTGATGATCCTTCCCGTTGTCCCATTTGGCAAGCAAACCCTCAACCGTGGGCTCTGAGGGCAGAGGTGCGACTCAGAGCTTTGAGGAAGTCTCCCTTGTCGGGAGCACTGGATAGCCTGCTCCTCTGTTGCTTCTCCAGAAACTGTTTGCTGCCCTCCAGCTGTGTGATGTGGGGAGGGCATGAGAATTGCCACATTCTTTGAGTCTGGGAAGCCCTGCTGAGGTCCACTGTGGTGAGTCCTCTATTGTTTGATTGGCCTTTGCCAGGCAGGGTCAGGATGTCTTCTCCTTTCTTTTTGTTTCCACCAACTCAGAGCCCCTTCTTCCACCTCCAGGGCAGGGTAAGGGAAGGGGATGGAGCCATCTTCTGAGAGGGCCAAGGTGGAGTTGCACCGTAGATGGGCCCGAGTGAGGCAGGACTGAAGCATTGGCATTCTCCTTGCACGTGTTGGGATGGTTCTTCCTGGTGTTCCTGCACAGCCATGCCAGTGCTGGTACTAGCTGTCAGTATCGTCGGGCTTTTTTGGATTGTGGAGAACTTCACCACAGCTCCATTTTTTAGTTCCCGTTTCATCAGAACAAACGGAGGAAGCCGAGAAAGAGGATCTCAGGGTCCAGCTGAAGCGGCACCATCCCTCCAGTCCTCTTCCTGGCAGTAAGACCTCCAAGCGACCGAAGATCAAGGTGTCCCTTATCTCCCAAGGGGACACAGCTGGAGGGCCTTGTACTCCTTCCCAAGGAGGAGCTCCAGAAGGTGAGTTTCTCTTGGCCTCTTTAAACACTGACAGAACTGTCCCAGGCACACAGTATTGCCCTCTTGGTGGCTACTTGCTGGGCGGCTCAGCCTCGCCTTCAGCACAACTGGCACCCGGAGAAGACAGCAAAGGTTGCACGTGGGGGGAAAGAGGGCAGCAGCCTCATCTGAACTAGGATCAGGGAGGCCGAACCAGGATCCGAGGAAGCTGTGGGGTCATTCAAAGCATCATACGTTTTGTTCTTCTTTGGTTTCAATTAAAGATAAAATATTCCAGAAGGTTTAGAATGTAGGAGGAAAAAATAATCCCAACTCTTCCTATTCTAATGTAGTTATCCTTCATTTTTCATCTTGCAGTTTTTTCCATAATATTTTGGATTTAGCCTGGCCTCTGGAACCCTGAAAGGTCAGGACGAAACAGGACTGACCAGTGGCCTTGGGGTTTTCTGTTTTGCAGCCGCAGGAGGGAAGCCCATCACCATGACACTGGGGCAAGCTTCCGCAGGGGCCAAGGAGCTCACAGGGCTTCTCACCACAACCAAGTGAGTCTGTCTCCCGGTCTGTCTGTTCCCTTCTTTCTCTTCACCTTTTCGCTGGTCCACTGAGTGCTTACTTAAAATTTACAAAGAGTCCTGTAGCTCTTGCTTCAAGGCCTGAAGTCTCTCCTTGAGGCCTCACTTTTTTAGAAAGACTAGAGGCTGGATTCAGAAAGTGGGATGAAGAAACCAAAGTTCTAGCCTGTGTCCATTGCTGAAAGCCTTGCTGGGCCCCATTCTGGACCTTCCCTGTGTTGGCAGGGACCTTTAGATAATGGAGTTCTTACCTTTGTCTCCAGGTCCAGTGCTGCTGAAGGGGGAGTCTCAGTGAGCCCAGCGTCCTCAGTGGTCTCTAGCAGCACTGCTCCCAGTGCCTTGCACACACTCCAGAGCCGCCTGGTGGCCACCTCTCCTGGCAGCTCCCTCCCAGGTATCTGGTAGCTCAGTGTTCCCTGCCTCCCAGTGAAGTCTCTTTGGGCTGCTGCTGGAGGGTGGTCCTGGGAAAGCCCTGTGGAGCTAGATCTGGAGGAGGATGCTCTGGGTCTCAGGCTTGTTGTGGAGGCTTGGCATGGAGCTGGCATTAACTTTGAGGTAGGGGAGTTTGGGGCCTTAATGTCTGCAGTGAGTAAATGTCCCAATCTGCAGGTAATGCCTCCTGTACTACAAGGAGAAATAGCTGGTGGGAAATGTATGTACTGGTTTCATTTTGGTGTTTTTAAACACATCTAGTTGAATACAGCTGGAAATGGTGCTGTACTGGGCATTAGCAAAGTGAGACATTTTTCTGCCTATGCTTGTCCCCTCACTTTCTCCGCCCTCACCCTGTACTGAAAGGCTAGTTGCCTGAGCCCAGCAGGGCCAAGGCACTGCAGATGCCCTGATCCTTCAAGAGGACTTTCCTCTTTGCTTTGAGGCCACTGGACTGTGTGTAAAGTGGAGTGTAAGTCAGATGTTCGGGATTCTTTTGGCTTAAAAAGTCCTTCCTCTTCCCTGGGAAGGTGGGATAGATTTCTGAAAAGTGGGATTCGTGTTCTCCTTGGTTTTCCTAAAAATGTCCAAAATTTAGGACAGGTGGTTTGGAGCAGGTTGGGGTGTGCATAATGAATCCAAGGCAGTGTGTCAGGAACGGTCCCTTTCCTCACGTGGGCGTCCAGCGTGCGTGTCTGGGGAGCCCTTCTGGCATCTTTCTGAGCACTGGGACTGTCCAAGAGAAAGAGCGTTGGTGTTTTAGTTGATTGTTGAGGGTGGACAGGCACAGCTGCTCGTGGGAAAGTGACTGAGCCTGTGCCGATGTCTGCTGTATCCTCTCCTAGGAGCCGCATCAGCCAGCAGCCTCCTCCAAGGCCTCAGCTTCAGCTTGCAGGATATCAGCAGCAAGACCTCTGGCCTCCCAGCAAACCCCTCTCCCGGGCCAGCCCCACAGGTGCACATCTGCCTTCCACTGGGCTGGGCAGGTGTGGGAGGAGGCCTCCTCAGCTTAGTTGGTTTTGGCAGAGACGCTGGGTCAAGGACAAATAGCCTTCTGGCTTCTCGGCTGGGAACTACCAAAGGTTAAGGCTCCACCACTTACTGAGTGATCTTGGGCAAGTTTCTTGATCTCTCTGTATCTTTGTTTTCTTGTTTGTAAAATGAGGATAATGATAGTACCTCCCTCACAGAGCTGTTTTGAGGATTAAAGAAGGTAATATGTGGAGAATACCTGGCAGAGTACCTTGCATGTGGCAGGCACTGAATACATGGTAGCCATTAACAGTATGGGCCCTCCACACTCAACTGTTGCTGTTGGCAACAGCTTCTGATCACCTGGGCTTGTGTGTCCCACAGGCCACCAGTGTGAAGTTGCCCACCCCCATGCAGAGCCTGGGTGCCATCACCACGGGCACCAGCACCATTGTCCGTACCATTCCTGTGGCCACCACTCTCTCCTCCTTGGGTGCCACTCCTGGTGGGAAGCCCACAGCCATCCACCAGCTGCTGACCAATGGGGGCCTCGCCAAGTTGGCAAGCAGCCTCCCTGGCCTGGCTCAGATCTCTAACCAAGCCTCAGGTGAGTCTCTCATGAGAACTGTGGGGACTCCCAGATACGGGATCTTCCCCCAAGACCTTCCCATCTCTCATGGTCAAGGTATGATGTTGAACCCAACCCCACAGGGTCCTGGCCTTGACCCTCAGGGATTCAGCTGCGTGGGTCCATCCCCCAGAAAGGTTGAGAGAACACAGGCTGTTCCTGTTGCCTTTCAGACTGACTGATAGGACGTAGATGACCCAGCTGGGGAGGAGGAAGCCGAGGCGGGGGGCTGATGGGGGTATGTTACATGGGGCGGAAGCTCTCCAGGAAAGGGAAGTGGAGGCTGTGACAAAAAAGCCTACTCCTCTGTCTGTCTGTCTGTCTCTGTCTCAGGCTTGAAGGTCCCCACCACCATCACTCTGACACTCCGTGGCCAGCCCAGCCGAATCACCACCCTGAGCCCCATGGGCTCAGGAGCAGCCCCATCAGAAGAGCCCAGCTCCCAGACGCTGCCCTCCAGCTCACAGGTGAGTCTGCCTGGGAAGACCAGGGACACGGCCTCCAATATTGGGAAGCTTGGGGCCGGCTGGCCGATTGGAGGAGCTGGACTTGTAGGCAGACCAGATGCACATCCACATTCAGAGTTTGTAGCTTTGTTGTTGTTGTTGGGTTTTTGTTTTTGTTGTTTAATTGAAGTATAGTTGATTTACAATGTTGTGTTAGTTTCAGGTGTACAGCACAGTTATTCAGTCACATATATTCTTTTTCAGATTCTTTTGCCTCATAGGTTGTTATAAAATATTGTGTGTAGTTCCCTATGCTATACAGTAGGTCCTTGTTGGTTGGAGTTTATAGCTTTGTGACTGAGCAAGTCATGGACCTCTTTGAGTCTCCTTTTCTGTAACGCTTCCTGGATTGTTGTGAGGATTAAATATGTAAATACGTTTAGTGCCTATTTAATGTTTCTGTTTCCTTCCCCTCTCCATCGTTTTCTCCTCTCATTCTTGCTTTCATCATTCAGAGGTTGGGTAGAGGCTAATTGGCTAATACTCCTTTGACCAACAACTTTCCAGCATTGTGCCATTCCAGATCTTTGCATTCATTGCTGTCTTTTCAGGGCACAGTTAGGTTTTTAGAGCTCTTACCCAGGAAGTAAGTCACCATCGATTTCTCTCAGCTGATCTAATTTCAGTTATGACCTTTTCAAGTAAAATGTTTCTTATCTTAAATGGTGATCTGAGAGCCACCCAAAGATCAGGTTAAAGAAAAAAATAATTTGAGTCCAGTAGGCATGTCCTTTCCTTCAGTGTCCACTTTTCAGCTGAGGCCTCCTGCACGGGGCCCGGTGCTTTGCAGGCTGCCCTGACTGAGGGCCTGGCCCTGTCCCCTCACTCCCACCACACCAGCCCTGCCCGGGAGCTGGGCACCTGTCCCTTCCCAACTGTTTCAGGAGCTCTTCTGCCTCTTCCTCTGTAGGGGAAGATACTGCACAGGGGTTGTTCCCTGGCAATCATGGGGATCATAGCTATGCTTCCCTGCCTTTGTGCAGAGAGGCGGAGGTGGTTTTATTTACTTTATCCCCTATTTTTTAAATTACAAAAGCAATCACTTATTTTAAATAACGCAAACATTACAGAAATAATATAATTTAGAAAGTGAAAATTTCCCATGGTACCACTCCCAGAGATGATATCCCCTTGTTGGTAGCTTGATATGCATTCTTCTAGATTCTTCTTTGTATACAAAGTACTTTATTTTTTTGACAAAAATCGGATCACAGAGTATGGCTGTTTGGTAACTAGCCTTTTTTTTTTTTACAAAACATGTTGTGACTGTTTCCCTGTTCATTACATAGAGACCTATCTATTTCTTGTCAGTAGCTGCCTAGTATTTCAGTGGGTGGATGTACAAAAACGTATTTCATCAGCTCCCGTTAGTGGGTTGGGTTATATTTTGGTTTTTGATATTGTAAATAATGGTACAGTGAATACCCTTGTTCATGATTTTTGTGTACCTCTGGGAGATTTCTACAGCTTAGAGACCAGTAAGTGGAGAGTCTGTGCATCTAACATCTGGCTAGCTGCTAATTGCCCTTCAAAAGGTTTGCTCATTTACAATTCAAGCCACAGTGATGAGAGTATCTGTTTTCCTATGCCTTTGTCAGTTGTGGAAATCAGTATTTTTAATTTTATTAATTTGATAGGTGAAAAATGAAATTGTTTTAACATGTATTTTCTTGATTACTTATGAGGTTGTGTGTCTTCTTTTATGAATTGCTTGTCATATCCTGTATCTAATTCATAGCAGCTTTATATATGCAGGTGTTAATCCTTTATTTTACACAAATTGCATATATTTTATTCCAGTTAATTGCTTATATTTTTTTTCCTTTCTGTTGAAGTATTAAGTGCTTGTCTTTTAATTTTTGTTTCTGGATCTTTTATCAAACAGGCATTAAAAATTTTTATGTAGTAAAATCTTCAAATTCTTCCCTTTATGGCTCCAAAGTTTTGGGTCTTAAGAAAGCTCTTCCCAGGCTTCCCTGGTGGCGCAGTGGTTGGGAGTCCGCCTGCCGATGCGGGGGACACGAGTTCGTGCCCCGGTCCGGGAGGATCCCATATGCCGCGGAGCGGCTGGGCCCGTGAGCCATGGCCACTGAGCCTGTGCATCTGCGACTGAAGAGGCCACAACAGTGAGAGGCCCGCGTACCACAAAAAAAAAAAAAAAAAAAAAAAAAAGAAAGAAAGAAAGCTCTTCCCATTGCAAGAACATAATCTTACTGTGTTTTTAAAAATTTTTATTTTTAAAACTGTGGTAAAATTTACTTGCATACAATTTACCATTTTACCCTTTTCTAGGCTTACGATTCAGTGGCATTAAATGTATTCACGTTGTGCAACCATCACCACCATGCACCTCCAGAACTTCCCCATTGTCCCATACTGAAACTCTGTTTTTGTGTTTTCTTATATTGCTTTTGTTCATCTGCTTACCTTTAGTTGTTCAGTCCACTTGGAATTTATTTTTTTATGCTAAGTGAGGTAAAGATCTAACTTTATTGATGAGTCCATTCATCCTTCCTCTATTCATTTGAAATCAGCTGCGCTCACATTCTAGATTACTGTACACACAGGGCCTGTTCTGTACCCTTGACCTGTACCCTGTCTGTTTCTACACAAGCTTATTATTGTTTGATAATGCAGGTTCGCAAGTTAAGGAAGTATATCAATTATGTTTCTAGTTTGCTAAGATAATCTTTATTCTCTTCCTTTGTCTTGATAATGGGTTTTAAATTTTGTTCATTGACCTTTTGAAATCAAATGAACTGAATGAGTATAAACATTTCCTTTTAATCAGTTAAAATGATGAATTGGGCTTCCCTGGTGGCGCAGTGGTTGAGAATCCGCCTGCCGATGTGGGGGACGCGGGTTCGTGCCCTGGTCTGGGAGGATCCCACATGCCGCGGAGCGGCTGGGCCCGTGAGCCATGGCCGCTGAGCCTGCGCATCCGGAGCCTGTGCTCCGCAACAGGAGAGGCCACTGCAGTGAGAGGCCCGTGTACCGCAAAAAAAAAAAAAAAAAAAAAAAAAGATGAATTACTTTCAAAGATTTCCTAATATCAAACTGTCTAAATTCCAGATTCAATACTTGTTCAGTATGTCCTATTCTGTTTGGACATACTGAACATACCTAAATTCATTGTGCATGTATAGGAAACAAAACTCCATCAAAGGAGAACAAAACAAAAGAAAGAAAGAAGCTAAGTGCTTCAGAGGAAAAAAGCATGTCTAGTCTTGATTTGCTTTTATTTTACTTAGGATTTTGACCTCTGTGTTTATTAGTAAGATTAGCCTGTAGTCGTCTTCCTCTCCACCCTTGCTTTTTTGTGTGTATCCTTTCCTTGTCCAGTTTTAGAAAAGAGAGAATTCTTTCCTTATAGAATGAGATGGGAAACATTTTTTTTCTCATATTCCAAAACATTTGTGTAGCACAGAAATTGACAGTTTCTTGATGGTTTGACGGAAATGACCTATGAAGCCATTTGGGCCTATTTTCAGGCAGTCTTATCCTTTGCTGGTGCCACATTTGAGGCACAGCTAGAACACAGAGCCCCACCATGGGTTTCTTCCCCCTCTCTTAGGTGGTCCTCTTCAGCTTGCTCTGGCTGGGGGAGCTAGTTAGAGTTGAGAAGAGTAGAGGTCATTGAGAATCCTTTTCCATGGCTAAATTGAAGTACAGAATAAAGATCAAAATCTGACTTCTACCTGATGGTATTAACTTGAGAGCTTAGTTTTTATCTCAGTAAAATGGGTGTATGAAATTAGTAGGAGGGTTCTAGTGGTTGATTGTTTTCTTTTAGACAAAGGAGTTGTTACTAGATTAAGACTTGCTGACTCAAAAGCGTCTAACAGTTACCTCAGTGTTCAGACGGCCAGACAGTGTGATATCAGGGAAAGTATAGGCCCTCTGTCTTCAGCTAGCTGTGTGATCCTGGGCAAGTCACCTGACTTCTCTGGGCATTTTCTCATCTAGTCTAGTGAGGAGGTTGGCATAAGTCAGTGATTGTTGTGGTGGTGGGATAGTAGGGGCTGTCTCAGAATGTCCTCAGGTGCTGGGAATATGCATTTTTAAAGGTTGAGAAACAAATCACCCATTTTTGATGTTTATAAGACACCTGGAAATTTGAACACTGACTGGATAATTGTTGATATTAAGGAATTGTTAACCTTTTTAATGTGTGATAATGGTTGTAAGTTTGAAAAATAACCTTTTTTTAAATTTTGGGGTTATATACTGTAATATTTATGGAGAGAATGAATTTTAAATGAAAAAAGGTTGTAAACACTGGCTAGACTTCAGACTTCTCTAAGGTCTTTGCAAGCACTTAATTATGTGTTTTGTTTCTGGCGGTGGTGAATATTTACCGTGTGTTTCCTTTATGGAACTGGACCATTATGTACACCCTACAGCTGAGAAGTTGCAGGAGGAAGGGGAGAGACAGAGACTGTGTTGTGCCCTGCAGCGGGGTCCTGGGAATGGACTCCTTGACTGTGATCACAAGGTTTTTCTCCTCTCTGGCCACACGGTGCCCTGTCAGGCTGGCAGGCAGCCTCTAGCTGCTCCTGCAGCAGCCCCGGGTGAGCGGGCCCACTCTGGAGACCTCCTGATCAGGATGGAGAGCTCATCTGTGCACAGCCCACCTTTGGGCAGGGAGAGCAGATGGGAGGCGGATCCTTTCCAGTTTTGGTTGTCAAACCCTTCTTCATTCCTCCTCTCCTGTGTCTTCCATCTTCCCCCCTTTATTGTATCCTCAGAGACCTCTTAGGAGTTTTCCAAAGGTGAAATCTAGAGAGGTGGGGAAAACCTTTGTGAAGGAAGGCCAACTCTCTCTACCTTGCTTCCTTCTTCCTAAGCTGCAGGGCTCAACAACCATGGCATCTTCCACAGCGCTTAAAGAGTGGACGAGACCTGAAACAGTGATATTGTCAGTACAGTCATGGAAAACTTCGCTTCAACTCCGTCACCCTTAACGATTCACCTGTTTCCTTTCTCCTGCATTCTTTTCTTGTTCTTATACATGACAATAAGAGCTAGTGTTTGCGGTTGAACACAGACTGTGGGTGCTTTATGCAGACTGTCTCATGTAACCTCACGACAACCCTGGGGAGGAGGTGCTGTCTCCTCCGTCTCACCGGGCGAGTGGGGAAAGGAGGCTCAGAGAGTGTCAGTCACTTGCCCTGAAAAGTAGTAGAGGTGGGTCTCTACCTCCAGAGTCCATGTTCTATTCTTCACTTGGCTGCTAGAACACATATCCTTGTGCATCCAGCTTTTTCCCTGTTGAGCGTCATTTCTTCGGAATAAATTCTCAGGAGTGGGATGTTGGGTCAGAGGGTCTGTATGTGTTAACCTGGCAAACTTCTGACCCTTGTTCCCTACCTCTCCTGCCACAGCGCCTGCCTCCAGCGCCCTGAAGATGCCATGCGATATGTCCTCCTTTACCAGGTTGGTGTCGGCTGCTGCACGGTGAGGCCTGGCACGTGTGCTGTCCTGCTGAGCTGTACACTTGTCTGAAGACCTCTTTAAGACAGTCGTTTTTGCCTCTCTGCCAACTGTCTTCAGGGTTGGGCCTCTGGGTCTTATGTAACCATTAGACAAGGTGATATGGCGCCAGCAAGGGGGGCCTCGTCCTTTAGCATCTGCAGGTCTGGTTCCCAGAATCTCCAGGTCCTCAGCAGATCTGGCCGTGTATGGATTGGAGGCACTTCTTCTCCAGCATTAGCTGTAACTTGACCCAAGTAGCAGTGTTGGACTGCTCACTGCATTTTAATAAAGAAGCTCCTCTTTGAAGTCTATACTGCCCCGTGCCAAGTTGGGAGGAGACGTCCATGTGGTCTGGGGCTGCACGAGTTGGGACTGAGAGCCCTGTGCTGAGGACCGGGATCATCCTGGCCCGCTGGCCAGTGGTTCGGTGCCAGAAGGGCTTGTTTTGTACATCACTGTTGCCTTCACCAAGCAGCCATGGGAGAGTGCTCCCCGTGCAGCTCCCTCCTTAGGAGCCACATTGGATACTGAGTACCTGCTGAGACCTAGGAACTCCTCATTTCAAACCCACGAAAGGGCACAGAGAACTGGGCTGTCATCTTTCAGTCCCTTTGACCACCTATAGATGTTGGGACCAGCAGTCGCCAGGAGGTGAAAGCTGGCTTCTTTCTTTTTTCTATCATGCTTTGGGCAGTTCTTGTATCCAGAAAGCCTGCAGGTCCAGAAAGGCTGAAGAAGAGGAAGGGAACAGCAGATGAAGTGGCTTGAAGGACATGTCAGTGGTGAAAACGATTTGGGCTTGAGGCTTTGCATCTGGTACCTAAGGAGCCATTGATTCAACTGGAGATGAGAAGAATTTGCCAAGCCGGAGGGGAGAAACCTCAGCCCCTGAAATTTCTGTCTCCAGTGCCTGGAAGTGAAACAGGGATAACTGCTAAGTTAACATCTTGGCTATCCCATGAAGCTCAGGCATCAGGATGACGAAGGCCATGCTTCGGTGTTTCTGTTTCAGCTCTGTGAAACGTTTTGTCTTCTTGCTTAGAAGTGGGGAAATTATTGGTATTGACTGCTGTGCAGGGCTCTTGGTACCAGCCTGAGCCCTGGAGGTGGAGGTCCCTGGAGAAGTGATCACTGAAGATGGAGCTCTGAGGCCCTCCTTACCTCCTCACAATACTTGTGTGCAAAAGTATTTTCGATCTGGCTGACAACCTATCCTCCAGAGCAGGCTCCTTTCCCTTCCATACTCTAGAATGTTTCCAGCCAAGGAGATAAATAAGGCAACCCAGGTATGACTCTTCAGTATCTGTACTGAAGGCAGGGAGGACCCACAGCATGCCATGGCTGGACTTGTGGTCCAGGGTCCTGACCTGTAGTGCATCGTATATCCAAACCAGGCCACCTGCATTCAATCCAGGAGCCTCACCTCCAGTATGAGTGGCAGCCAGGAGGGAGTACACAGTGTGCAGGAGTCTCAGACAAGGCCATTTGGGGTGGTACAGGCAGGGCCAGGGGAGTGTATATGATAGGAGTGGAGTGGGCAGATTATACACCATACCCTTCCTCCCCGACCTCCTGCAGAGCTGGTCTCAGCAGTGATTCACACAGAATTAGGCTGCGTCCCTGTACTAGCTGGCAGGTAACTGCTTTCTGAAATTCAGGAGGCATTTAATAAGTTTGAGGAAGATACGAAATCTGAAAGAGACATCCAGTGTCAGGGGTTTAATAACTTTACAGGTAGGATAGTAACACACCAATAGGAATTGAAGACAGTGAAACTGTGAGACTATGTGAAGTTTTAGGAATCATTCAGGACAGAGGTTCCTGAGCAACCCATTCGTGACTTAGAGTGCAGTCTAGACAGCCCTGGAGGGGCTGCTCCTGGAAGATGCTGGCCCTGTGTGTGCTGGGGCCAAAGGAGAAACTAATGCATCATCCTGCATTTGTGTAAATCCTAGTATGCTTCCCATGGATGATTTCCTGAGGCTTGGGTCATACACCTTAAAGAATGCCAAAACGAGAAGGGAAGTTGTAAGAACATTGATTCTTCTGCACCCTGGAGGGACAGGCTAAAGGAGGAAGTGGTTGAAGTCTATACAGTCATGTTCCCCAATTCCATACTTCTCCAGCCGCACTTCTTGAAGTGTAAAAGGAAGCTTTCCTCTGCCGATCATGTAGCAAACCTGGAGTTCATAACCTCAGAAGGTGATACTACTGGCCGAAAGTGTAGAAGGATCAAGAGGGCTTTAGTTGATTTCTTGGATGACAGATGCATGTTGATGCCCTATGGAAGATGTCCTTGTTTTGAGAAGAGGTCACTGATGGAGGAAGACCTGTCTGTCCTTGGCTCTACCACTAGAACAGTCTTGGGCTGGATGGGTTATCGAGCTGAGCTGCTGTGACGGTTCTGTTCTTCCATTCGCCAAAACAATAAAAAATAAAAATAAAAGCAAATTTGGATTGCTTCAGTGTGTTTTTAGTTGACTTCTTACGTTTATTCTGGTAACCACCCAATTGAGTGGCACAGAAAATAAAAGCTAAGGTATTGTGGTAATTCCAGTGATCATCTTACTGTTGCCTGGAGCCATGAGGTGGGTACTGTAATTCCCTTTAAGGTAATTCACTTGTAAGGTGAGGAAACTGAGGCACAGAGAAGTCACACAGCAGGAAGTGGCAGAAGCAGGACTGAACCCAGGCAGTCTGATACCAGTGTCTGTTTGTCTACTCTGCACTGTGCTGGGGTTCTGAGATGGGAGACCAGAAGTGGAGATGAGCACAGGAGGTGAGGAGGTGGTGGCTTGGCCTTCATGTGACCCCTTTCAGTTTACCTCCCACCAAGCCTAAAGTGATTATTGCTGCCCTGGTGGGCTCTTGGCTATGCCTGAGTCAGTAGGTGGGGTCCCTCACCTTTGGTCTTGAGAGACTGAAATCCCTATACCTCTACGCCCTCCAATAAATAAATAATGACTTAGAGATGAATGAATGAATTCCAACCTCCACATTATTTGTAAACTTGAATCCAAGAGGACCTTCCTTCTTATCCTTAAATTCCAGTTCTCTACATTAAGCATTGGAACCCTCTATGGGTGCAAACTGTAGTTCTGATATACTGGTTGGAGAGTCTAGTATGCATGAGCTCTTGTTGTTTCCATCCTTAATAGAGACCTGATCTTTCCCTCACTTTCAGCTCTGGTCTCGCTGACTTGGGTGGGTCAGATGAAGTGAGAGATGAGGATCAGACTGTTTAAATGATAGCTGTCTTATTAAACTTTAGCAGTATAGGGACAGGGCCACAGCAAATTACAATGCAGAAGAAATTTTGTTACCTTTTTAATCTTCCCTTTCTACATTATATGTTTTAGTCAGGGTTGATGGTTGCAAGAAGCAGAAACTATTCACCACCCATATTCTAAAAGGGAATATTCTCTCAGTTGACGTTTTCTCTTGACAGGCGGCCTGACAGTTTCTGCTTCTTTCTGCATGACGTCAACTGACGTGGAATGGCCAGGGGCCAGTTTTGATCCTGTTTTCACTGGATTTTTTTCATCCCTTTGCAAATGGGCAGTTTTCTGTCTTTCAATTCAAATTCTGAACACAGTGAACCTGATTGGCTCAGTCCCACTTACGGGTTGTTACTTCTTATCCTTTCTTACCCTAGTCTAATAATAGCATCCAGAGGATGAAGTCATATGGTTCATATTATTACCTTTCTAAGAGAAGGGATTTAAAACAAACAAACAAACAGACTTGGGCTATGTAGATGTATGTGTGTGTGTAACTTACAGTGATTGTTTAACTCTCAGTGATAGCATAGGGAGGTCCCATGTTCACTTCATCCAGTTTCCCCCAGTACTTAAAGCTCACATAAGTATAGTACAATATCAAAACCAAAAATTAACATTGGTACAGTATGTGTGTCTAGTTCTATGTCATTTTATCCCAGTAACCATAATCAAGATATAGAACAAATTCCACCCCCACGAAGATCTCTCCCTTGCTACTCCTTTACAGTCATATCCATCCCCTTCCCCTCACCATTCCTAACCTGTAGCAACCACTAATCTTCTCTCATCTCACAGAATTGTATAAATAGAATCCTGCAGTACGTTACCTTTTGAGATAGGCTTTTTTTCTACTCAGCATAATTCCCTTGGTGTCCATCCAAGATGATGTGTGTTTCAGTAGTTCATTTCTTTTTACTGCTGAATATGAATGTTCCATGGAGTGGATGTACCATAGTTTCTGTAACCATTCACCTGTTGCGGGGCATCTTGATTCCTTCCAATTTGGGCCTATTGCAAATAAAGCTGCTATGAGCATTTATAAGCAGGTTTTTCTATGAACATTAGTTTTCATTTCTCTAGAATAAGTGCCCAGGAGTGTGATTACTGGGTCATGTAGTAAGTTGTTTTTTTTTTTTTTTTTAAAGAAACTGTCAAACTGTTTTCCTAAGTAGCCTGTACCATTTTATATTCCCACCGGTAATGTAAGAGAGATCCAGTTGCCAGCATTTGATACTATCTCTGTTTTTTTGTTTTAGCCATTCTCATAGTTGTGTTGTGATACCTTATTACGGTATTTAAAAATTTGTTGAGGTTTGTAATACAGTCCATGATCTGGTGGTCTGTCTTGGTATATTTTCTGTAGGGGCTTGAAAAGGTATTCTGTTGGGTGGTTTTTTTGTGAATGTTGGTAAAATTCTGTCAGTTGATGGTTTTATTGAGTTCTTACACCCTTGCTGGTTTTCTGTCAAGTTGTTTTATTGGTTGTTGGGAGAGTGGTGAAATTTCCAGCTATAATTGTGGAATTATCTGTGTCTGTTTCCAGTTTTTGCTTCATGTATTTTGCAGTTCTGTTATCTGGTGCATACCATTTAGGATTTCTATGTCTTTTTGGTGGATTGACCCTTTTATCATTATGTAATGTCTCTCTGTACCTGGTAAATTTTTTTGCCCTGAAGTTTATCTGACATTCACATGTCACATCTGATGTCAATCTCTTGTTTTTTAATTGGTGTTTTTTTAAGACTTTCTACTTAATGTAATTGTAGAAATGTTAGGACTTAAGTCAGCCATTTTTAGTTTTTGTTTTCTGTTTGTTCTCTGTTTTTTGTTTTTGTGTTTCTTTTTCCTGCCTTCAGGTGACTTACTTGAACTTTTTTTTTTAGAATATTGTTTTGATTTATCTATAGTGTTTTTGAATGTATCTCCTTGAATAGCCTTTTCAGTGGTTTCTCTAAATGTTGCATTACATATACACATAAGTTATTGCAGTCTCTTTGTATCCACATTTTACCAGTTCGAGTGAAGTGTAGAAGCCTATCCTCCCTTTTTGTCCCTTTACCTTCTCCCACTTCTAATACAATTGTGTATATGTTGAGAACCATGTTAGACAATGTTCTAAAGTTTTACTTCAAACATAATTTGGAAAACTCAAAAGAAGGAAAGGAAAATCTATTGTATTTACATATTTTTATTCATTCCATTTCTCTTTCTTCCTTCCTGATGTTCCAAGACTCCTAATTTTACCATTTCGTTTCTGTTTAGAGAACTTCCTTTAAGCCGTCCTTTTCAAGAAGTTCAGCTGGCAACAGAAGTTTTTAATTTTCTTCATCTGGCAATGTCTTATTACTGAAGGATATTTTCTCTGGATATAAAATTCTGAGTTGGCCATTCTTGTCTTTCAGCCCTTCAGAAATATTAAGCCAGTTCCTTGCTTTCTGATGAGAAATCTGCTATCATTCAAATTGTCTTTTCGCCCTATAGGTAAGGTGGTGTTTCCCTCTTTGTGCTTTCAATATTTTTTTTTCTTTAATTCTCAGACTTGACTATGATGTGTCTTGGCATGAATTCCTTTGGGCTTATCTTGTTAGGGTTCACTCAGCTTCTTGAATCTGTAGGCTTACACCTTTTTGCCAAATTTGGGGAATTTTTAGCCATTATTTTTCAACTCCACCCTCTTTTTCCACTTCTCTAGATGCCAATGACATGAATGTTAGATCTTTAACATTCCCATGGGGCCATGAGACGTTACCTTTTTTTGCCCCGGCTCTATTTTCCCTCTCTTCAGATTGTGTAATTTCTACTGTCTGCCTTTAAGTTGACTAATTCTTTCCCCTGTCCCCTCTATTCTGCTGTTGAGCCCATCAAGTTTTTCACTTAGGTGATTATATTTTTCAGTCCTGAAATTTCTATTTTATTCTTTATATCTTCTATTTCTTTGCTAAGAATTTTTTTTTCATTTGTCTCAGGTGTGTTTGCAACTGCTCACTGAAGCATTTTTATGATCACTGCTTTAAAATTCTTGTTAGACAGTTCTAATATCTACGGCATCACAATGTTTACCATCTGTTGATTGTCTTTTCTCATTAAAGCTGAGATTTTACTTGGTATGTTTGTTAAGTGATTTTTATTGAAATGTGATGTCTTGTGTATTTTCTGTGAAACTCTAGATCTTATTTAAATCATCTGTTTTAGCAGGCCTTATTTGAGACTGCTCTGGTAGGATAAAGAGGGAGCTGCTTTGATACTGCTAGGTGAGATGGAAGTCTCGAATCCCCACTCGGCTTTCATTGACACTGGGATTGGGGTGGGAGGCGAGCTTCCCTTTACTGCTGTGTGGAGGTGAGAATTTCAGCTCCCCACTTAGCCTCTGCTGATGCTAATCCAGCTGGGGAGGGGGTACCTCGTTACTCTTCCTCACATGGCCTCGGTTTACACCTGCAGGGGTTATGTGTCATTACTCCTGGGCAGTGGCGAATGTTCTGACTCTCCAGTAGGCCTTTGCTGGTGCCACTCCAGTTGGGAAGGGAGCATGACTTGTTACCTCAAGGTGGGGTGCTTGTCCAGCCCAACCATATAATCTCCCATAACACAGTAGGGATAGAGGTTGGAGGCCTCATCCCATTCATTGGAGCAAAAGTTTTGGTTCCCCACTTGGCCTTCTTTGACACCAACCCCTAAATATCTAGACAGTTGAAGAGACAATCACCTTATAAAAAGGCAGCATGCTGGACAACATATGCCTTCTGAAGAAGATTATTGGAAGAAATGAATGAAGAAGTTAATATATGATGAACATATGTAGAGTTAAGGTTAGAAATTATCCAGATGGAACAATAAGAAAACATAAAAAAAGAACCAGATAGAAATATTAGTTATGGAAAATATATAGAATTTGGAAAAAAAATAGATAAAATTAGAACAAGATAATGGGATAAAAAGTAGGAGGAATATGGCTAAAAATATTAATGACTTGGAAGGCTACAATTAGGAACATTTCCAGGAAGCATTAAGTAAAGCCAAGAAATATAGAGAGCAGCAGAAGTGGAAATAGTACAACACAATTAAGAATCTTGGAGAGAAAAATGAAAATAAAACTAAGGAAATAATTTTTAAAAGAATGGAGAATTTTCAGGAATTAAGAGAAAATAGGCCTCAGTTTGAAAGAGTTCACATGGAGTCCCAAGAGGAGCAATAAGGAAAAGCTACATCTATACATGTTATAGTCAAAGACAGAAAATCTTAAAGGCTTCCATGGAGAAAATGCAGATCCACCACAAGGTTTGAACCAAAATCAGACAGCTGTGACACATCTCAACATGACTCTTGGATTCGAGTCACTCATTAATGCTTTTTATGCATTCAAGGACAACAGCATAGAATTTAAATGTAAGGACATGATAAAAATGTTCTCAGGCATACAAGGCTTCAAAAGTATGCCACATAAAGACTCACATTGAAAGAAATATTTAAAAGTACTCAGAAACAGAGATATCAAGATGGTGGAGTAGGAAGACACAAAGCTCACCTCCCCCCATGAACACATAAAAAATACATCTACACGTGGAGCAATTCTCACTGAAAACAAACTGGAGACTGGCAGAAAAACTCACACAACTAACACTGCAAGAAAGATCCACATGGAATTGGGTAGGAAGGAAAGAGAAGCAGTTGGGTTGGGACCTGTACCCCTGGGAGGGGACACAGAAGAGGAGGAGGATTATATGGGCTTAGAGATCCTCCCTGGGGAGTGTGCGGATCAGACTACACATTAGGTGCCCCTGGGGTCCAACACTGGGAGGACAAGTCCCCTTAGCTGGTTTGAAAGCCAGTGGAACTGACAGCAAGGCTGTAAGAAACCAAGACTCCACTCCTGAAGACTGTGCACATGCTTGCTTACTCCCAAAACAAGGTGGAGGAAGCAGATTGAAACTGCCTGGGGCTCTGGCTGGTTTCCTGCAACTGCCCAAGCACACGCCCCAGTCTGAGCTGAGTGCCCATTACAGCCCTGCTTACTCCGCAGTACAGCTTTCTACTAGGGTGAAAGCTGCCAGGGGTGAGGACATTGTGCAGCTGTGGGGGATGGAATTGACTCAGACCTAACACTGCATCTGAACAAGGCAACGGCAGCCATTACTGGAGCTTGCAGAGGCAGCAGATCAAGAGTAGTCCAGGGCTTCCCTGGTGGCGCAGTGGTTGAGAGTCCGCCTGCCGATGCAGGGGACACAGGTTCGTGCCCCGGTCCGGGAGGATCCCACGTGCCGCGGAGCGGCTGGGCCCGTGAGCCATGGCCGCTGAGCCTGCGCGTCCGGAGCCTGTGCTCCGCAGCGGGAGAGGCCACAACAGTGAGAGGCCCGTGTACTGGAAAAAAAAAAAAAAAAAAGAGTAGTCCAGAACTCCAACTGCTAGGACCACCCCAGCCTATGCCCTGACCCCTGCCAAGGGCCTGCTCCAGCCCCTCTCGCTCCAGCATTGTTTCTCTCTGGGGTAGAGGTGCCAATACCTGGGTGAGGGAGAGCACACACTTAGAGGGAACAGAGCCAGCTTGGACCTGACCCTCAGGACTTCTGCTTCAGCAGCTTGGGACCTGCCCCCACCAGTAGGGTGATGTTGGCCACTGAGCAGAGGAGAAGCCCTGGCTCAGACTTGGCTCTGGCTCTAGCCCCTTCATCTCCAGCCCCACCTCTTACCAAGGTGATTGCTGCCAATACACCCTGAGGGAAGATGTGACTTCTGCTCATGTCGGATCCAGCTCCCCCACCAAAGCAACTGGGCACGTGCAAACTGTATAGGGACACACCCACATAAGGACACCCTTTCAAGACTGTGAGGGGTAACTTTTACCTAATTTCATAGAGACAGAGAAAGTTAAGCAGAATGAGAAGACGAATTTTGTTTCAAATGAAAAAAGAAAAAAAAAAACAAACAACTAATGAAACAAATAATCTACCAGATAAGAGTTCAAAGCATTAGTAATAAGAACGCTAACTGAATTAGGGGAAAGAATAGATGAGTGCAGTGAAAATTTTAACAAGGAACGAGAAAATTTTAAAGAGAACCAGTGAGCACTGAAGAATACAATAACAAATGAAAAACGCACTAGAAGGAATGAACATCAGACTGGGTGATGCAGAATGCCTAAATGATCTGGAAGATAGAATAATGGAAATCACCCAATCAGAAGAGCAAAAAGGAAAAAAAAAATTTTTTTAATGGCACTTAAAAAAAAATTTTATTTATTTATTTGGTTGCACCGGGTCTTAGTTGCAGCTCACAGGCTCCTTAGTTGCAGCATGTTGGCCCCCTAGTTGCAGCAGGTGGGCTCCTTAGTTGCGGCTTGCAGCCTCCTTGGTTGAGGCTTGCGGGCTCCTTAGTTGCAGGCACATGGGTTCCTTAGTTGTGGCATGTGAACTCTTAGTTGCGGCACACGTGTGGGATCTAGTTCCCTAACCAGAAATCTAACCCAGGCCCCCTGCCTTGGGAGTGCAGAATTTTATCCACTGCGCCACCAGGGAAGTCCCAAGAAAAAAATTTTTTAATGAGAACAGTTTAAGGACTCTCTGGGACAATATAAAGGGTACCGACATGCGCATTATAGGTATCCCAGAAGGAGAAGAGAGACAAAGGGGTCAAAAATGTATTTGATGAAATTATGGCTGAAAACTTCCTGAATTTAAAGAAGGAAACAGATGTCCAGGTACAAGAAGCACAGAGGGTCCCAAACAAGATGAACCCAAACAGACCCATACCAAGACATATCATAATTAAAATGGCAAAAATGAAAGAATTCTAAAAGCAGCAAGGGAAAAAGAGTCATAAACAAGGGAACCTCCATAAGACTATCAACTGATCTTTTTGAAACTTAAGGTAAAAAGGGAGTGACATGATACATTTAAAGCACTGGAAGGAAAAAACCTTATCGTAGGATATTCTGCCCAGCAAGATTAGCATTTAGAAATGAAGGAAAGATTAAAAACAAGCAAAAACCAAAAGCTTCTCAGACAAGCAAAAGCAAAGAATTCATCAATACTAAACCAACCCTAAAAGAAGTGTTAAAGGGTCTTTTCTATGTGGAAAAGAAAAGGCTACAAGAAGTTATCTATCAGAAAGGAGAAATCCCACTAATATAGGCAAATATATAGTAAAGGCTGTGAATCAACCACTTAAATAAGCTACTATGAAGACTAAGAAGTAAAACTAACTATAACTACAGTAAACAATTAAGGAGTAGACATGAAGATGTAAAATATAGCACCAAAACCACAAAACGTGTGAGGAAAACAAAATGTAGATCTTCTAGCAAGTATTTGAACTTTAACTACCAGTTTCAAACAAGTAGGTATAGGTCAACATGTATGAACCTCATGGTAATCATAAGTCAAAAACCTACGATAGATACTCAAAAACTAGTGAGAGAGGAACACAAGCATACCACTAAAGAAAATCATCAAATCACAGGGGAAGAAAATAAAGAAGAAAAAGAACAGAAGAACTACAAAAACAACCAGAAAACAAGTAACAAAATGGCAGTAAGTTCATACCTATCAATAATCACTTTAAATGTCAGTGGACCAAATGCTCCAATCAAAATGTGTAGGGTGGCTGATTGGAATAAGAAAAAAAAAAAAAACCAGCCATCTATATGCTGCTTACAGAACACTCATTTCAGAGCTAAAGACACAGAGACTGAAAGTGAGGGGGACGGCAAAATGTATTTCATACAAATGGAAATGACAAGAAAGCTGGGGTAGCAATACTCAGATCAGACAAAGTAAACTTTAAAAAAAGTTTATAGCAAAAGACAAAGCAGAACATTATATAATGATAAAAGGATCAATACAAGAAGAGGATATAACACTCATTAAAACATACGCACCTGATGACACAAACAGATGGAGAGATATACCATGTTCTTGGATTGGGAGAATCAATATGGTGAAAGTGACTATACTACCCAAAACAATCTACAGATTCAGTGCAATCCCTATCAAATTACCAGTGGCATTTTTCACAGAATTAGAACAAAAATTTTTACAATTTGTGTGGAAACACAAAAGACCTCGAATAGCCAAAGCAATCTTGAGAAAGAAAATTGGAGCTGGAGGAATCAGGCTCTCTGACTTCAGACTATACTGCAAAGCTACTGTAATCAAGACAGTATGGTACTGGCACAAAATCAGAAATAGGGATCAGTGGAACAGGGTAGAAAGCCCAGAGGTAAACCCACACCTATGGTCACCTAATCTATGACAAAGGAGGCAATACTATACAATGGAGAAAAGACAGCCTCTTCAATAAGTGGTGCTGGGAAAACTGGACAGCTACATGTAAAAGAATGAAATTAGAACACTCCCTAACACCATACGCAAAAAAAATAAACTAAAAATGAATTAAAGACCTAAATGTAAGGCTGGACACTATAAAACTCTTAGAGGAAAACCTGGGTAGAACACTATCTGACATAAATTGCAGCAAGATCTTTTTTGACCCACCTCCTAGAGTAATGAAAATAAAAACAAAAATAAACAAATGGGACCTAATGAAACCTAAAAGCTTTTGCACAGGAAAAGGAAACCAAAGGAAAGGAAAAAATTGCAAAAAAAATTTTTTTTGGCTAAATCTATTGGAAAGTAAGAAGAAAAAAGAGAAATACCCTAAGCAGAAAATACAGAAGAAGTCCTATTGAGTAATTACAAATGAATTAAATTTACCAATTAGAGTCCAAGGTAACTCGCATGTGATAGGGGATGTTTTGTCTCAGTCTTTGTGATCCAGAACCCTGAGCTCCAAGAACCATGGGGGCAAAGGAAACCATAATCAAGACGGAAAGACAACCTTCGGAATGGGAGACAATATTTGCAAATGAAGCAACTGACAAGAGATTGATTTCCAAAATATACAAACAACTCAATGCAGCTCAATATCAGAAAAACAACCCAATCAAAAATGGGTGGAACAGTTTGCAAGGCAGGAATAGAGACACAGATGTAGAGAACAAACGTATGGACACCATGGGGGGAAAGTGGTAGGGGTGGTGGTGGTGGGATGAACTGGGAGATTGGGATTGACATGTATACACTAACATGTATAAAACATAACTAATAAAAAAAGTGCGAGTAAAAAGTTTTGCTAAAAATAAGTCCAATGAGAATGAATAGTCCACAGTCTTTTTTATTTAAATTGCATCTAAATATTTAATATGGTTGGAAAAACTACTTTTCTAAATTCTTTTGTGACTTTCAATAAAAGTTTCCCTTAACTGATGTCCACCCTAAAAAAAAAAAAAAAAAAAAGGGTGGAAGATCTAAATTTGTCTTTAGATCATTGTCTAAAGACATTTCTCCAAAGAAGACATACAGATGGCCAACAAACATGAAAAGATGCTCAACATCACTAATTATTAGAGAAATGCAAATCAAAACTACAGTGAGGTATCACCTCACACCAGTCAGAATGGCCATCATCAGAAAATCTACGAACAATAAATGCTGGAGAGGGTGTGGAGAAAAGGAAACTCTCTTGCACTGTTGGTGGGAATGTAAATTGGTACCGCCACTATGGAGAACAGTATGGAGGTTGCTTAAAACACTAAAAATAGAACTACCGTATGACCCAGCAATCCCACTCCTGGGCATATACCTGGAGAAAAGCATAATTCCAAAAAATACATGCACTCCAATGTTCATTGCAGCATTAACAATAACCAGGGCATGGAAGCAACCTAAATGTCCATCAACAGAGGAATGGATAAAGAAGATGTGGTACACATATACAATGGAATATTACTCAGCCATAAAAAGGAACGAAATGGTGCCATTTGCAGAGACATGGATGGACCTAGAGACTATCATACAGAGTGAAGCAAGTCAGAAAGAGAAAAACAAAAACTGTATAATATTGTTTATATGTGGAATCTAGAAAAACCAGCGAGTCGATGAAGAAATCAAAGAGGAAATCAGACAGTACCTCAAGACAAATGAAAATAAAAACACAACTTTCTAGGACTTCCTTGGTGGAACAGTGGTTAAGAATCCAACTGCCAATGTAAGGGACACAGGTTCAAGCCCTGGTCCGGGAAGATCCCACATGCCACAGTGCAACTAAGCCTGTGTGCCACAACTACTGAGCATGCCCTCTAGAGCCTGCAAGCCACAACTACTGAGCCCACCCACCGCAACTACTGAAGCCTGCGTGCCTAGAGCCCATGCTCCGCAACAAGAGAAGCCACCACAGTGAGAAGCCCATGCACCGCAATGAAGAGTAGCCCCCACTCACAACTAGAGAAAGCCCCTGCGCAGCAATGAAGACCCAACACAGCCAAAAATAAATAAATAAATAAATAATTTTAAAAAACAAAAAACCCCACAACTTTCCAAAATCTATGGGACACAGCAAAAGCAGTTCAAAGAGGGAAATTTATAGCAATACAGGCTTACCCAAGAAACAAATATCTCAAATAACCTAACCTACCATCTAGAGGAATTAGAACAAACAAAGCCCAAAGTCAGCAGAAGGAAGGAAATAATAAAGATCAGAGAGGAAATAAGATAGAAACAAACAATAGAAAAGATGAATGAAACCAAGAGCTGGTTTTTTGAAAAGTAAACCAAAATTTATAAGCCTTTAGCCAGGCTCATCAAGTACAAAAGAAAGAGGATTCACATAAGATAAGAAGTGAAAGAGAAGTTATACAAAAAAATCATACTACTACAAACAGTTACATGCCAACAAATTGGACAACCTAGAAGAAATAGATAAATTTCTACAAACATAAATCTTCCAAGATTGAATCAGAAAGAAATAGACAAACCGAACAGACTGATCACTAATAGTGAAATTGAATTTGTAATTTTAAAAAAATCCCAGCAAATGAAAGTCCAAGAATGCATAGCTTCATAGGGGAATTCTCCCAAACATATAAAGAAGAGCGACTACCTATCCTCAAACTATACCAAAAAATTGAAGAGGAGGGGACACTCCCAAGTTCATTCTACGAGGCCACAATTATCCTGATACCAAAACCAGACAAGGACACTGCCCCAGAGGAAAAAAAACTACAGGCCAATATCTTTGATGACTATAATTCTGAGATGCAAAAATCCTCAACAAAATATTAGCAAATTGAATTCAACAATGTATAAAAAGACACAAACACTATGATCAAGTGGGATTTATTCTATGGATGCAAGGATGGTTCATTATTCACATTATCAATCAGTGTGATACACCACATCAACAAAAGGAAGGATACAAATCGCACGATCATCTCAGTAGATGCAAAAGAAGCGTTTGACAAAATTCAATATCCATTCGTGATAAAAACTCTCATCAAGGTTGATATAAAGGGAACATATCTCAACATAATAAAGGTAGTTTATGACAGACCCACAAGTAACATCGTACTTAATGGTTAAAAGCTGAAAGCTTTCCTCTAAAATCAGATATAAGGCAAGAGATAAAAGGAAATGTAAAGCATGCTGAAGCACTTGTCCTGTTCTGGGAAGATGTTAAGATGATGATGAGGGTATATGAATATAAGAATGAATATTAGGGCAATTAACCACTCTAAGAACAAAAATAGAATGTAATCTTTTTTAAAAAAAAATTTAATTATTTTTTTTTTTTGTGGTACGCGTGCCTCTCACTGTCGTGGCCTCTCCCGTTGCGGAGCACAGGCTCCAGATGCGCAGGCTCAGCAGCAATGGCTCACAGGCCCAGCCGCTCCGCGGCATGTGGGATCTTCCTGGACCAGGGCACGAACCCGTGTCCCTTGCATCGGCAAATGGACTCTCAACCACTGTGCCACCAGGGAAGCCCAGAATGTAATCTTTTTAAACCAATAAACGAAAACTTGCTAGGGAGTTCGCTGGCAGTCTGGTGGTTAGGATTTGGCACTTTCACTGCTGTGGCCCAGGTTCAATCCCTGGTTGGGGAACTGAGATCCCGCAAGCCACACGGCACAACCAACAAGCAAAAAAAATTTTTTTGGCTAAATCTATTGGAAAGTAAGAAAGAAGAAAAAAAAGAGAGAGAGAGAGAGAAATACCCTAAGCAGAAAATACAGAATAAGTCCTATTACAGTAATTATAGTAAATACAAATGAATTAAATTTACCAATTAGAGTCCAAGGTAACTCGAACTGATAGAGGCTGTTTTGTCTCAGTCTTTGTGATCCAGAACCCTGAGCCCCAAGAACCATGGGGGCAAAATGTCAGATAAAGAACAGCTGGTAGGGTCCTTGGAGATGATGCTTGGCCATATTTTCCACACACCTGGCTCACTGAATTATTTTGGGATTTAAACTATGACCAAATCCCACTCTTCTGATTCAGGTCTGGGATTGTGCCATAGAATTTGCATTTTATTTTATTATTATTTTTTAGTTATTTTCACTTATTTATTTATTTTATTTGGCTGTGTCAGGTCTTAGTTGCAGCACGCAGGATCTTCGTTGCAGCATGCTGGATCTTTCGTTGTGTGTGGGGTCTTCATTGTGGCACACGGGCTTCTCTAGTTGTGACACTCAGGCTCCAGAGCATGCAGGCTCAGTAGTTGTGGCGCGGGAGCTTAGTTGCCCTGCAGCATGTGGGATTTTAGTTCCCTGACCAAGGATCGAACCTACGTCCCCTGCATTGGAAGGCAGATTCTTAACCACTGGACCACCAGGGAAATCCCCAATTTGCATTTTAATAAGTGCCTTAGGTGAGCTTTGGGGATCTCTGGCATCTGGTACCCTCCCTCAATTTCCAGAGGAGGAATCTGAGTCTTGGAGAGAGGAAGAGAATTCTCCAGGGCCACACAGCTCATGGTAGAGGGCTGGGAAAGACCAAAATGTCTTCAAAAAGGGCCCATTCTGTTTCACTGACCCTGGCCTAACAGCAGGTGGCAGAGCTGGTTCTGAGCAGTACTTGCTACTGCTTCTGTAGACTGTGGGCTCATTCTGGGAGTGCTTGTTGTCTCATGGGCTGGGAAGCTGGATACCAGGGGGCAGACGCAAAAGTCTTCTACCTCCTATGGAGCCCATTCTAGACACAGGAAGCCCTAAAACAATTTTCTGGTACAAGAGTGTCTCTGACATGCAGCGATTCCACATGGCACTTTCTAAAATGTAAACTTCTAATTCAAATACAATGTACATGCAGAATAGTGCACAAGTAGAAAGTGTACAGTAATGATGAATTTTCCCAACACATGAACAGTACCACACTGTCCCCGTCCTACTTCAGAGTAATTTCTTTCATGACTTCCACCACTTATAGATTGGTTTTGCCTGTTTTTAAACTTTATAATGATGGAATCATGTACCTTTTTGTGTGTCTGGCTTTTTTCAACATTATGTGAGGTTCATCATCAATAGATCATTCTTAATGTTGTATAGTATTTCATTGTATGAATATATCACCATATGATAGTTCCTAGTTTGGGATTATTATAAATGATGCAACTATGTTCATTCCTTTTGATGAATACATGTACTCATTTCTTTTGGTGGAATGGAATTGCTGGGTCATAGGGTATACTTATGTCCAGCTTTAGAAGGTACCACAAAACCAATTTTTGAAGAGATTGTAGCACACAGCACTTTTTACAGGAAAATTTTCTATGGCAAGGATTCTGTCTCCATGAGGATAAGAACTGGGCTGGAATTCGTCCTCTCTCTGAGGAGGAAGCTACTGTGCAAGCCATCAGCAGGCAGTAGGACAGGTTCTTTTCCTGTTTAGGCTCCAAGAACTGCATATGTGCTTGAGTGAATCAACACACCTTTCTTTCAAATCTTATTCCACTCTGAATGATCAGATGTGTCTTCTTTCAAAGAGTTTATTAATAGAGTTATCATTTAACACCTTTGCAAGAAGAGATGGCGTACTCAAAGAGCACATCAGAGTTAATGAAGAGACCATTTAGTCAGGGTAAGAGAAAAAACAAGGAACGGTGAAGCACCCAGGGACTCAACAGTGGAAAACTGTTACCACCCATTGACCCAAAGGAGCACTGTTACTGTAGCCCCGTAGAAGGGCCACCTGACTTTGACTGGAAGAGGAATACAAGAGGGAGTGAGGTAGGTATGTTACTGCTTGTCACACAACAGGCCAATAAATCAAGAGATGAGGTGTTGGGACAAGGAATAGTGACTTTATTTGGAAAGCCAGCAGACCGAGAAGGTGACAGACTGGTGTCCCAAAGAATCATCTTAACCAAGTTAGAGGTCAAGCTTCTTTTTTTAAAAAAATCACATTGAGTATGTATGTATGTATGTATGTATGTATGCCTTTATTTATTTATTTATTTATGGCTGCGTTGGGTCTTCGTTGTTGCAGGCGGGCGTTCTCTAGTTGCGGAGAGTGGGGGCTACTCTTTGTTGTGGTGTGCGGGCTTCTCATTGCAGTGGCTTCTCGTTGCGGAGCATGGGCTCTAGGTGCACAGGCTTCAGTAGTTGTGGCTCACGGGCTCTAGAGCTCAGGCTCAGTAGTTGTGGCGCACAGGCTTAGTTGGTCCACGGCATGTGGGATCTTCCCAGACCAGGGCTTGAACCTGTGTCCCCTGCATTGGCAGGTGCATTCTTAACCACTGTGCCCCCAGGGAAGTCCCTCAAGCTTCTTTTATGCTAAGTGGGGAACGGGTGTGGCTGGTTATTGCCCTGGGAGTGTTGTGATAATCCTTTGTTGTTACAGCTGTCCACATAAGTCTGGTCACAATGTTCCTGTAAACCTCCAATAAGACAAATGTTATTCTCTATTCTGCAACTTTTTATCTCTATATGAATGAAAAGTGTCATATCTTTAAAGGTCAAGCCTGGGAGACAGCCTTGAGAAAGGGGTATGATGTATATTTCAGGCTTTAGGCAACAGTCATTTATTATTATTATTATTATTATATTTATTTATTTATTTTTGGCTGCACTGGGTCTTCGTTGGTGCGCACAGGCTTTCTCTAGCTGTGGGAATAGGGGGCTACTCTTCACTGCGGTACGCGGGCTTCTCATCGCGGTAGCTTCTCTTGTTGCGGAGCATGGGCTCTAGGCGCGCAGGCTTCAGTAGTTGTGGCACTCAGCCTCGGTATTTGTGGCTCACAGGCTCTAGAGCGCAGGCTCAGTAGTTGTGGTGCACAGCCTTAGTTGCTCCGCGGCATGTGGGATCTTCCCGGACCAGGGCTCGAACCCGTGACCCCTGCATTGGCAGGCAGATTCTTAACTAGTGCGCCACCAGGGAAGCCCCAGTCTTTTATTATTTGAGACAAAGATGTAGAGCCAGCATGACTAGTACAGGCAACAGAGCACAAAGGTTAGAGCTAAAGAAATAGATCCAATGTGGAGTCAGGTTTGTTTTCTGTTACAGATGGGTATTAGGAACAAATACTCCAGTCTCCTCTCCTGCCTCATTTCCTGCTTGTGCTTCCCATGGGCTAAACCCAGGTGGAAGCTAGAAGGCAAAGCAGAAGTCTATCATATAGGTCAGCATCCTAGAATAGTGTCCTAGGACACAAAGCAGAGCAGAGAGGGAGAAGGATAAATCTGGAGGGGCAAACAGAATAAGCAACACTATATGTGTGTGTGTGTGTATATATATATATATATCTAAACATATAAATAAAAGGATCTCCAGGGGGATCCCCTTCTTTTTAAAATAAATTTATTTATTTAATTTATTTATTTTTGTCTGTGTTGGGTCTTCGTTTGCTGCACTCAGGTTTTCTCTAGTTGCAGCAAGTGAGGTCTCTTCTTAGTTGTGGTGTGCAGGCTTCTTATTGTGGTGGCTTCTCGTTGTGGAGCATGGGCTCTAGGCACGCGGGCTGCAGTAGTAGTGGAACACGGTCTCAGTAGTTGTGGCGCACGGGCTTAGTTGCTCCGCGGCATGTGGGATCTTCCAGGACCAGGGCTCAAACCCGTGTCCCCTGCATTGGCAGGTGGATTCTTAACCACTGCGCCACCAGGGAAGCCGTATAGATATATTTTTAACTATAAAAGGCATATATATTCGGCGTAGAAATTTTGCCAAGTACAGAAAAGTGTAAAAAAGGAAAGAATGCTTATAATCTCACAGCCAGTTGCACCAGTTGCATCATTCATTCATACGTTGATGTGTTTGTTCCCAGTCCTTTTCTGTACATGTTTTAAATAGTTGAAATCATACCATACAGGTAGCTTTTTATTTGTAATGAGCTGACATTAGAATTTCTCTTGGGGAGAGAACTTGTGGTTTAGGGAAAGCTTAGGAAACTGAAACAGATGGTGTGTCTCTGACTACCTGAGTATTAGCAGAAACTCAAGCAAACAGAGTGAGGAATTAATTTATATTCACTTGTGCTTCTGAGGGAGGTGGGACTAGGGAAGAGTCTTAATGGTAGGGTGGCCAAGGGATGTTTAAGAATGGTATAGCAAAACTGATGGCTATTCTCCCATTTTCCATACTAATAAAATTCCAGTTTTGTTGAAGAATTGGGGGAAAACATTTTCTCAGGGAAAGAGGACTCAGCCCTTACTGAGAGGTGGGCATGTATCCCAGTCCTGGCTAGCAAGTTATAAGAGGAATGGGCCAGGGGCTACTAGAAAGGGTTTTCCCTCTCATAAAAAGGGAGAGGTATTTGAGGAGAAATTCTCTGCTCTCCATTGACCACTGTTTCCTTCCCTCAAAGGACATAGCTGTAGGAGCTGCTGCAGTCATCTTACAACCAGGAGAAAAAGGCCAAGACAGCATTGAGTTATTGTTAGGAGCTGCACAAGATCAGATTCTGGCCCCCAACTCAGCTCTGCCTCTGCATCATTTGTTTGTTTTTTGTTTCGTTTTTTAAAAAATATTTATTTATTTATTTTTGGATGAGTTGGGTCTTAGTTGCAGCATGCAGGCTCTTTGTTACGGCATGCAGGCTTCTCTCTAGTTGTGGCACACAGGCTTCTCTCTAGTTGTGGTGTATGAGCTCCAGAGCACATGGGCTCTGTAGTTGCAGTGCGCGGGCTCTCTAGTTGTGGCACGTGGGCTCAGTAGTTGCAGCGTGCGGGCTAAGTTGCCCCGCAGCATGTGGGATCTTAGTTCCCAGACCAGGGATCAAACCGACATCCCCTGCATTGGAAGGCGGATTCTTAACCACTGGACCACCAGGGAATTACCTGCCTCTGCATCATTTTGTCGATGCTGAGTCCTGCTTGCATCTAGGCCTTGATTTGTCCCCCTTAGTAGGGAGAATAATAGCAAACATTTAGCGCTTAAATTCAGGCTTTTTTCCAGTCATTTTTTCTTACTATGGTAAAATACACATAAAATTTACTGTCCTAACAAATTTTAACTGTACAGTTCAGTGGTATTAAATACATTCCTTTGTTGCGCCACCATTTACACCCATGACTGTTTTCATCTTGTAAAACTGAAACTCTGTAACTATTAAACAGTAACTCCCCATTCTTCCCTCCCCTTAGCCCCTGGCAACCACCACGACACCTTCTGTTCTTATGATTTTGACTACTCTAGGAAGTACCTCATATAAGTAGAATCATACGGTATTGGTCTTTTTTGTGACTGGCTTATTTCACTTAGCGTAATGTCCTTAAGTTCTTCCATGTTGTAGCATATTGAAGAATTTCCTTCCTTTTTTTTTTGGCTGCGTTGGGTCTTCGTTGCTGCGTGTGGGCTTTCTCTCCAGTTGTGGCAAGCTGGGGCTACTCTTTGTTGTGATGTGCAGGCTTCTCATTGCGGTGGCTTCTCTTGTTGCGGAGCACGGGCTCTAGGAACGCGGGCTTCAGTAGCTGCAGCACGAGGGCTCAGTAGTGCGGCATGTGGGCCCTAGAGTGTGCAGGCTTCAGTAGTTGTGGTGCGTGGGCTCAGTAGTTATGGCGCATGGGCTTAGTTGCTCCACAGCGTGTGGGATCTTCCCAGACCAGGGATCAAACCCATGTCCCCTGCACTGGCAGGTGGATTTTCAATCACTGCACCACCAGGGAAGTCCCTTCCTTTTTAAGGCTGAATAATATCTCATTGTATGTATATACCACATTTTGCTTATCCACTCATCAGTTAAGGGACACCTGGGTTGCTTCCACATTTTAGCTGTTTAATAGTGCTTCTGTGAACAAGGGTGTACAAATATTTCTTCAAGACCCTGCTTTCAGTTCTTTTGGGTATATACTCAAAAGTGGAATGGCTGAATCATATGGTAGTTCTATTTTTAAATTTTTGAAGAACCACCATATTGTTTTCCCCAGTGGCTATGCCATTTTACACTCCCACAAGCAGTACATGAGCTTTCCAATTTCTCCACATCCTCTATAACCAACACTTGCTGTTTTCTGGGGGGTTTTTTGTTTGTTTGCTTTTTTTTTTTTTTCCCTGTACGCGGGCCTCTCACTGTTGCGGCCTATCCCATTGCGGAGCACAGGCTCCGGACGCGCAGGCTCAGCGGCCATGGCTCACGGGCCCAGACGCTCTGCGGCACGTGGGATCTTCCCGGACCGGGGCACAAACCCGCGTCCCCTGCATCGCCAGGTGGACTCTCAACCACTGCGCCACCAGGGAAGCCCTGTTTGCTTTTTTAATAGTAGCCATCCTAATGGGTGTAAGCTGGTATTTCATTGTAGTTTTGCTTTGCATTTCCCTAATGATAGTTGAGCATCCTCTCCTGTGCTTATTGGCCATTTATGTATTTTATTTGGAGAAATGTCTGTTCAAGTTCTTTGCTTTTTTTTTTTTTTTTTTTTTTCTGTTGAGTTTTGGAAGTTGTTTATATATTCTGGATATTAATCCCTTATCAGATGCATGATTTGCAAATATTTTCTCCCATTCTGTGGGTTGCCTTTTTACTGTGGTTAATGTCTTTTGATGCAAAATGTTTAGTTTTTTAAATTTTCATGAAGTCCAATTTGTCTATTTTTTTCTTTTATTACTTATGCCTTTGATATAATAACCAAGAAATCATTGCTGAATCCAGTGTTGTGGAGCTTTTGTCCTGTGTTTTCTCTAAGAGTTTTATTGTCTTAGTTCTTACATTTAGGTGTTGATCCATTTTGAATTTAACTTTTCTATCTGGTGTTAAGTAAGGTCTAACTTCTTTTATGTGTGGATATTCAGTTTTCCCAGCACATTTTGTTGAATAGACTATCTTTTCCCTATTGAATAGTCTTGGCATCTTTGTCAAAAATCATTTGACCATATATGTGAGGGTTTATCTCTGGGCTGTTTATTATATTCCATAGGTCTATATGTCTGCCTTTATGCCAATTCCACAGTGTTGATTGTTGTAGCTTTGTAGTAAGTTTTGAAATGAGGACTGTGAGCCCCCCAGTTTTGTTATTTTTCAAGATTGTTTTGGCTATTGGGGGTCCCTTGAGATTCCATGTGAATTTTAGGATGGGTTTTACTATTTCTGCAAAACTCATCATTGGGATTTTTATAAGGATTGCACTGAATCTGTAGATTGCTTTGGGTTATATTGACATTTTAACAGTACGTCTTCCAATCCCTGAACATGGGATGTGTTTCCATTTACTTAGGTCTTCTTTAATTTCTTTCAGCAGTGTTGTTATTTTCATTGTGTAAGTCTTCACCTCCTTGTATTTTGAAAAAGTGGGAAGGATTGGCATTAGTTCTCCTTTAAATGTTTGGTAGAATTCACCAGTGAAGCCGTCACGTTTTCAATTTTTCTTTGTTGGGAGATTTTTGTTTACTGATTCAATCTCCTTACTACTTATAAATCTATTCAGATTTTCTATTTCTTCGTGATTTAGTCTTGGTGTTGGTTTTGTGTTTCTAGGTATTTCCCCATTTCATCCAGATTATCTAATATTTCGGTGTGAAGTTGTTTACAACACTCTCTTGTAAGTCTTTTTATTTCTGTAATGCCCCCACTTTCATTTCTGATTTTTAGTAATTTGAGTCTTCTCTCTTTTTTTCTTGGTCCATCTAGCTAGAGATTTGTCATTTTTAAAATCTTTTTGAAGAACCACCTTTTGGTTTTATTGATTTTCTTTTGTTTTTCTATTCTCTGTTTTGTTATCTCTGCTCTAATCTTTATCATTTCCTTCTGCTAACTTTGGGTTTAGTTCTTCTTTTTCTAGTTCCTTAAGTTGTTGATTTAAGATCTTGAGGGGATTTTTGGTTTTTGTGTGTGGGGAGGTTAAATTTTGAAGTATAGTTGATTTACAGTATTGTGTTAGTTCAGGTGTACAACAAAGTGATTCATTTATGTATACTTTTTAAGGTTATTTTCCATTATAGGTTATTATGAAATATTGAATATAGTCCCCTGTGCTATACAATAAATCCTTTTTGCTTATCTGTTTTATATATAGTAGTGTGTGTCTGTTAATCCCATGTTCCTAATTAAGATTTTGTATTTTTTAATGCATTTATAACTATAGATTTCTCTCTTAGCACTGCCTTTGCTGTGTCCCATAGATTTTGTTATATCATGTTTTCATTTTCTTGGGGGTTTTTTCAAAGTTTTATTTATTTTTCCTTTTTTATTGAGATATAATTGACATATAACATTGTATTAGTTCTAGGTGTACAACATAATGATTTGATATATGTATATATCATGAAATGATTACCATGATATTTAGTTAATATCCATCACCACACACAGTTACAATTTTTTTTTCCTTGTGATGAGAACTTTTAAGATTTACTCTCTTAGTAATTTCCAAATATACAATACAGTATTAAGTATAGTCACCATGCTGTAAATTATATCCCCAGGATATAATTATAACTGGAAGACTGAAAATTGTACCTTTTGCCCAACTTCACCCATTTTGCCCACCCCCTATCTCTCACCTCTGGCAACCACTAATCTGTTCTCTGTGTCTTTGAGTTTGGGGTTTTTTAGATTCCACATTATAAATGAGATCATATGGTATTTGTCTTTCTCTGTCTGATTTACTTCACTTAGCAAAATACCTTCAAGGTCCATTCATGTCACAAAGGGCATGGTTTCATTCTTTTTTATGGCTGAATAATATTCCACTGTGTATATACACCACATTTGCTTTATCGTCATTTGTCACTGTACACTTAGGTTGTTTCCATGTCTTAGCTATTGCAAATAGTGCTGCAATGAATAGGGGGGTACATATATCTAGATAGTGATTTTGTTTCCTTTGGATAAACACCCAGGAGTGTAATGGCTGGATCATAGGGTAGTTCGTTTTGTTTTGTTTTGTTTTGGTGTGTTATATGGCTTGCAGGATCTTAGTGTCCCCTGCAGGGGAAGCGCAGAGTCCTAACCACTGGAACACCAGGGAATTCCTGTGGTAGTTCTGTTTTTAAGTGTTTCCCTTTTCATTCATCTCTAAGTATTTTCTAGTTTTCCTTGTGATTTCTTTTTTGGTCCATTGTTGTTTAAAAGTATATTATTTAATTTCTACCATTTATGAATTTTCCAGTTTTAATTTTGTTATTGATTCCTAACTTCAGCCCATTGTGGTAAGAGAAGATACTTTTAATGATATCTATCTTTTGCTATCTATTGAGACTTACTTTATGGCCTAACGTATGGTCTATCCTAGAAAATGTCCCATGTGCACTTGAGAAAAATGTGTATGCTGTTGTTGTTGGGTGAAGTGTTCTGTATGTGTCTGTTAGATCTAGTTGGTTTATTGTGTTAAGTCCTCTATTTCCTTACTTTTGTCTGATTGTTCTATCTATTATTGTGAGTGGGGTATTGAAGTCTCTATTACTATAGAAATATTTGTCCCTTCAATTCTGTCAGTTTTTGCTTTTTTTTTTTTTTTCTGATGAAGCCTCTCTTCCTGGCTTGAAGATGGCTGTCTTCTTGCTGCATCTTCACATGGTCTTTCCTCTGTTCAGAGAGAGGGTGGGGGGGAAGATCTGGTGTCTCTTCTTCTAAAGACACCAGTCATATTGAATTAGAGCCCCATCCTCATGACCTCTCTTAACTTTAATTACCTCCTTAAAGGCCGTATCTCCAAATATAGTCACATTGGGGGTTAAGGGTTTAATATTTGAATGGGGAGTGGGGGACACAATTCAGTCCATAACATCTCAGTGGCCAGATTTGGGTCATGGCTCCCACCTGCCAGGAGACTGGAGAAGTGGGAACAGAATTGTTATGATTGGCTTACATCCCATGCACAGATCTGACTTGTGCTTTCCAAGGCCTGGTTCTACTCTAGTCCTTCACGTTTATGAGCCACCATCTCCTTTCCATCCTTTTCTTAAATTACCCAGCTGGTTCCTATTGCTTATCTTCAAGGAATACTACTAAATACTCATTTAAAAAATAGTAATGACATGTGAGATATATATATATATATATATATATATTTCCATTTTGCTACATTGGGAGCTGGGAGCAGCACCTGCCACATGGGTGGGGTTGAGTAGCAACTTCAAGAAGCAGTTATGGCTTGTGTCTTTGTTGTGTCTCCCTTCTGTTCTTCCTGAAATTTTAATAAAGTCTTGTATCTCTCCCTGCCTAGTTTCAACTGTGTGTGTGTGTGTGTGTGTGTGTGTGTGTGTGTGTTTAAGGGGGAAGGGGATGGGGCTTGGCCCATATTTCTGAAGCAGTAGTCAAGAGTTTGTTCTATCCTTTCTCCAAAGCCAGGTGGGGAGTTGGCCCAGGTCACTCCTGTCCAGGGCCACCAGCATTCTGGGCTGATGGGGTGAGGAACAGTTCTCCAGAAATAACCCGGGGACAGCTCCTGCACATGTAAGAGCCCTCTGGGAGCCACTCAGAGGTGGCTGGGGAACAGGGCCCTGATGTTGACTACTAGGAACAAGTAACATAATAATTATTCGGGTGGGCCTAGGACACCTGTCCTATGGAGGTAGGTAGGATTGGGGATTGGTGGTGAACGGGAAACACTGGCTGCCCTCAGGGAGCCTGCAGTCTGGGGGGAAGGTACAGACTTGTAATAGGTCCTGCACCAGCAGGATGGGAGTAGCACTGGGTGCCGTGAAGGCACATGGGATGGGTACCTGAGCCAGTAAGTCTTCCTCAGAAGGCTTCTGAGCGAGGCTGGAAGGAAGGGTGGGAGCTGTGAAGAGAATGTTTTTCAGGTCAATGTTTTCTCTGCTTCCAGATCCGAGGGAGAGCCAGGCATGCAGGGGAGCTGAGGTGGTGCCTCAGGGCTCAGCCCAGACAGAGGTTGCCTTGGGGGGTGGGGATGCCATGGGGGTAGGGAGTCAGGAGACTGGGAGGAAACAGGGCCAATAAAGAGCCTTCCACACTAAGACATCTGGGGTTTAACTTGAGGGCAGTGGAGTGCATGGGCCAGGTTTATGCAGGGCAGTGAGCTGATCAAAGTTGGAATGATTCTTTTAATTTATCATCTCCTGACTTCCCCAGTACCCAACACCATCTCAAATGCACCGCAGTTACTCCACAAGGGACGCTAGAATTGTTCCACTCTACTCTTGGAGTTCATCCTAGATAATATCTCTCCACACAGCCCACGTGGAAAGACTTTTTATTTTTTTGCACAGTTGGGGCCAGCCTACCTGGACCTCTCCGAAGAAGCTGCCTCCCTGATTACTACCCAGGCATTCAACTCAGTAGCTCATGGGCAGGTGATGTCCAACCCAAGCTTCTAGGATTTGGCTCCCCAGCTGAAACACTGCTCCTCCACAACCACTGCTTATGTGGGAGGGAAACCAGACAGCTCTGCGCAGGACCTGCGGCTGAGACGTGGCAGTGAGGTCAGGGACCTGAGTTTAAGTTAGACAGCCCGTCATCACGTGGCCACCAGCCAGTCATCATGCATACACATGGCGGCTCTGTGGCAGGTGAGCAGCCTCTCTCTCCTGGGCCCTTGGCAGACATTACTAGTCAATTATATCACTTTCACACTGAGTCAGCCCAGAGCTGCAGACAAACCACCATCAATCAGAGCTGGTACCTGGGATGAAGCAGATCTGATCTGCCATTCTTGTCCCAGACCAGACAGGATCCAAAGGTCAGGGTGACTCTGAGTCGGAAGCCAGGCTGGAGAGCAGCGGTCAGTACACCAGGAATTTCAAAGGCCCTGAGGTTGGGAGCTGAGCAGGGGGTGGTCAGGCTGGCCAAGCAGAAGTGCCGGGAAGGAGTTGATGATTCACATTCATCCATAACTTTAGTTTACAAAGCACTTTCACTAAGTGCCCATGACTCTTGAGGTAGAAATTACTTACTTCCATATTACAGGTGAGGAAATGGAGGCCCAGTGAACCCTCTTCGTCTGGTGTCACCAGCGTGGCAGCTACTGTTTTGGTCTACCTGGCAGACACACTTCCTGTGAGGTAACACAGGTAAGCACAGGACCTGAGATCAGACTCTCTCTCCTGAAAAATGTGTCCTTACCCTGAGACCCCCGGGGGAGAAGGCAGCAGAGCTGAGCCAGATGGCAGTGGTGTGCTGGGAAATGCCGGAGTGCTGGCTTGGGGAGGATGTGAATCCTCTCACTTTGGCCTAGTTCAGGCTACCAGCGTGATGTCGTTGAATGCAGGGTTGGGAAGAGAGGAGCCAGTGGAGCCGGCGCAGGGCAGTGCCCGCACAACATGGTTGGCCAGCTCTCCCTGCAGTCCTGTGAGCCGTGCAAGCTCTTTCCTGCCTGGGTGGGAGTTGATTCCTGTTGTTTGCAAGTAAAGGGCCTAAGCATCCTTCCTGAACCATGGGGGAGTGGGTCTCAGGGCTGGGGGTCTGCCTTCCACCTCCTTGATCTTTCCTCCCCACCCCCTGCTCCCTCAAGGGAGGGGTGACCAGGCCAGGAAGGTGGTAGGAATGTCGAACACCAAGCCAAGAACCGGACAGTCAGGATCGTTGGTCGGTCGTGGAAGGGGTGGAGGCTGGGAGGCAGCCCCTCCCTGCCTGGGAGCCCCTTCCTGCTCTCCCTCCAGCGGCCCTTTCCCTCCTGGGCGGCCTCACAAACACAGCTGGGCAGTGGCTCCACTTGACATGGCCAGAGTGGGGCAAAGGCTTTTGATACCTGAGGAGCCGGGCAAGGGTGTACCTGAGCCCTTGTCCCGTCCACCCATCACCGCCTGCCCCTGCAGCCTGGAAACCAGAGGACACTGCACAGGTGGCTCTGCAATGACCCAATTCTGCCATGCCCTCCTGTCTGGAAGCCCTGTTGAGTTTTCCAGCAGGACATTCTTAGAGTTAACTTGCTTAGGAATCAGGCCTGGCTGATCTTAAAACAGAGCGAAAGCCGCCGCCTAGCGTCTGAGTGGCTGTAGGGCTCCAATTTGAATGTGGAAATGCCCGTGTCCTCGGGAGACCGGTTGGCCAACCCAGGCTGGGTCGCTCGGGCTTGGCGACAAGCAGGGCTGTAGTGGATGGACAGGTATATCCTGACCAAAGGACAGCAGCCACCACTGAGCTTCAGGCAGTGACCTCCATGTGTCCAGAAATTCTGATTTTTAAAGAGAAGCCCAATACCCAAATTTTTATGTGAAATCTCTTGATTTTTAAATGCTGGCAACTAGTTACAAAATCATTTTTTAAAATTACATGGGTCCAACTAAACACATCTTCAGGCCACCATCTGCAGCCTCTGGTCTTGAGCCTAAATGGAAATCTCTCACTTCCCTGTGGGGTCTTCCCAGCCAGCCCTTCTAGTACCTCCCTTCCACTGCCAGCCCATGGCTGTGCCCACCCTGAGCCTGCTCCCCTGCAGCCCCTCCTATGCTACCCTACCCACAGTGGTCTGAGCCGCCCCCTGCTTCCAGACCCCTTGGTTCCCCGCTTCAAAGGTCACACCAGAATAGGACACCCACCCCGTGTCCTTGCTGCAGTCGCCCACAGACCCTCATGTCCTCCCCAGTCCTTGCAGACAGTGGTCCTCGCCCCGAACCGCTGCTGTCCTACTTGCGCTGATTTTTTGTTTTAAATTTTTTTTTTTAATTTTTTTTAAATTAAATTTTATTTTTTTTGGCGGCGAGGCATGTGGGATCTTAGATCTGCACCCCCTGCAGTGAAAGCTGGTTTCAAGGCTCCCACATCTCAACTTCTCTGGTCCCGACCTCCTCTCCTCCAGTGATTTCTTTCCCACCCTCACACCACTCAGTGCCACGAACTCACCCAGTAACCACAGTGATCGCAGCCGCCCCCCGCCACTGCTTCCCGCGTTCACACTGCTGCAGCCCGCAGCCGTCCAGATCCTCCGACACGTGCCTGCTCCTGCCCTGGGGGCCTTGATCCTCCCCGTCCCTGCTGCTCTGTCCCAGAAGCTCCCAGAAGCCTCTGTCTCCTCCTCCAGCCACTGCTCAGACGCCACCTTCTACCTCTCTGGCCACTGTGTTTAAAGCGCCACACCCTGGAAATGGACAGTGGTGATGGTCACCCACCATTGTGAAGGTAACTCAGAGCCGCTGAATTGTACACTTAAAAATGGCTAAAATGGTAAAGGTTATGCTGTTACGTTTGCCATAACAAAACTGCACAACCCACACTCCCAGCCCTATTTTTCTCCCCAGCACTTCTGACACTCTGTATTTATTCATTTTTAAATTAACTGCCTCCCCCACAGGGCGTCAGCTCCACGAGGGCAGAAACTTGAAGGCTCTGTCCACTGGGGTGTCCATCCAACACCTAAAACAGCACCTGGCACCCACTGGAAATAGACAGTGTTTGTCAAACGGCCTCTACTTAGACTGTCCCTGGGAAAAGGGCTGGGACTGTGGGGACGTCCCTTTCAGAGTCGCCTCCGCTCACCACCGCCGACAGCTCAAACACCACAAATGGTTTGGAAGGAGTCCTAAAAAGACCCTGAAGCATGGTTTATGCCTCAAAGGCAGGTGCTGGCCTGTGGGTTCCCAGGGCAGAGTCAGGGACTGTTGGGACAGGGGCAGGTGATGCAAAGGAAAGAGTATAAAAACCACGATGACCTAGGGTGCACCTGTCCGCCTAGGGCGGCAGTGCCAGGAAGCATGTACAGGGTGCCTTTCCAGCGAGCCAGGCACTCCACTCAGCCCAGCCTGGCACCTGAGGCTACAGGACCTCTCGGAGCTGCTGCTTCATTTGTAAACAAGGATGGTGCCATCCCCGGGAATTGAGAGTGAGGAAAATCATGGAAAGCTAGCACGCCGGAGCTGCAGGGCACAGAGGTTTTCCAGGAAGCACATCCACTTTCAGCCCGGGTGTTTGCAGAACCACAGCGTCATTCCCCCCCACCCCGCCACCGCCGGGGACCAGCTCAGCATGAAGATACTCACACGGAAAGGAGTATTTCCCAGAGCAGCCTCCAGAGGGCGCCACCATCGGCTCTGAGCCACCCGAGCTCAAGTTTTGCTGCCAGGCCACCAGCCCACCTCTGTGCCAGGGTGAGGCCGCTGTGGCTCTCCCAGCAACCCTGCCCCATATCAGGCAGGGCTCCCCACACAGCAGATGCCCCTACCCAGGGGGTCTGACCCCAAAGACCTGTAGCCCAGCACCCAGGGCACTTGCAGGGAGGGTGGCTAGAAAATTCGGTCCTCTCCCTGCTCGTCAACCACGGAGACTCCAGAGGCTCAGAGGGATGGGGGCACGTGGGTGCCTGCGGGAGCTGGGAGCTCGGGCTACTTGGGCTGGTGCCTGGCTTCTCCCCAGAGGAGGGGAATCCAGAGATGTCCCTGCAGAGCCTGAGTGTTCACAACAGTGGTGACCACCTGCCAGCTACCCCATCGCCCACTGATAAATCTGACGCCAGAAGCCAGGACCCTGAGGCCAGTACTGGCACTGACCTTCCAGGAACCTGTATGAAGTTCAGCAGGCAGCTGTGCCCGGCTCCCGAGAACAGGCAGCCTGAGGGAGGGAGGGAAGCAGTGCCTCTGACAGGGGCACCCCTCTCACTGAGACAGGTGGGGGCACACTGCTCCCCAGGCAGAGCCTGTAGGAAGGAGGGTGTTAGGCTGCAGGGTTTGAGCCCCTGGAGCAACCACATCTGAAAAAAGGCAGATGCCCCAGGCCAAGATTGCAGTCCCTTCAACCCCTCTTTCCCTTCAGGTGTCCCCAGTAGGAACCTCCTGTGCCCAATTCCCTTGTGTGGCAGGCAACGGGGGGTGAAGCGGGGGGCTCACCGGGACGATTCAGCAACAGCCCCGCAAGTCTGCATCCAGCAGCGCTTCCTGCTCACACCCCCAGCCCCTGGGGGTGCTGCAGGGCATCCTGCCAGCCAGGCCCTGTGACTTAGCTCAGAGCACTGGAGTCACGCCTGAGTGCACAGCTCTGCTCCCCCACTTACCTGCTGGGGAACCTGGGCAAGTCCCCAGCCCCCTCTGAGCCTCCGGCCCCCATCTGTACCATGAGGTAGGCAAAAAGCACCTGTCCTGAGGCGCAACTAGCCAAGTGGGTTGAAGGCACAGGATGAAGGGCACAGCCTGCTGAGGTATGAGCGGGAGGCTGGGTTTGGCTCTGGGTCCTGCTTTTCATTGGGGTGGTAGCATCCCAGGCCGGAGCAGGTGCTGGGCAGGTCCCTCTCCGTGGCTCCCCTGTGTCAGCCTGTGGGAGGCACCACCCGCAAGGATGCCCCCACCTTGCCCTTGCAAAGATCTACGCCACACATACCTCAGGGCTGCGTGGATTCACAGGTATTTTATTGGCTTTTCCATAGGCAGCCCGGATGCCTCTTGCTGCTAACCAGCCCCTCAACCCCTCACCCCACACCTGGCCTCTGTTCTGGGGCCCCGGCTGGGAGCTGTCAGCCTTAACGTCTTCTCCCAAGGCCTTGCAACCACTGGGCCCCCAGCCCCTGGGCTCGGGCTGCCTCGAGAGATAAACCCACTTTTCTCACTGCCTCTCTTTGGGCCAGGCTCCCAAGCCGAGGGCGCATCCCTGCGTCAGGCACAGCCGAGTTCTCCTGAGGAGTGGGCTTCAGCCCAGAGCCCCTTGGCAGTGCCTGCCCATCCCAGGCTGAGTGAGACCCTGTACACAGTGTTGCGGGCTCAGGCCTACAGCTTGGTGTTCAGGTGGAAGGAGAAGTGGGGCACTGCATAGGTTGTGGCAGGTGGCACGTGCCACGCAGACGAGGCTGGGCAAAGTCTGTGGCGCAGGGCGCTGTCGAAGGATGCGGGGGGGAAGTGCATCAGGCCGGAGGCCGTGGGCGAGGGTGCTGCAGTGGCCAGGAGGTGGGCTGGGAAGGCCGGGATGACCAGTGGGCTGAAGGGGAGTGTGGCCTGGCCCTTTAAGGGGTCCAGGGTGCCGGCGAAGTTCAGCGGGCAGCGCAGCATGGTGCCCCTGTAGGCCTCTGGGAGGGCGGGCCCCAGGGCCGGGCCCAGCAGGCAGGAGACGGCCAAGTCGGGCCCCACAGACTTGGTCCCGCACTCCTTGGCATCCATCTCCTTAAGAAAGGGAGACACTGCGCGCAGTTTTTTGCCACCATGGACCAAGCCCTCTTCCTCCAGGCTGCGCTTGTTGCCCAGGCCTGGGCAGCTTGGGAAGGTGGTCAGGGGCACAGGGCTCTCGACAGGGACCTTGGTCATGGGGGACACCCAGCAGGCTTTGGGTTTGGGGTAGAGGCCGCCCCTTCTGGAGCCGCCCTTGTGGAATGCAGAGGGGTGGTCGGCATCCCCGCCCCACACCAGCTGGGGCTCTTTGGCTGGCAGCCCCTCCTCTTTGCTAGGAGGCCCTAATAACACCCCATCTTTAAGACTGGGGAAGAAGTCCCGGGGGTGCTGGCTGACAGGCTTCAGCACCTCGGTGGGGTAGGCGTGGAAGCAGCCAGTGAAGATGGGGGCCGACGGGCGAGGGCCCACCTGAGCCTCCTCCTTGAGGCTGCCACCAGGGCCCTGTGTTCCCTCTGGAGGTGACAGCCGGTGCCTGGAGTTCTCGGCTGGCCCTCCTGGGCTCCGGGGATTCTCCAAGGGCCGAATAGCTGGGGGTGCCTGGGGCTCCCCACCTGCCCCGTGGCGACAGCCCTCCTCCTGGCACTGCAAGGCCTCCGCCTTGCTCACCTGGGCCAGAAGCTTCTTTTTGGCCAGTGGTGACATGATACCATGTGTCCCTTTGCAGTAGAAGCTGGACAGAAGCCGCCTGTAGGCCTCAGGGCAGCCGCTGGCACCCACGAAGGGCAGAGAGGGCCCAGGGGCTGGGCTTCGCTGTTCCATGCCATCCCTGGAGGGCTCCTGGCTAGGAAGCCTTGCCAGGTCAGGGGCATCTGTTTTGGTCTTTCCTGGCATCATCTGGAAAGAGAGAAAAGGCCACGCCTCAGGGCTGGGTGTGAGCCATGCACCCTGACCTGGGGACTTGGTGACAGCAAGGTCCCAAGGGAGCACCCAGGAGCCTCTGCTAGCCCTTCCAGCACCTTTGTGCAAAATTTTCAAAAGGTGTCCTGTCCTCTGAATAGACACAGCCTGGGGTCAGGACACGGACTGGTGAACGGGGTGCAGACTGGAATTCAGACCCCACCCATCGCAGCCACCAGTGCTGCCCTCAGAGGAGGTTCTGGGTGTTCTAGGCAGGGAGCCCTGCGGCCAAGCTGAGGACAGGTATGGGGCGCTGTGAGGAGCAGGGCATGAGGAGGCCCAGGGTCAGCTGGTGGCCCCAGCCGGGCTCAGAGCTCACTTGGTCCACCCGCTTCTCCTCCTTGGCTTTCTTTGGCCTCTCAGTGGCCCCGTCATCCCCTCGAGGCTCCTTGGCCATCTTGTACTGCTTCCTGGGCTTGGAGGGGGGCAGGGGCTTGTCATCCTCTCCCTTCAGGTGCCGCACATATGGGAGGACCAACCTGAGGAGGAACCGGGCACGTTGACCAGGAGGCCAGGCTGGCAGCAGGCTCCCACCGCTCCAGGCCCGCCCGGCCTCCTCCAGCCCCGGACCGCGAACATCCCTCTGCCCGGCAAGCACACAGACAACCCACGGGGGCCCGCGCTCTCCCTCGTCTCGTCCAGCAGGCCTGCAGTCTGCTCTCCCCGCTCAGGGCCCTACTGGTCCAACCCTGGGGGGTGAAGGCCTAGGTCCTGTGACCCGGGGGCCTGGCCGTACCTCTCGTAGTGGCGGCGCGTGCATGTGGCCGCGCTGGTGCTGCCCGGGCTGCCCCCCAGCTCGTCATACACGTTCTTCCAGAGGCGGCGGCCAGTCACCTGCAAGGATGCCACGTGAAGCCATGGCCGGAGGGCACCCCCTGGCCGCGGGGTCCTCACAGCTCGGGGTCCCCACTTGGATGCAGTTTTGCAGCTGCTTCTCCAGCAGTGGGGCAGCGAGGTTGGAGGGGGCTCCCTTGGCCACCAGCCAGGTCTCCCGCCCAGGGGCCGCCCGAGTGCTGGCCCAAGCAGCTTTCCAAGCACAGGGAAAGAACAGATGGGAAAGAGGAAATCTTGCTTTGAGCAGCAAAGTAGCAGCGGGCAAGGCGGGTCCCTCCTTCTCCTCGTAGCACACAGGGGAACTGGGAAAAGGGCAGGGTTTGGGACGCTGCCTTGTCCTCCTGTCTAGGGGTAAGGGCAGCTCTGTTGGGCTCATCTTCCCCCAGCTTGACTTGCCAGGAGATGCAGCAGGGTGAGGCCTCAGAGGTGCTATCCTTACCAGCTCATAGGCCCCCAGCTTCTCCACAGCCTTGTAGATCTTCCACAGGTTAACTGGAGAAAAGAGAGGGCAGGGCCACTCTCAGTCTTGGCAGGAGGAGGGGGTAGCCAACAGCCTGTCCCCCTGGCCCTGTCAGGCAGGCACAGAACCAGTACATGCCCGGACAGGGCCACTGGGATGGCTAGGCAGGCCACGCCCCGTGCACTGGGGGCCCAGTGGCCTGTGAGGATGGAAATCCAGCCCCACCCACTGCCAGCCCTGTGCCTGGAGGGGGGCACCCTTTCTGTGTGCAACCCCCGTGGGCTGGCAGCGTCCAGGGTCACCCAGAACGGAGGTGCTCCCCGATGCCCTGCCTGGGTGGGGGTCCCCTGCCGGGCGCCCCCCCTCCCTGCCTGCACCCCAGGGACGCACTCTGCTTGAAGCCGAGATGGGGCACCCTCTCGATGGGCGTGTGTCGCTCCTTCATGAACTTGTAGAGGCTGACCAGGAAGGCCTGCTCCTCCTCCCGCTCCCCGCCTGCCTCGGGGGAGTCCTGGGGAAAGAACACGAGGCAGTAGGATGAGCCCTCAGTTGGTGGGAGGCTGGGGAGAGGAGGAACCACTGGCTGCTGGGGAGGAAAGAGATGCGTGGCCCCCAACCCCAGGCTCCCACAGGAGGGAGCAGACCCCCAGACCCGGCTCTGGGCTGCACTGGTTGTTCCTGGGGTCAAAAAGGCACAGGTGTCAGCTGTTAGTGCCCAGAACCCCAGGTCAGGGTCCACAGAGGCCCTGGGAGCAGCCCTGCACCTTCTCCAAGCTTCTGCCCACTTCTTCAACTTGCTTTGTATTTGTCACAACTGCATCTCAGCTCCTCTACCAGACTGTGAATTCCTGGCAGTAGGTGCAGTGTCCCCAGGGCTCCCAGTGGCCCCTGTGGTCCAGGTTGAAGGAACAAAAGTGCCTGGTGCTCTCTGGCTCTGTGGCGCCACGCCGCCAGGCCTGACTCTGTGACCCGCCGTCCATGTGCTTAACTCGGAGGGGAGACCCTGTCCTGGGCTCCAACTGGCACTTCTGTCAGATGCACAGGTCTTTTGGTTTCTGCTCTCAGAGGGAATTTCTGCCGGTGCTGTTCATGTGCCTGGTAGCGCAGGGCAGGGGGCTGCTGTCAGGCTGGGGCTGAGGTCCTGGCAGGGGAGGCCCCAAACACGAGGACAAAAAACACCAGGGCCTAGAACCGTGCAGAGAGCCACGTGCTCCAAAAATATTCTATTCAAGTACCATGTCCGTGATTTTGACTAATCAAAGACCTCTGGTAATAAACAAGCCAGCTCATATGTTAATGCATGAAATTAAAACACACTGGAGCCCAAGGCAGCTGTTTTCTGGAGCCTCAAGAGTGAAGGCGCTCTGACCACAGCTCTTCAAATGAATGTGCTCTTCTATTCCTCTTCTCTGAACTCCAGGCAATCTGTTAAAACCTGTTCCCACTTGCAGCTACTCTTCTACATGAATCAGGATTTCTACTCCAGCCTGTGCCACCGAAGCAAATGGCTGAAAGGCGCGACGCTGCGGAGAGGAGGCTGACCACTCTGACCCGCTGGTCAGCACAGCTGCGCTGACCTCACGAGGTGACTTCAAGGTCCATGTTATAAATTTCGATGGACGGAAGGATGTAAATGTAGTTTTACATAGTAGAATAGTGCTTTTATCTGTTTCATAGATCAGGGTTCCAGGTAATCCTCATTTGATAAAAGGGTTCTGCTACAGAAACCAAGCCTGAAACCCTAGCCAGGGGTGACAGGTGAGCCTTCCTGTCTGCCCAGCTCCCAGTGCCCAGTGCAGGGCCCAGGACAGCAGGGCTGGGCCCCTCTCCAGGCTCTCTGCAGGATGGGGGGTAGGGAACACATCTCCAGGGAGTCTCCACGTTCACCTGAGAGGCTGCACACGGGGGGGTGGGGGGGGTGAGGGAGGGGCAGGGAGGAGGGCCCCGGAGGGGGTCGTCCAACTCACCTCCAGCTGGACGGGGCTCTGGCTCCTGTTCTGCTCAGCATCGGGTTGTGGAGACAGAGGTGGGTCTAAGGGGTCACTGTCCTCTGACTGTTTCCTTTTGCCTTTGACAGGAGGTGCTGGAAGGAGAGGAAGAGGGTGAGAAGGGGGAGGAGGGAGAGAACGGGAGATGCTGGCAGGGAGGGGCGGGCGGCAGGAGGGCCAGGTGGGGCTGAGTCCTTGCCGCCCTCCTCTGCTGCGTGTCCTCTGCACACGGTCCTGGCTGCTGCAGGCAGCCCTCTACATGCACACAGGGCTCCCCCCACTCTGCCCTCCTCCCCTCTCAGCTCCACCAGGCCCCGCCTACGCCACACCTGCCACTTTTCCTTCCTCCAGGCCAGCCCTCTGCCCACAACTTGGAAGGAAACCCTAAATCACCTTGGGGTCAAGTGAGAGGAGACCAGCACTGGGGCCGTGGTGCTCAGGGAAATCACATCTCCAAAACCAGCCCCACATTCAGGCAGAAAGTTTGGGAAAGCTGCGGAGGCTTCCATGTTTGTGGACCCCCGAAACACCACGGGGGGGGTGCTGCCTGGACCATAAACCCTCCAGGAATAATCAAGAAGAAAGTAAGTTCCTATTTGTGAAGCACCCAGCCTTTGAGCATCAGCAGAGTCCTCACTGCCCCTACTTAGGCCACACGCTCCCCTCACCTGCACCGTTCCTGGTGCCCCTTCAGGTCTCACCTGACAAGTCACTCCCTCGGGGTGGCCCTTCCCAGCCCCCCCGCGAAGCACAGCACTTCTCTCTAGTCATCCTCTAACCATCCAGACTGAGACGCCCATGGCTCGTCTGGCCTCCTGAGAGCTTCCTGAGGCCGCCCAGCAACCCACAAAGTAGGCGGCAGGTAGGGGAGAATGAGTGAGTTTCACAACAGCCTGACAGGGAGGCAGGAGCCAGGGGCTTGGTTTTACTAAGGGCGTCCTGAGAGCTGATGGCTGCGAAGACACAGCACCCCTGCTGCTGCCAAAGCACAGCCACTGGGAGCTGCTCTGGCTGGCAGCAGGTGTGAGACCGGGAGCCCGTGTCTTCTGACCACCTTTTCTTTTTTCTTTTTTTCTTGTCTCTCTCCTTTTGGTTAATCTTGCAAGAACTGTCCTGCTTCGCTCCAACTCAAGAAATCCTTACTGCTGGGAACCTGCAAGATTCTCCTCCAACCCAGGCAGAAAAAGAATCTCCGTAAGAACAAGAAACGCACACCAGTGTGACCCAGAAGGTTAGCAGTACCCAGAAGCACGAGCTGCAGAACCTCCAGCCGCTGGACAGTGTCCCCTTGGGTAGCTGTTCACAAGGGTGCTGTGCAGGTTCTTGGTTCTGTGTCCCTGACCCTTTCATGTATGTTCTCTCATTGAGTCCCAGAGGAATCCCATTTTAAGGGAGGCTGGGGGGACTGAAGCCAGAGAGGTTAAGTTGCTTGCAACCCTGAGGGACCAGATTCAAAACAAGGTCTGTCTGACCACCAGTCCAGTGGCCTGGCCTTGCCACCACTGCAACCGCTGTATCACCAACAATGCGAAGACTTGGTGGAGAGTCCAAATAAACCTGGAAGAGAAACCAAGCCTAACACTTGTCAAGCATGAGTTGGGCCTGGGCCGTCCTTGCAGGCTGGCTCCTGACCACTGGAGACACGGTCAATCTCCAGAAGTAAGTGGGTGCTAATGACTGCCCCCCCACCGACTGACGCCTTTCCAACCAGGTCCTTGGGCGACTCTGTGCCTCAGTCTCCCCTTCTATGAAATGGGGAGAGAAGGACGCTGGAGTCCTTTGCTAACTATCCATGAATCCCGAAGCCTTCCAGGTCATGGGCGTGCCTGCATCCTCCTGCTTTTCTCCTTTCCCTTCCTGCTTTCTCTGCTCTGCTTTCACATCCTCTCTCCCTTCTTGCCTGAAGGGAAAATGCTCAGCTCCAAAGGAGTCTCTCCCCTGTGTTCCTGTGATGGGGCTTCTCACTGAAGCCCTCTCGCAAATTTGCTACAAGTCAAAGTCACTGTCCTCGGGCCTCAGAGAAATAAGGTGGTGGGACCAGGGCCCACTGGAATCACCCGGGGAGCATTTAAAAGATATGATGCCTGTCTCTCACCCCACGCCCACCTGAGTTTGATTTAAGGTCCTGCAAGAGGCATCAGAGTTTAAAGCTCCCCAGGGGAGCTGAGAGGGCAGACAGGTTGAGAGCCACCAGGCCAGAGTGGCCCTAGTCCCTCCTGCTCAGTTCCAGAGTTGGTGAGCTCTGCCTGGGCCATTCTCTCCTGGGAAAATCTCCTGGAGTCAGGCACTTGGGTTACCTGGAAAGGAGGTCACCAATCTGAGCTGTTTAACTCCAGACGGGAAAGGGATTATAGCTTCCCTAGAGCCACAAAGGGAAACACTCTATCTCTGTGTGCGGCTGAGTCCCAGAGTGAAGCCGGCCTCCGTTCTCTCCCACCCAGCACTGGTGTGCTCACTGATCCTGGCAGGGCCTTCTGGGCCCACCCCCTCGCAGCCCTGGATGAGGGAGGGCGGGGAGAGTCTTCGCCCGCCTTCCCCAGCCTGTCCTGTCCCTGGCTGTCCTATCCTTCTCTTCCCCAATCATTGGTAGATCAGGGTTCCGGGTAAATCTTCATTTGGAAAAAGAGTTCTGCTACGAGAAATAAGTTTGAAACCCCCTGCTGTAGGTGCCGGGTGAGTCCTCCTGCCTCCCAGCTCGCACACCTCGCAATGCAGGGCCCGAGACTGCGGAGCTGGGCCCCTTTCCTGGCTCTGCAGGGAAGGGAAGGGGCTTACCGACAGGCCATCCCAGTCTCCCAGCCACATCCAGCCGCAGAGGCAGGAGAAACCCACCTGCCGCTGAGTGACCACTGCTGCCATGAGCCACTGAGTTCCTGTCTTGCCCCAAGCTTATGGGTGTATAGATCCCATCTGAGCACAAAGCCTCAGATGCCCTGTTGTAATGGAGGTGGATTCAGTTACAAAAAGAAAACCTCTGCTCTCCAAAGGCATGCCCTTCAGACATCACCTTTTCCATCCAGGAAGCAATAATGACAATAATGGTTATTATTTATCTGTTTACTTTAATCTATCTGGAATCTGTAAGGTATGAGGGGCTTCCCTGGTGGCGCAGTGGTTAAGAATCCGCCTGCCGTTGCAGGGGACAAGGGTTTGAGCCCTGCTCCGGGAAGATCCCACATGCCGCAGAGCAACTAAGCCCGTGCGCCACAACTACTGAGCCTGCGCTCTAAAGCCCGTGAGCCACAACTACTGAGCCTGCGTGCTGCAACTACTGAAGCCCGCGCGCCTGGAGTCCGTGCTCCTCAACAAGAGAAGCCACCGCCATGAGAAGCCCGTGCACTGCAACGAAGAGTAGCCCCCATTCGCTGCAACTAGAGAAAGACCGCATGCAGAAACGAAGACCCAACACAGCCAAAAATTTAAAAATACATTTATAAGGTACGAGATAGGGATTTAACCATACTTCCCCATGGGTGGGCAGTCCCAGTATTGACTGAGTGATCTCCTCCCCCAATAATTTGAAACGCTACCTTTCCCCACAATCTACAGGCTTGTAAGGAACACTTTGGGGGCTGGTTTTGGACTTTCTATTCTGCTTGATTCACTGTGGAATGCTGGACCCATGCAGTTTTAATTTCTGTAGCCTTGTAACACAACTTACTATTCAGAGCCTATGTCCCCCATCATTACTCCTCTTAGAATATTCCTTCTGAAGTTTAGGATAATTCTGTCACATAGAAAGGAAAGAAAAAAAGAAGGGAGGGAGGAAGCGGGGGGGGGGGAAGAAAAGAAGAAAAACCAGAGGTTTTGATTGAATTACATTTACATTTAGAAATTACTTTAAAAAATAATAACACCTTTCTGATAGTGCATCTTCCTCTGCAGGACCAGGTGTCTCCCCAGATTCAGGTCTCCCTCTGCAGTGCTCAGAGGTTCCTGCTCACAGGCCCTGTGCATCCCTGTTGAGCTTATTACCCGAGTTTTGTGCAGCTAGACAATAGTGTGAGAAGAGCCCTGACAATGACAGCAGGACTAAGATCACAGCCCCCTGCCATTTCCTCATCTCGAGAGGGGGCGTGGCAGGTGCTGGGCAGTGGTATGGCTCAGGCCCCTCCTGTGTTAGGAATCTGTCTCTGTTCAGCTCCACGGCTCTGTGTAAGTCAAGCTTAACCCTAGATCCTAAAACCGCAGCAGTGAAGAGGTTAATTTCAGTCGCTGGCTGCAAAAGAGGAGATTCCCCAAGTGAAGCCCACCTGTTCTCAGGCCCCTCTCTCCCTCTCTTGCCACACTATGTACTCCACCAACTGAGATCAGTCTCTGCTAGGCCCTGGACTAGGCACTTCTGTACACTTACTTGCTCACTGCATCTTCCCAGCACCCAGTGGGTATTATTTCCCCCGCTTTAACGATACAAGACCTGAGGCTCTGAGAGGGTCAATAACTTGCCTGAAGTCACACAGCTTACTAGTGGCAAAGCTGGGATTTGGAACCAGTGAAGTCTGCCTGTCCCAAGACACTGAACCCTGAGATCTTAGAGTTTTATAATGGGAGCAGGGAGACCCCAAATTCCTTCTCTGTGCTCAGAGGGTGCCCATTTGCCCACCCTCCCTGGGGGATCTGCAGTCTCCCACCACGGCATTCCCGTTAATCTGCTGCCCTGCCAGATGAACTGAAAGCAGATGATAGTGGGGCAGGAGGAGGGATGGGGAGGGGCTCTGACTCCACACAGGTGCTTCTGTACCTTAGTTTACCTGTCTATAAAGGTGGGTGTATTAGACCCCATGGGCCCATCGTTCTAAGCAGAACAAAGCGAGAAACGAGGCTCCCCCTACCAACCAGAGTTGGCTGTGTGCACGTGTGCGCACATCCCTCCGTGAGATCTGAGGTCTGCCCGTCTTGCTCACTCCCCGGTGTGTCTCAGCGCCTGGAGTCCTGCCCAGCAGAGAGCAGGTGCTCCAAAAACACAAGCCCCACTGAGCCTCATGGGTGCGGTATGAGCTACCTGACCTCAGATAGTGCTGATGCTGAGAGCCGCCTGGCTGTGACTAGTTCAAGGCCTGCCTCTCTCTCCCCCCCCCCCCCGCCCCCTCCCCCGCCTCATTCACCCTTGGTGTGATGGAAAGGAAGTGACACTTCCTTTCATGAAAAGTCACCCACTGGGAGCACCGCGTCAATTACCACAATAATGGTAACAGCAGCCTCAATAACAACCAGCAGACGCGGCCACACCTCCTCGCCTAAGGCCCTTGGCTTAAGTTTCCCTTAGCTTGAGCTGGAGCTGAAACAAAGACAGCCTTTGAAGCGGCCAGTCCACTCTGTGGCCCAGGAGCCGGCTGCCCGGCGGTCTCCGTGTGGAGCTCGCTCCAGCGTGGTTTGGGGAAGGGGGACCTGCCAAGGACTGTGCTCCAGCCAGCGCTAAGGACAGACGGACGACCCCGGGACATGGAAGCCCAGAGGGCACAGGGTGCAGCTCCCGACCCAGCCCTGCCTCTGGGTCTCAGCTGTGGGAAGAGGGGGCTCAGGGTGTTGCAACATCTGGGGCCAAGATGACAGCCCTGAGTGTAGAAAAGTAGGGGCATGGGGGCACCAAATACGACGCTGCCAACTCCCACGCCCTGCTGGAATATGGCCGCTCTTTAGCCAGCTCTTGGGATATCCTAAAGGACCCTGTTCCAGGGTGGGGCTGAATCCCCACTGTCCCTCCCCTCCAAGTCTGGGTGATACTTGACAATAACAGTAACGGCTCCATCTATGGACCGTTTCCTGTGTCCTCACGGACGACATTTCCTGCACCTACTCCACCTATGGGGGAACCAGGCTTGGCAGCAGCTTGTCCAAAACACTGGCCAACAGAGGCACTGCCAGGACGGAGCTGTGTCAGCTGCCTGACCTCTGCCTGGGGCACTCGTTTGCCTCTCAGCTTTTCCGCTCCGCTCCTAGAGCACCCCACAGCCTCCACCAAGGATGGCTCTCCAAGTCGGTACCGCAAGGTCCCAGAGGGAGGGTGGGCCATCCCAGGCCAGTTTCCAGAACCATTGCGAAGGGAGAGAGGGGCGGGGTCTTAGAGGCCTGATTCGTACTTACTGCCGGACCAAGGCTGGTCTGTAAGCCTCAGTTTCCCAGACTGTAACTCAAAGAAGAAGGGGCTAATTCCCTGAAGTCTTTTCTACCTCGGCCGTTCCAAGTTCGAGGCCCCACACGGGTCCCCGGGGCTTGTACGGGCTCTGGAACTCCACTCCCGTGGCCCAATCCACTAGCTGCCATCTCCCATCCCTCCTCTGCCCTAACACGGCCTGTGGGCGCAGAGACCCCAAGCCCTCAACCCTGGTGCTCGGGAGGGGACAACAAGCACCTGTTATCCTCTCCTCAGCCCCGCGGACCCCTCCTCGATAGCTGACGACCCCGCAAACAAAGGGACCCTGGGTCTGGCCAGCGACGTGCCGCCGGACCCGCACCCTGAGCCTTCGGGGGTCCGGCAGCCGACTACCCCCACCCCTATCCCAGCGTCCGCGGGGCTGCAGGACGGGAGTCCGGCCTGGCCGCGCCCCCTGAACGCCCTGCGCAGGGAACTGAGACGAGGCAGCCGTGTCGTGGTCCCAGGCTCGGACTGAGCGCGAAGCCAAACACTTCTCGCACGCTCGCAGCCCGCGCACCGCCACTCCTCTTCTCCCCCCCCCCACCGCCCCCATCACTCCTGGGGCCGCCACCCCGTCCCTCCTGGAGACCCGAGGAGATAAAAAAGAGAAAGATGCGCCGAGCAAAAAGGGAAGCTACTTCTTCCCTGCCGTGGGGAGCGTGGGGGGGCGGGGTGTGTAGAGGAGGGTGGACAGGAGACAAGACGAGGAGAGACCAGAGAAGAAAAGAAAAAAGAGAAGGGAAAAGAAAAAGAGGGTAGGGGGCGAGGAGCAGGTAACCGCCGAAGGATCAGCACGGCCCTCGGCTGAAAGAGGAACAGTTGATTCTTCAAAATGCATTGAGCAAGTTCTTCAAAGCCCGCGCACTTTCAGGAAACGACGGCCGCAGTGCAGTGGAAAGCGTCCCGCGCGCCCAGCGGACCCCGGTGCCCCTTTCTCGGCGGCGCCGGCGGGTTCTGAGAACCACCGGGATGTGACGTCGAGAGGGGGTGGGGGGCCGGGGGGGCTGCAGGCAGAGAACTGCTGCGGACAGCTGTCACAACAAATTAGCTGAGACCAGCTCGAGATTGAAAACCACAGCAGGAAGTGGGATGACAGAACCGTACAGAAGTTGGTAAATTTCAGTCGAAAGACTACAAGAGTTTCGAGATAAACGCCCGGGAAGCCCCTGGCCGCCAAAACTTTTGTCTTTCTTTTTTTTCGGAGAGCGCGCGCCGACACGGGGCCTCACCCGCCCGCTCGGGGCGGGGGGAGCGGGCGCCCCGGTCCAGGCTAGGTCCCCGCGTCCTCGCCCTCGAGTCCACCCCCGGCCCCGCTAGCCCCCCAAGGCAGCACCGACGGCTACGAGCGCCGGGGGAGACCTGGCGCGCCGCAACTTCGCCCCCCCACGGGGCCGCCCGCCCCATCCCGGGCCGGACCACAGAGCCGCTTACCCATGGCGCAGCGAGGTCCCGCGGCTCCAGCCCGATACCCTCCGCACGCTCCTATCTCCCGACCCCGCGCTCTCCGCGCGACTGGCCCGCCGCGCAGCTTGCCAGCCGCCTCCCCGCGGCCCCGCCTCGCCCCGCCCGCCTCCGCTCCGCTCTGGGCTCCGGTTGGCGGGTCCAATTCTTCCGCGAGGGGCAGGGACCGCCCCCTGAGGCAGGGGAACTCTGGAAGTTGTAGTGTGTTCTTCCCCTCCCCAGGCTCAGAGACCGCGGAACTAGGCTCTTCACCTGGAGGGACTGAGGCAGGACACCCAGGAGTCACTGCTGCCTTGTGCCTCTGCAGGCAAAACTCGAGCCTTGGAAAAATCCTCCTTGCTCCTCAGCAGGGAACTGGGGGTCTGGGTGGGGTGAGCAAAGCCCTTCTGACTTTGACTTGAACTCGGTGGAAGGCATTGTCCATCTCCCTCCCGGCCCAGCATATAAGTAGAGATGGTTGGTGTTAGCTAAACAAGGACCCCGCCCAAAGTAGCAAGTCTTTGGCCAAAGCTCTGTGGGGTCCCAGAAATGCCTGGGACAGGAAACCTGATATGTGGACGGCCAGTGTTCACATATATCTCAACGACAGAGAAGACAGCTACAAAGTGAGCAGTCGAAAGAGGGGCATGACCCCTGCTTGGAGGGGTGAGGCTTCGGGTGGAGTGGGGGGCCCGAGGAGATGCTGAGCCAGCTGCAGCAGGGCTTCTGCTGGAGGGAAAAGTAACTCAGCCATACTGACATCACAGAAGAGGAAACCGAGGCTTGGGTTTGAGAGCTCAAGGTCTGGAAGCATCACTCACAATAGCCAAAAGGTGGAAGCAACCCAGAGTCCATTGATGGATAAATGGGTGAACTGCGGTTTGTACATACAACGGAATATCACTCAACCTGAAAAAGGAAGGAAATGCTGACATGTGCTCCAACATGAATGAACCTTAAATAGACCAGACACAAATGATAAATACTGTATGATTCCACTTATAGTACTTAGACTCAAATTCATGGAGCCAAATAGTAGAATGGTGGTTGCCAGGGGCTGGGGGGCAGGGGCAATAGGGAGTTAGTGTTTAATATGTACAGAGTTTCAGTTTTGCAAGATGAGAAAGTTTGGGAGATGGATGGTGGTGATGGTTGCACAACAGTATGAATGTACTTAATGTTCCTGAACTGTACACTTAAAAATGGTTAAAACGGTAAATTTTATGTAATATATAAAATGGTAAATTTTATGTAATATATATTTTACCTCAACTTGAAGAAAGAGCCTAAGGTCTCAGCATGCGGCTAGCTAGGATTTAAACTCTGTTCCTAACACAAGAGTAGGCACCCACAATTTTGTTGATTAGTTTTAATACAAACAGCTCTATGCACTTCCTAATTTTATAGGATAAAACTGAGGCTCTCGGGAATTCCCTGGTGGTCCAGTGGTTAGGGCTCCAATGCAGGGGGCATGGGTTCCATCCCTGGTCGGGGAACTAAGATCCCACAAGTCTTGCGGCCAAAAAACAAACAAAAAACAAAAAAACTGAGGCTCTGGAGGGTTAATCAGCTCAAGTAAATCAGCTGGTAAGTGCTGGAGCCTGAGCTAAATCCAGGCATCAGAGCTCCAGTACAGGTCCCTTCAACCGTTTCCCTGGCATCTCTCGGCAGTGCTGTTAACTGAATCAGGGACCATGGCCTGAGAAGGAGAAAGCGTAAGGGGGAAGATTTGAGTGCTGGTGAGGACGTGGTGGGTCAGCAAGATGTCCAGTGGTAGCTGGCACTGAGGCCTGGCATCCAGGAGCAAGGCGCAGATTGGAAATACAGATGGTTAAGGAGCCCTTGTACCCAGGCACCCACCAACCAGGTTTGCATCTGTTACTGCCCAGCCATCACCCTAAACAAATGGACCAGAGTTGTAGGTTGGTGACCCTGAAACCCTGTCCCTTACCCTTTGGCTCTGAGAGGGAAGAACTCTCCAGGCTCAGCCCAGAGTGGACAACACTATGGGCTCCCTTGTCTACTCCATAACGGGTTGGTTTGTAAAAAGCCAGTGCTTGTAGATTTGGTAACAGACACATCATCAACAATAGTAACTGCCTAGAATAATTGTTATCATGGTGATTATAATAGTGCACCCCACTTCCCAGTTTACAAGCTCTCTCCAGGAGAGCTGAGGCCGTGGTGGCAGATGCTACGTGGAATGCCATCAGGTAGCTTTGTTCATTCTTTTTTTTTGCGGGGGCGGGGGGCATGCTGCACAGCTCGCGGGACCTTAATTCCCCAGCCAGGGATCGAACTTGTGCCCTTGACAGTGAAAGCTCGGAGTCCCAACCACTGGGCCACCAGGGAATTCCCTCGTCCATTCTATAAGGATTGTTTGCCCAAGGTTCAGGATGGAGACCAGGACGCTGCCCTCACCATCCCAATCTAGGCCAACCCCACCCTCGCAGATTGGATAGACTCACTGCCTGACAAAGCAGCAGCTCACCCCACACGGGATAGAGTTATTCTGCCATCCGGGCAGCCCAACACACTCTTAACAGGCAGTGGCTGCTGTGCAAAGCCTCAGCAAGTCCACACCTGCCTGTGCCAACCTGGGAACAATATGATCTAAGTTTAATTGCCACCTGCGGCAGCTGTTTGCAATAGAAAGTAATTTACAACAGCCAATAAATCTTGCAGAGGAGTGACATCTCCATTTGCTTCCCTAAAAGCATAAATACATCCATTGCTCAAGCCACTATCTCACACACCTCCACTTCTCCACTTCGAGCCCACAGACACCCTCCTCCTGCATCTTCCAACCATCAGCTCCCAGCCCACGATGGGCTGAGAGAAGTAGCCTAGGCCCTCAATATCTTGGTGTCTCTCTATGTCTCAAATAAATTTTTTAAAAAAGCACCACTAATGAATGCATTCCTCCCATAAAGACATTACAAATAAGTCGGTCCTCTCTGACACCACTCCAAACTCAGTTCCCTCCCTGACCCAGAGACAAGGACTCTATTATCAGATTGGATAAAAGCTTCCAGAACTTTCCCTATGTATTTTCATAAATACGTGGTGTAGAAAAATATGTAACTTTGTTTTATGGGTGTTTTTTTAAAAAGTAATACAATTCTAAATTGCTCCATTCTGCAACTTGCTTTTTTGCCCAACAATGTATCTTGGAGATCCCTCTTTGTCAGAAGACAGATCTGTTTCTCTCTCCTGGCTATTAGGCTGCCGAACTTGGTATGGATCTACCACCGTCTTTATTTAAATCCCCTCTTTGTGGTGCTTGGTTTTTTTGCAATTACAGGAATCCAACATTTACAAGGCTCCAAAGCTCACAAAGTAGTCCAGGAGATTGAGCTAAAAGCTGCTTTCTCCTACCTCTTGCCACCAAATCCCAGAACCCCTTGCTGGCCCAGTTCTAGGAAGAAAACCTGGTCGGGGCGTGGGGGTGGGGGGTGGTCCTCATCCCAGAGTTCTCAGAGTTGGAGGGACTATTCGAGATCTTCTTTCCACCTGGCCTCATTTTGGAGAGGAGGCCAGCAGGCCCAGAGATGTTAAGCAAGTTGTCCAAGGTCACACAGCAAGTCCGTGTTGTTGCTTCTGGGACCCACAAACCCATCCAGCACACTCAGGAAATAACACACAGCCAGTTTTCTGCTCTGGGAAGCTCCGTTCCCAGGCTCGGCAGTTGCAAAAGGCCCCCAGGGCTTTGTTTTCAAAGGAGAAATGAAGCGGGAAGTATTTTTAACCGCCGGCCCCGCCTGGCTCCTGCCTCGCTCCCTCGTGCTCGCTGTCCAGGAAAGGCCGGCTTCATAGTGGCATTCGCAACTCATGGAAAACAACAAACGCCCGAAATAGACGATACCCAAGCTCAGGAATGGAAAAAATTGGCTCATGGCTTCAAATGCCTCTTTTAGAAAAAGCCGAGAATAGCTTTCGGCCTTTGGGGAACTGCCGGGGGTGAGGGAGTGGGGAGGTGGCGCTGGGAGGGGGATCTGAGAGCTTTGGTCACTTTGCCCCCCGGGGGCACGTGAACACTAGCTTCCCCAGCTTTGTCCACTCTGGGAGCACATCCGCACCTGGCTGCTGCCCCTTCCCCCCAAACCCCTCCCCACCCAGCCCTGCCCTCCAGCCCAATCTGGAACAACATCCTTTGTTGGGCTGGGCCTGGGTCCCAGCTGGGTAGAAACCCGAGATTCTTATGCTTCTAGAGCCTGAAGGGTGAAAGTCGAATTCCCATGTGTGTTGGGGGGAGGGGGAGAAGGGGGGTTGACAAGGAGAGAAAATGTGGGTTTTCATCTCCACTCAGACAGCCCAGATGCTGTGTGACCTTCTGCAAATCACTTGACCTCTCAGAGCCTCTGGTTCCTCATCAGCAAAGGAGGGGTAATGCTTTTTTTTTTTTTTTTTTTTTGGCAGGGCGGCGGGTTATGTGGAATCTTAGTTCCTGGACCGGGGATTGAACCTGCGCTCCTAACCACTGGACCACCAGGGAAAGTTCTGGTAATTCTTCATTTATCTGACATTTGTGGTGCAGCTATGTGCCAGCACTGGGCTAGGGCTAGGCACTGGGGACATAGCCACGACCAGAACAAAGCTCCGATCTCGTGGAGCAAAAGCTATAGCTCTCGCCAACCTCACAGGTTAAGGATCAGCCATTCCTTCTTCAAACAGTTCCTGAGCCACAGCCTGGTGCTGGGAGGGATGACGGTACCTTTGACCAGTGTTTATCAGCCACTGCACCAAGCATCTTACACGGATTATTTCATTTAGTGTCACCCCAGCCCTATGAAGCGGGCACTATATTTATGCCCATATTACAGTTGAGGACACCGAGGAGCAGAGAGTAAGTGTTGGATGAGATCGTAGACTCATCTGCGCAGAGTAAGGCGTAAGGAAAGGCCAGCTGTAGACCAGCTCCCTCTTAAGCCCGGGAGACCTGGATAACCAAAGCCTGGTTCTTTGTGACACAAAATAGTAAATCTAGACTGGAGGTCAGTACAAATGCACTGGATAAGGTTGTGTTTTTTTGTTTTTTTAAAAAAACGTGGGGTCTGTACAGCTTTTACTTAAAATAAGATCTCCGCTAACCTTTCATCCCTGTCGTATGACTGTCTCCCATTTGACAGATGAGTAAACCGAGGCATGCAGCGCTTAAGTAACTTGTCCAAAGACAGCACAACCGGGTTTTCTGCCGCAGGGTTTCTTACCACCCGCAGGTTCCCAGGACTCCGAGGCGGGGGCGGGGGCGGAGGTGGGGGGGCGGAGTGGGGGGAGGGGCCCGCGGCCGGGCCGGAGAGAACTACGTCTCCCAGGATGCCGTGCGAGGGGAGTGTAGGGGCGGGGCCGTGCGAGCACAAGGCTGTCATTTCTTGGTATTAAAAAGAAAAGAAAGAATCAAAGCCACAAGCGTCACGTCTAGGAATAGCCTCGAAGCCAGGCCAAGTCATTATAGACGATGAGTAATCCGGTTAAGTCATTTCTCTAAACACCATTGCTTGTAAGAGAATTAAAATATCAGCTTACATCAGAGGGGGAGAGGCAGGCTCCAGGGGCCCGGGGCGGGAGCGCAGCCAGGAGGGGGCGCGGCTGGCGCGCCTCCGCCGCCCGGCCCTGCCCGGGGCGGAGGCTGGACGCCAGCGCCCTGACAGCTGGGCCCTGGGCTCGGCCTGGCAGCCAGCTAGGGGGTGGCTGAGGAGCGGCTCGCCAGGCCTCAGTTTACCTCATTGTTAAGGGCTTCGAGGAAGGTTTGGGGCTGCCTCCTCTCAGGAGAATCGGTGCCCTCGTGGGGGCGGTCCTGCGAGGTGAATGAGAAGCAGGGGCCTAGGCCAGACGGGACTGGGGTTCCCTTGTCTTCAGTGTCCCCCCTTTCTCCCGGAATTCCAGGGTTCATATCTCGATAGCTGCAGGAGCAAAGGGCTGGGGACACTTGGAGGGGGTGAACCGAAACTCACGGAGGTGCCAATTTTGCCCTAGACTGCAGGAGTCAGCAAGGGTTTTGGCATCCCGAGGTCAGGATTGTGATGAATTTGGGTAGGGCGAGCTCATCAAGAAGCTGCCTCTACAGTCCAGCGGTTAAGACTCTGTGCTTCCACTGCAGGGGGCATGGGTTCCATCCCTGGTCAGGGAACTAAGAGCCTGCATGCCACAGCTAAAGATCCCGCATGCTGCAACTAAGACCCGGTGCAGCCAAATAAATTAATAAATATTTAAAAAAGAAAAAAAGAAAAAGACTCCACTCTTCCACTGCAGGGGACGCAAGTTCCATCCCTGGTCGGGGAACTAAAATACCAGTATGCTTGCGCAGTGTGGCCAAAAAAAAAAAAAAAAAAAAAAAGCTGCCTCTAGAGCTTGCCCCCTAAGCCCCGCTCTAGGACCAACAAAATGACCTGGGGCCTGGCCATGAGCCAGACACAGGTATCATGCCCCCCTCGGTGACCCTAAGCTGGACTCTTGGCAGATAAGGCTACTGGGCCCCAGTCTTCCCACTGGCTTCTCACACCAGTCCCCAAAGCAGTAGAGAGTAACTCAAGCTTACAGCTGAATGCTTGAGGCAGGCCAGCCCCAGCTTTAAGCTCATTACACACGGTCACTCTTGCAACGAATTGGGCACTTTTGAAATTCCCTTTTCACGGAAGGACACAGGGAGGCATGGAGAGGTTCATGACTTCCCAGGAGGCTGCACTCCTGCTCAGCCAGCCCACTGGAACAGGAGCCTCCGAGGCTCTGGGGTCAAGCTGACTGCTCCCCAATCCTGGCGCCGCCCTCACTTTCAGGTGACCTTGTATGAGTAACTCACCGTCTCTAGTCCTCAATTTTCCCACGTGTAAAATGGGTTTAGCAATACCTACCTTTTGCAAGATTACTGTGAGGGTTAGAAATAACGGCCTTCAACAAACACCTTCTATTGTGTCAGTGGTGTTATGTGAAAATAGCCTCCGACCAAGCAGATTCTACGTACTTCTGAGCCTGTGGAAGAAAGAAGTAAATACTTAAATCCCGCCCCCCCGCAAACCCAACGATCTCTTAGCACAGCAGGCATCTTCCCTACACCAGGGGACCGAGCCCTGGTCACACTGCTGGCTCCCCTGCACAGCGCTGCCCTGTGTGCACCCCAGGCCCTGTCCTTAGTGACCTGGGCTGGGCCCTGAGACTCCCCATCTGATCAAGTTTTCTACCTTTGCAGGTAGCAGCTTCAAGGTCCTGAGGTCCCCAGTTGGGGTCTTAGGGTTTGGCCAGGATGCCAGAATGCTGGGAGAAATTGTGCTCAAGGTAAATGATTTCTCTCCAACCTGAGTGGGCCCCATTAACCCCTTCAGTACTGGAAGCCTAGGCTTGGGTTGGGTGGGTGTTGCTGCTATAATTCCTGCTCCCCAAACGAACTCATGGGACTTTGCTGATATCACAGTGAAAGCTTCTAGACTTCCTGATGGCGCAGTGGTTAAGATCTGCCTGCCAATGCAGGGGACACGGGTTCGATCCCTGGTCCGGGATGATCCCACATGCTATGGAGCAACTAAGCCCATGCGCCACAACTACTGAGCCTGCGCTCCACATTCCACGACTGCTGAGCCCACGTGCCGCAACTACTGAATCCTGTGCGCCTAGAGCCCATGCTCTGCAACAAGACAAACCATCGTAATGAGAAGCCCACACACCGCAACGAAGTCCCAACGTAGCCAAAAAAAAAAAGCTTCTGGGCTTGGGGTTGCCTGGGGAGCATTGGCTCTAAGAATTCAAGATCGCTTAGAAATTTCATGCTCTCCCTGAACCTGTCCCCACACCCAATCCCATACCTGAAGGTCAGGCCTCTGCTTTCATCTTGGTGATGAAACTGCCACGGGGTGGGGAGTGTGGGGTGCTGCCGTCCCTTCCCGACATCCCACAATGTTTGTTGGCAGGGAGAACACAAGGGGAACACAGGTCTAAATGGTCCTGTCTATACCCCAGGCCCTCCTTACTTCCCACTCCGCCAACCAAGGGCTCAAATTCTCCCCACACCTAGTGTACATCCTTTCTGCTCTTGCATACCCAGGAGCATGTGTTCAAACCCGTGTACACCTGTGTATCTGACATGCATCCTGCATATCGAGGAGCCTGTAGCTCACACATGGAGGCACACATACACATATACACACTCAACTGTAACTCACCTGAGAGCCCACAGCCCCTGAGGCTTCCTTTTCCACATCTGGGGCACCACCTTGGACTACCTTGGGAACGCTGAAAGGGGACAGATGGTTGCCCAGCCCCCCCGGCCCCTCCTCAGCTGCCCACCTGTGCCTCGGTGTCTCCAGCATGGGGCTGGCCTGTGAGATTTTGCTCTGTTGCAACTGCCTTCTCTCCCTGCCTTGGCCTCAGCAGGCTCTACCAGGCCACATTTGAAGCGAGAGGGCTGCATGTAGGTGGTTTCCCTGGGCGTCGACCTGGGGTAAGGACAGCTCCTGGGCATGGTGGTAGCTTGGCGTCCACCCCTCCCTGCCAAATCTGGCAATACGGTCACACTGAGAGGGCTGTCCTCCCCATGTCCCAAGCTCTGTTCCCGACACCAAGTGCTCTTTGCTGGCTTGGGAGTTCGCACCTTATCCACCTAGAGAACGAACCTCTGCTCATCCTTCAAGGCTCCCTCCAAAGCACACATCCACACCCCCTCTGTGTCCCAGCGCTCCCAGCATACACCCCTGCTTGACATTTGCCACAGTGAGGCTCCCGTGGTCAGTCCCATGCCATTATGTGACTGGCCAGCATCTACTGAGCGCCTATCCCCAGTGAGGAGTGGTCCTTCCTATCAGCCAGCGCCACGCTGTTGGCAGGGCCACAGCCCCAGGCCCCTGCTCTTCTGGAGAGCGGACCCATGTTCAGAGATGGAACAGACTTGCCTGAGCTCCCGCAATAGGTTCAGGAGATCCTAAAGCCGGTGAATAAAGGAATTGGGAAGGAAGAGGAGGAAGTGAGAGGACACAGAGGGCGGGCACATAGTGGGTGCTCCGTGGAGGTCCATAGAAGGGGGATGAAGGACACGCAGGAGAAGAAGGGAAGAGGAAGGGGCAGGATACCCATTCCCACCTCCTCACACTGCCTTCCTCACATCACCGTGTACCGTCCAGCCCTTCCCCAGGGCAGCACTTCCTAATTTGCAAAGGCAGGATAGTCTGTGATATTTTGGCCTTGAGGTAACACATGTTCCCGTCTTTCTGGAGCCCCCGGGGCCGGGTAGCTCTACAGGTCTGGTGGTCATGCCACCCCTCCGACCCCAGGCTGGCAGCTGGGATCAGAGCCCCCTACACTGGGTATCCCTGCTGCTGCTGGACCCTCAGTGGGGCCGCGAGTAGGACCTGGGGCCTTGGACTCCACTCTGGGCACCTCCTGCTCAATCGTCTAGGGGACTCAGAGTCTCCCAGACCCTGACCCACAGAAATCTGCAGGAGGGAAGTTCCGGACACCCACTAGCCTCACTCTGGTGAGTGAGGCCTCCTTGTGGCTGAGAGGGATCTGACTCCTCCGTGGAGTGGAGAAAGTTATGGGTATTCTCCATACGAAGACTGAGTGCCCGAAATCAGTTAAGTTCTTCATGCTCAGTTGTCTCATCTATAAAATGGCCATGGGCATAATAAAAGCCCGCACACCTGCTAGTGCAGTTATGTGCACTGGATGAGTTATTTCTTATAAAGAGCTTAGAACTGTGCCTGGTGGGAGGAAGAGCTTCATAAATATTAGCCCTTATCCACAGCCTGGGACAAAGCAGAAGGCATGGCGTGAGCCAGGGCTGGGGGAGGGACACAGGAAACCTGGGATCCAGGTCCCACTCCAAGGTAGTAGACGGGGTGTTCCTTCCCCACCTACCCCAGCTTCCCTCCTTCTGTTTCTATGTGTCAATGTGTCATATTTTGTTGGCTTTGGGGCTTTTTTTTTTTTTTTTTTTAAATAAACAAGGGCTGCCTGAAACCCCTAATATTCTGGTGAAGTTTTGAAACAGCTCAGAAATCCCCTCCTCCCGTTGTGAGTCAGAGGCAGGGGCATTAAGCAGAACTCCTAGTGGTCTGCTGTGCTAGAAACTGCAAAATAACAGCTGGGCAGCCCTGTGACCCCAGCATCTGAAATGGGGGCTCGAGAATATTAGGGTGCGCTGGTGAGGCACGGAGGCCTGAGCGCTAAACCCTACGAGGATCACGATGCCCACCCGCTCACGGAATTTGAAGTGAAAACAACTCTGAACGGTTCAGTTAGTGGAAGGAAGTCCCACAAGACTGGCTTTTCCCGGAACGGTGATTTCGATGCTCGCTTGGAAATATCGAATTCTTTCCAAGCATTTTTCTTTTTCTATTTTGGTGCCTGAAGCACGTGCTTTGGGGAAGTGACGGGCAGCTTTCTCTTTCCAACCAGGCCCGCGCGCGCGCGCGCGCGTCCTCACCGATGCGGGAGAGCTGCCTCGCCTGCTCCGGGAAGCGAGCGCCCCCGCCCGCGCCCGCGCCCGCCCTCGGCGCCGCTCCACCCGGGCGCGGGGGCTGCGGGGTCCGCGGGGGGTGGGGGCGCAGTCCCGGGGAGCCGAGCCGGGTTCCGGGGCGGGGAGCGCCGCCTGAGCGGACCCGCGGCGCGGCCCGGCCACCCTCCCCCCCTGGGCGCATTGAGCCAGGGGAGACGGGCGGGGGTTTCGGAAAGCGCTTTCCTTGCTCAGCCGGATCTGAGTCAAAAGGGGGAGCTGGTTCAAACCGAAAGAATAATTCGGCTAGCCAAGGCCGCCAGTATTTCTCTGGGGTCCCAATGTTTGCCAGGCAGGGAGCTGCAGAGCCGGAGCATCGCTGGCCCCTCGGGCTTCGCTGAAAGCCCCGGGCCCGCAAGTAGTTCCTCTTTTCCCCAGAAAAGGGACTGGGGGTGGGGGTGCTAAAGGCAAAAAGGGCGGACTGAGGGGAGGGTGCTTTCTCCAGCCCCACAGGCTCTGCCGGGTCCCCAGGACCCTCCCCGACCCTCCTTGAGGCCCAGATGATTGGGGCTCTCTGTCAGAGGTGAGTGAGGCCTTCCTCTCCTGCTCCAGTAGGCCCTTCTCAGGTCGTTCTAGAAGTACCTCATGCCTCTGTACATCTGCACCCTCTGTTCCTTCTACTTCTCCCTCTCCACCAGCTCGCAAATCCTTCCACACCCTCCTGGGGGAAGAGGTGTGAAGCTTTTCAGAAAAATTTCTGGGAGTTTCGTATTGACACGTCTGGAACCTCCGTCTCCTCTTAGAACAGCCTGGCTTCACATCGTAGACTCCTGCTTGAAACCGACTTGAAAAGAACCCCTCAAGTAGCTTCAGAATCCCGGACACTGGCCCCCTCCCCTCGATTTCACTGCCAGGCCCCTTAGCTCAGCAGGGCTTGCCCTCTGGCCAGCATCCTAGTGGACACAGTGAGGCCCAAATTAACAAGGTTTTTTGAACTGACATTAACAGGGAGAGAAACGTTGGTCTATACGTAGCAGCTAATCATTGTTTTTTTCAGGCCGGACTCCCAGCCGGGAGTGGGTTAGGGGGGGCCCACTGGGTTCTGACCCTTCCACCTCAGCTTCCTCAGCCTTTGCAGTCACAGAAACTCTCTGACTCAGACACCCTGTTGGACCCAAGTGCGTTCTGACCTCAGGACAGGTGTGGAAAGGAGATGCTGATGGTTCATCTTCCTGGGCCACCCAGAACACCTGGCCTGGCCTCTGCTGCGCTGCTGCCTCAGCCCAGCTCGCCGACTCAGCACAAAATTCGCCCGGTAAGCAGGACCGTCGTGAGCTCCCAGGCAGCGCCAGCTGGCCTTCTGAGGAAGAGCCCTGTCGACCGCAAGACGACTGTGGCATAGAGGGCCTGGCTGGTGCACACAGCACACAAGGACAAGCACAGAACACGTCCAAGGTCAGGGTCATGCAGGATCAGCTGAGCATGTGAGGAGGACACAGATTCCCCCCCATCCCCCAAACACACAGGCTCACGGGCGGGGCTGGCAGGGCAGGGTCAGCACGGCCACTGACCCATCAGAACACCTGGCATGAACCTGGCATTACCTCCCTGTGGTTGCTGTGTTGTGGGAAAGTCTGGGGTTCCTGCAGCTCCCCTTTAGAACATCGTGCTCTGGCCAGCGGTGGAGACATACACATCCACGTGGAGATGTACACATCCACACGTCCAACGTGCTCCCGCATCAACTGTCGGGCCCACCTCCGTGCCTGGGAGCATCTTTCCTCTGTGTTTAGCGGTCAGTGTTTCAGATTAACTCTAACCCCATGAAAAGGAAGTGGAGATCAGGGGTGACCAAGAATACCAGGCTGTCTGCCAGCTGCAGGGCCGGGGCTGCCCCCAGTCCAGGAAGCCTTGTGGAGGGAGGAGAGAAGAGACCTCAGGGATCACTTCCTGTGAAAACTCCCACTTCCAAGAGCCCTCGGGACAGGGGAGTCTCCCAAAGGACAGTGTTCTGGGGTCATCATATTACTCCCTGAGGTTTCTCTTTCGTTTGGGGAGGGGCTGGCCGATTAGGGGCATGTGGAAGACAGGCAAATAAGGCCCAGAGAAGTTTTATCTCAAGACTCCCCAGTTTTTGTTTTGTTTTGTTTTGTTTTTGATCTAACTGTCAACATGAAAAACAAAAGCGGGGGCCGGGGTGGGGAAGTACTGTATAAAATTCTAGATCCGCCTCACCAGCCCCAGCGCCCTGATGGGGCCTGAGTAGCAGGTGCCCCTCTGCCGTCCGGGGGACGCTCTGTGGTTCCCTCAGCCCCTGGATGGCCTCCCCACTCTGAGGCCATTTGTCACTGGGCTTTGTCAGTTTTGTTATCCCCCCGAGGGATTTGAGTACGGCCCACCCCCGGATGAGGCCTCCGTTTTACAGAAGACTTGGCTGGTTTTTGTTTTTCATCAGTGCTTTAGAGCAGGGGAATAACTGTTAATCCGGAGGGGCGAAGAGAGCCCTGGCTGCCAAGAAAAAGCTGGGACCATCTCCATTTTAAGGGGCTGAGTGAGAACTTGGAGTTGCAATGGCGGGGAGCAGAGGTGGTTCTGCCTTCTTCTGGTACATTCTGGGAAGCCTCTCTGGCCTTGTTCCATTTTTATAGGGTTTTCTATTTTTAAGGGGTTGTACAAAAACAAACAACAAACAAAAATGAAGAACATATGACTGAGATCTAAAGCCCCGAATATTCACTCTCTGGCCCTTTTCATAAAAAGTTTGCTGACTCATGATTTTACACATGGAAAAACTAAGCTCCAGAAAGGCCACACAGCAGATTGGTGGCTGAGCTCTGCCTGTACCCACCAGTCTCCTGCTTCTCCTTCAGGCTTGCAGTGAGCGCAGGTAGGGGGCCCATCACCCCCGGGTCAGCCACCTGTGAGCGCAAGGGGTTGGAGGGGGGACGCAGATGGATGCTTGTGTCCCCGATGGTCCATGCTTCCTATCCTTTTCCTGACAGTTGCTTTGAATGAGGTATGTTTTGTTACCTTTTACCTGGGGATCTCCAAGCACACGACTGAATTCAGAGAATATAGTTGCTGGTTTCTGTACATTTTCCCCCCTGCGGTCTGGCCTGTTCATCAAGAACTCTATGAATCAGACAATTCAAGTGCGTGCAGGCACACACAGGCGTGTGTGTAGGGGAAATGACTTTTCTGGGTAACTGAGGGTTAACTGGAAACCTGTGTTCTTATGCCTTGTTGAAATTTTTTCTACAAATGATGAGCATTTCCCCAACTGAGTATTTTGAAAAGTTCCACCACTTTCTAAATATGTGACCTTGGTCAAGTTACCTAACCTCAGTAACCTCAGTTTCCTTATCTGTAAAATGCACCCAGTGCTGCCTCTCTAGGCTGTGAGAGGCGCTAGAAAGACCAGCACGTGCTCGAGCGATGGAGCCGCCCTCACTGTTATTGTTCTTAGTGAGTCAGAGGAGCGGCTGGTCGGCTGAGGCTCTTTGCAGGTGCTTAGGATTACGGTTTGGAATACATTGTGCATTCTGTACCCGTTGATGTGGCGATTGGCCAGAACTGGCATCGATCTGCCGTTTCTGTCCCAACTAAGTCCTCCCAAGGAGATGGTCTTCTTATGATTTGCCGCTTTCTCATAAAAGCCAGTGCAGTCAGGGCTGCCTGCAACGAACGAACCAAGGACTCTCGGTCTGTTGGGAGCCTGAATGCTGTCTTTATGTGGGAAAGCGTCCACAGATAGAGTGCAGGGCTGGGGCTCAGCCTTCCCGTCATGCCATCTCACCCCCATCCTCCCCCATCCTCCCTGCACACGACCCAGGACCCACCCTCTTGCTGAGGGCCAGCTGGGAAAGAGACAGGGAATGGGGGGGCCTTAGCTGACAGCTGAGAAGGAAGGAAGCTCTGGGGTGAAGGCCCCGGGAGGGCTGTGGGTCCCCAGTGAGTTTAGGGGGTGCTGGGGGGTGTTTGGGGAGGTCCAGGTCTCCGTCTTGGCCGGGTGCCTTCTGGGAAGTGTTTTCTGACTGGCCGTCCCATTGAGGAGTTGAGGGGGCTTCCCTGAAGTGGGGAGCCTACAGGAGCCCGAGCGCCATAGAATAGCTCTTGCCATCTGTGGAGGGGAAGGAGGCAGCCACAGGACAGGGAGGGTGGCCACCAGGCACTCCAACCTGCCGGGCCCTCTGCTCGCTGGTCTGACCCCTACCGCTCCAGCCACCTACCCCCTCGGGATGAGGCCAAGGAGGCTGCTGGTGCCGTGAGTAGGAGGCACGGCGCCCACCTTTGATGAAAAGAATGAGCTCAGGGTCAGAGCAGCTGCCAGCCCTGCCCCTTAACCAACCGTGTGGCCTTGGGCATGGCACTCTGCCTCTGGGCCTCACCCTCCTCATCTGTAAAATAGGAACGCTTACCTCTTGGTGTTGACGTGAAGACAGTGAGATTGATGTGTGAGAAGTCAGCCTCATGGGGTCTCTAGGCTGACAGCCTGCCCTCTTCTCAGGGCCGGGCAGAGCTGCGTGCGGCCCTGGGGCGGGCAGGGTCTTCCAGACCCAGGGCGGAACACTGTAGGCTTTGGTTTCTGGGCTGGGGACGAAGGCTTTCTCTAATCCTCATCTGGGCTCAGTCCCTCCAAGGGTCCCCCTCCAGCTCAGTCTGTCCCCGTCTCTCCACTTCTTGCTCCACACAGCCCGCCCCACGGCGATGTAGATTTCAGCTTCTGCTTACCCTGCAGCGTGCTCGCCAGCAAAAGTTTAGTTTCCACCTGTCACCATACAGTTGACCCCTTTACCCATTTCACCTGCCCCTGGCTTCCCCCGCCCCACTTCCGCTCTGGTAAACACTACTCTGTTCTATGTATCTACATGTCTGTTTTTGTTTGGTTTGGTTTATTCATTTAATTTGTTTTTGTTCGTTTGCTTTTAGATTCTACATAGGATTGAAATCATACAGTATTTGTCTTTCTCTGTCTGACTTATTTCACTTGGCATAAGATCCTCGAGGTCACCCGTGTGTCGCAAATGGCAAGATTTCATCTTTTTTTAATGGCTGAGTAATATTCCACTGTATACATAAACCACATCTTTATTCATCCGCCGATGGGCACTTAGGTTGTTTCCATATCTTGGCTATCGTAATTAATGCCGCAGTGAACATGGAGGTCATATATCTTCTGGAATTAGTGTTTTCGTTTTCTCTGGATAAAAACCCAGAAGAGGAAGAGCTGGATCGTATGGCAGCCCTATTCTTAACTTTTTGAGGAAGCTCCGTGTTGTTTTCTATAGTGGCTGCACCAATTTACATTCCCACCAACAGTGCAGGACGGTTCCCTTTTCTCCTATGTGGATTGACTTTTATTTATCCTGCCTAGGACTCGGTGTCCCTCTTCAATCTGAAGATTCATGCCTTTTTTTCCATTCTAGAAAATTTTCATCCATTTTTGCTTTGAATATTGCAAATATTATTCCTGTCCCATTCATTCTGATTTTTTTCTTCTGCAACTTCTATTTGTGGTATATTGAACCGTATCATTTTATCATCTGTGTCTCAACCTTTCTTTCAAATGTTCTAGTCCTTTGCCAGAGTGTTGCATTCTGATTAATTTTCTCAGATTTGCCTTCCAGTCAACTCGACTAGGTCTAATCTGCTGGCTTCCCTGTCCAATCTGTTTACAAATTCAACGTCTATGTCTTTCATTTCCTTGCTTCCTTTTCAAATCTGTTTCATCCTTTTCAAATCTTTTTCATAGTATCCTGCTCTTTCACTGTCATTTTTATTCCTTCCTTTACATTTTTAATTTTTAACATGCCGATTTGATCTCTTTCAGCTTGTCCTGTTAACCCTAAGTTCTCAGAGATGATTTTCCTATTTGCTGTACTGTTGACTCTCTTTCATGGTAGATAGTTTCTTTGTTTAATTTAATTGGTGTTTGTGAGCTCCTCTTCAGTGAGATTGTTTTGCTCTGTGGGAGTCCTATGTGTCCTGGGCTCTGACAATGGCCTCAGAGGGTCTGTTTTGTATTTTTTCATGCCAACTGCTCCAAGGGCTCATCAGGGGAGTATTTTTGTGTAAATTTTTCAGCTTGGGAATTCTTCGCCCCCTGGAGAGTGTAAGTTTGGATGCCACCTCCATGGATAGTTTGGGTTTTCAGCTCTGATCTTTCCCAGGAATCTTTTCTCCCACCCAGAGCCATAAGGCAAAACCAGATTCACTGTCCATCGCCTAGGTTGTTGAGTAGATTCTTTCCTGATAGACAGCCTTTCCAGGGTTCTAGCTTACATAGCGGTCCCAGTTCCTTTCCTTCTTCTTTTTTTAAAAAAAAAAATTAATTAATTTTTGGCTGCGTTGGGTCTATGTTGCTGGGCGCGGGCTTTCTCTAGTTGAGGCGAGTGGGGGCTACTCTTCATTGTGGTGAGCGGGCTTCTCATTGCGGTGGCCTCTCTTCTCGTTGCAGAGCACGGGCTCTAGGCACAAGGGCTTCAGTAGTTGTGGCACGCGGGCTCCGTAGCTGTGGCTCACGGGCTTAGTTGCTCCACGGCATGTGGGATCTTCCTGGACCGGGGCTCGAACCCGTGTCCCCTGAATTGGCAGGCAGATTCTTAACCACTGAGCCACCAGGGAAGTCCCACAGTTCCTTTTCTTCTTAAGGCCATACCTCTTGACCCTGTGTGGCCAGGGTCAAAGCTCAATCTTGACACCCAGTCCTCTCTGTACACTCAATACTGGGGTGTCTCCCCACCCGTTTTTCAAATTCTCCTGTGGTTCGAACTTCTGTTCTGAATTTCTCAGTGTTTCCTCAGTGTTATTTCCATCCGTGGTGTTGCCAGAACCTGAAAGCAGTGGTCTTGGTGTTTGGCGGAGCACCTGGTGGAGGGGTTTGGGGGCCTGAAAAACTGGTCCTGGGGAGGGTATCGGTTCAGAGGGAGAGCTGAACATCTCTGCGTGAGAAATAAACAGAGACGGCAGGGTGAGGAGAGGGGAAGAATAAAGGGCCTGGGGGTAGGGACGTCCCTGGCAGTCCAGTGGTTAGGGCTCCGCGCTTCCACTGCAGGGGGCATGGGTTCGATCCCTGGTCCGGGAGCTAAGATCCCGCAGGCCACCAGGTGTGGGAGTGGGCGGAAAGGCCTGGTGTATGAAGGCAGGTCGAGGCTTGTAAAGTAGGAACGGTGAGACACCCCAGGGGCAGAAACAGGACCGTGAAAATACTGTTTGATTGGGCTTTGATTTAACTTTGTTCTTTGTGCCGAGCAATGCTGCAAATCCCCGCTCCCCTGTCACGCACCCGGTGACTGCCGCCTTCAAGTCGGTCACAAATGCCTGGGTCCGTGGTACCCGAGTAAAATCAAAGAAAAAGAGCCTATCTGGGGTGTGCTGGGCTACAGGGAAGAAAACCTCCACAGGAAAGGAGACAGGGGAGGAGGATTCAGCAGAAGGAGGCAATGGGCAAGAACTGGGGGGAGGGGGAGGGTGCTTTAACCTCTCCCTGGGGTCCCTGGAGCCTTTGAGGGGAGGCACTGGGTTCCTCTCTGGACCTAAAGAGAGGGCTCAGGAGTTTTACCTCAGCTCTGAGTAGCACAGCCCACTGGGTGAGGCCTGGGGGAGCTCACAGATGGGCCCCACAAACACAGGCTCCATCCGAAGGGGCAACACCTCGCTTATCCAGAAGCCTAAGGTTTAGCCATCTCATCGATCCGGAACAGACCTGAGAACAAGGAAATGTGGTTAAAAAAATACATGCTGCCAAGAACATGTAGTGAGTTGTTTTTTTTTTTTTTAATATTTCACTTGATAGTAGAATGTATTGTATACATTTCTACTTTTGAAAGCGTCCTTCTTTTGGTTGGTTTTTTTTGTTTGTTTTTTTTGGTTTTTTTGGCCCCACAGTCCATCATGCAGGATCTTAGTTCCCTGACCAGGGTTGGAACCCGGGCCCCCTGCCAGTGGAAGCGCGGAGTCCTAACCACTGGACCGCCAGGGAGGTCCCTCCACGTAACTGAACTTTTGCACATTTTTCAAATGCCTTTGAGACATTTACTCAGGTGACTGGATATCTTTATTTTAGAATCATTAAAGGGGTGGAGAACTTTGGAATCAGTTCTGGTGTAACCTCTACTAGCTACTCAAGCTTGAGCCTCAGTTTCCCTGTCTGTAACGCACCCAGGTCACACGGCCAGTGGTGGCAGAGACCCAGCTCTGTGGTGGCACTAAGCTATCCTGTGTACCTAGCACAGGACCCTGGGGAGGTCTGCTGACTGTCCCACTGAAGGACTCAACGCGTTAACGAAGTTCCTGGTAAGGCCGCATACGAGGGACGTGTGTCCTCTCACAGATGGAGAGCATTCTCTCCAGTGCAGGGTGATGTCCGGAGCACTTGTCTGCAGTCCTTACCAAAAAGCCCCCCACCCCGCCCTCAAAATCAACCCTCAGGACGATCTAGACCCACAAAACAGAATTCGAGGACCTGTCTTCCTTCCCTCCAGCATGTTTTCACACATAATCCGGAAGCTGAAGAGGCAGCAGAAGTCAATGGGTGCACAGCCCAGCGAGGGCAGAGACACCCTGCTGTTAACCCCTTCATCCCCGGGGGATGGGTCAGTTCTTATCCTGCTTCTGAAAGCTCAAGGGGAGGGTGGAGAGGCCCCTAGGGAGGCGGAATAGGCCGGAGACCGACCACTCTGGTGCCAGACATCTGGGGCCCCATCTCTGCACCCGTGCTCGCAGGTGTTCCATGCTCAAAGCTCTCTCTTCCCTTCACCCCTCCCCCTGGCTGCCACCCCCTTTTCCCTGCACCCCGTGACTGCTCCTCCCCCTCCAATATCCATTCTCTCCTTCTCTCCTAGGATAATGGCTGGCCCCCATTCCTAGATGGGCACAGAACTGTCCAGAATAAAGGCTATATTCCTGGTCCCTGTAGCTGGATGTGGCCAGTGGGAGGTGAGCTGAAGTAAGGGCTTGTGTGAGCCTTCCCGGCTGTGCCCTAAAAGGGAAGGAGCAAGCTGGGCCCTACCTGGGCCCCTTCCTCCTGCTGCTGGCCCATGGCTATGGGGCAAGCACTCCGGGCCACGCGGAGGGAGCAGGACCCCAGGCAGGATAAGCAAAAGTTGGAAGTGGCCTGGCCCATGATGGCTTCACAGAGTGGAGACCCCACCCTCCAGACTTGGACTTGGAAGGAAATGAACCTCAGTCTTGAGCAATTCTGAGCCTCTTGTCACGGGCAGCTGCCCTCACAGCCCATCAGATACAGGTACACGTACGAATCCTTGTCTCCAGCAGCTGCCCCTGGCTTCTGCCTCCACCCCTCCTCTCCAACCACTGACCTCCTTCCCGACAAACCCAATGGCCTCTTTCCAGCTGTCACCCCGCCGGACACCTGGGTGGAGCTTGGCAGCCTCCTGCTCCTCCCTCTTGGCCCATCCTTAGCTTCTGGATGTCATGCTCCTTGCACCTCCCGTGGCTCTGACGTCCCTCTCCATGTCCTTTGAGGGCCCTTATTCCTGTGCTTGTCCCTGACATGTTAGTTTCTCCAAAGTTCTGTCTGAGATCATTTTGGGGATAAGGGCTAGATTGGCCTTCTAAATAGAAGGGGGGGGTGTTTCTGGGCTGAGCGGTGGGGTCCTGTCCACTCAGATTCCAAGCCGGGCCTTTTCTCCTGGCTGGACATTGCCCATGCCGTACGCTGGGCTCGTGCAAACGTATGTGGGCCACTGCACTGCTCATGATGGCGGCTGGACTTTCTCCCTCTGCGCCAGCAATTGTTATGTCTTTTTATTTTCCAAAATGGGGCTGGGTCTCCTTAGAATCATCTCTGTGGGGCCCACGGCTGGCCCTCACCCTCCTGCTCGGCCGTGTCCTGGCACGTACACAACTCCCTTCCCAATCCACCAGCGTAGGCTGCTGGCGCTCCTTCCAGGGAGGTTTGGCCGAGCCAGGGCTGCCCTGGCCCTGCTGGGTCAGAGGTCCTCAGGGCCCTGGAGATGCACAGTGCTGGTGACTCACTCCCCAGCGAGCGCACACGGGGCTCTGGGTGCCCTGCCCCACAGCAGGAAGGCCGAAGGGCACTCGCAAGGCCCCAGGAAAGGCACTGATGTCCCCTCCAGTAAGGGGAGGCCCTTACTGCTCCTTTAATGGTAAGAGCTGATATTTACTGACAGTTCCTTTGCCTGTGCTAAGCACTCACCCTTCAGTCCTCCTATCAGCCCCAAGGTAGGCACAGGGAGGAGGAAAACAGGAAACCAAAAGAGGAGAGGGCATGCCTCTCCCCTCCCCCTTTCCCTCACCTCTGAGCTGCCTCACTGGCCTCGCAGCGGTGCCTCCTCTCCCCTGTCCCCACTCCAGCTCCTCTCCGGCAGGCTTCACACTCACAGGCCGGAGGGTGCTCTAGTGCTGGCACGGCAGGAGCCAGAGGGCCCAGGGCAGTGGAAGCTGTAGCAAAATCAGGGTCCAGGAAGATCTGCACGGGGCAGAAGTGTGTGGACGTAAGAGCACAGGCCGAGCTCGGGGCTGGCTACTCTGCGGGCACACCCTAGCCTCCCTCTCTGACCTCTGGACCTCTGGGTCGGGTCCAGCTATTGACCAAGAGGATTTGGTTGACCCCCAGAAGTGCTAGGGGGCTCACTGGCAGGAAGCGAGTGGGCAGAGAGAGCCACTGCTGGGGAACACGGGTAGGAGCCACTGCGGTCCCAACCATTTCTTTCCAGGGTATTAGATCCACTGTCAGTTCCATCTCTCTCCACCAAGTGGCAGTGCTAGCCAAGCCCTCTGGCTTCCAGGGCAGGGGTTTTTCCAAGGGAGTGTGGATGCAGGACCATTCATCAGCTCACTCAAAATCAGAGTCAGGTGAATTCACCCAGGAGTGGAATTGCTGGGTTGTCAGGTAAGATGATGGACAATTTTTAAAGAAACTGCGACACTGCGCTGTTTGGCACCAAGAAATCCTTGCTGACCACCTCCTGTGCACACGGCCCTGATTGTTCTAGGGGCTGGTCTCCAGGCCTGGCAGCCCCCTGCCGTCCGAAATTTCGGCTTGACGGAGAACAGTTGAGCACAGGCAAGGGGCCTCAGGGCCCTGAAGGCAGGAGACACCAGGGCCTGGGCTGCCCAGCGGGGTCCCAGGTTGGTCTGGATTGCCACTGGCTTCCCACTTCCGCTTGACTGCAGGCTGGCGTGAACCGTGGGCAGGAGCTCAGCTCCCTCGGCTGTGTGGTGGAGGCTGAAGCAGTGGTCCAGAAGCTTCTCAGAGCACTTGAGGCATCTTAGGAGATGACAGGTAGGACAGACCTTTGTAATGATGGGGGTCTGGGCAAACTGAGGGTTGACTGCTAGTGAGGGGACCCTGGGTGGGGAGGGAGGGACTGTGGGGACCTTCAAGGTGGGGGGAAGAAGGGCAGAGGTCTCGGAAGCCTCAGCCCCTCTGACCTCTGGTCCCTGGGGGCGCCCACCCTATTTTTGAGGGCTCACGGGCTCGCGCCTCCTGCAGTACCGGGTACAGCCAGCAGAGGGCGCCTCAGAGACTGCCCTGCTCTTGGAGGGCCAGTCATTGCCTTCCAGGAACAAACGTTTGCAGAGGCCTTGCGGCCAGGCAGGTGGCCTGGAAGGGAGAGTAGGGTGCAGTCTCCATCGTGGGATGGCCTCTGCCTCACACTCAGGCAACCAGTCAGCAACTATCCCTACTAGTGTCAGCTGAACGGGGAAGACGTTAAAATGCCCAGAGGAGCCGTGGCCTGAAAGAGGATGGTGGAGGCGGCACAGCTTGGCGGGTAGGGCACCCGCTCTCCAGCCAAACAGCCTGGGCCACACCCTGGTCTGTCACTTGTATTTGTGAACAAGTTGCTTCACCTCTTCGTGCGTCAGTTTCCCCATTTATAAAATGGGTATGACTACAATAAAGAGAACCTTTTCAAGAAGTTGCCATGAGGATTAGCAAGTTAACACAGCACTGGACTGAGAACAGTAGTGTTTGTTAAATAAATAAATGGTGGAGTGTGTGATGAGAGGGGCACCCCGACATCCCCATCCCCTGGATTTCAGTTCTTAGAAAGCCTTCCCAGCTGAGGTCCTGACCACCTCAGCCTGCTGGCACTGGGCAGCCTGATGTCCGCAGCTTGTCCAGTAATTTTCCTGATGGGCCGAAGCGCAAGGCCTGATTTCCCTGATAAGACTCCGTAACTATCTCTTTGATGGGAATGTGGTTTATCAACAAGCTGCTGTTGACTCTAGCCCACCCAAGGCAGGCAGCCAGCCCTACAGGCAGAGACCGGGTGGGGGAGGGGAGGGGGAAGAGGCAGGCTCTCTGGCTCCAGCGCTGCCCAGAGACAAGGGGATGCCCTGAGCCCGGATCACTCAGGCTGGGCCAATAGGACCATCAAGCGTGGACTCACTGTGATGGCTGTTGACTTCTCACCAGTTTGCCTTTGATCGTTGGAAGACAGTTTCTAGAGAACCTGGCAGGGGGCTTGGTGTGGAAAAGAAGGTCCAGATGGGCTTCCCTGGTGGCGCAGTGGTTGAGAATCTGCCTGCCGATGCAGGGGACACGGGTTCGTGCCCCGGTCCGGGAAGATCCCACATGCCGCGGAGCGGCTGGGCCCGTGAGCCATGGCCGCTGAGCCTGCGCGTCCGGAGCCTGTGCTCCGCGACGGGAGAGTCCAAAACAGTGAGAGGCCCGCGTACCACAAAAAAACAACAAAAAAAGAAGGTCCAGGGTCACAGCAACACCTTCTGAAGTCAACTGGGACCAAGCAACAGTCACCAGGACCGAAGTCACGGCACATGGAGGCTGGAAGGGATCCACAGACCAGCTCATCCGGGCTTCCCATTTTACACAAGGGGACAGACACCAGGGCCCAGGGAGGGTAAGAGGGGGCAAACTGACACAGGGGACAGAATCCGGGTCTCCAAACACCCACCCTTCCCCACGCCGCCCAGTCAAACTCCCCAGCCCAGTCAACAGCACCACCGTCCGTCCCCGTGTCCTTCTGGGACATGCATGGGGCATATCCACCCCTTCAGCCGAGTTCAGAGTAGTCACTGATCATGGCCTTGATCCAGGGTCTTGGGAGGGCCTTAGCCTGGAGGTCAAGGGCCAGGGTACCCACATGCCTCCAAACTAACCTAGGGCTTGCCACCTAAAGTGGGGTCTGCAGAACCACCTTGTTCAAAAAGCGGAATCCCACAGGTGCCCCAGAGCTTCTGAATCAATCTTCATCTGAATAAGATCCCCGAGCTAGGTTCATGTGCACATTGCAGTCTGAGAAGCGCTCTGTTAGAGCAAAAGCCACTTTCCCGCCACCAGCCTCAGTTTCTCTCACAGAAGGGGCAGAAGAAGATCTCTGACCTCTTTTCCACCTCTAACACCCTGGGAGCAAGGCCTTGGGCGTGACCTCCTGCGGGACTCTCTTGTGTTTCGTGGGGGGATACTGGAAAGTGGAATTCCAGCTCCAGCAAAGCTGAGGAGCCACTGACACCTCTCCCATTCCGTGTTGCTGGGCCCTCTCCTCTCTGCCGGAGACCCGGGCCTGGGACAACTTCACAGGTCCTGGAATGCAGCTTATTCAATTCAGTCCACTTCACCAACACTGATTAAGCGCCTCCTGGATGCTGGGGTCAGTAGCAGTGAATCATTGCAACCCTGGCTGTACATTAGAATCATTCATGGTGCTTTTCTTTTTATTAGTTTGTTTTTCGTTTATTTTATATTTTTTACTTTTTGGCCACGCTGCACGGCTTCTGGGATCTTAGTTCCCTGACCAGGGATCGGACCCGTGTCTCCTGCAGTGGAAGCACGGAGTCTTAACCACTGGACCACCAGGGAAGTCCCTGGGGTGCTTTTTAGACATGCCGGTGCTGGGCCCCACCCCAGGCCGCTGGGATCGAGGTCTCTGGGGGCAGGTCTGGGGACAGGTACTTATTAACGTGACTCAGGCAGTTATAATGCACAGCCGGGTTGAGAGCAACTTGCCAAAAGTAAGAGAGAAATCTACGCTAAATCCTACCCAGGCCATCTCCTCAGTGTCCGCTTCCTTCAGGCCAGCCAGCTGCAGCAGGCCTGTTGCAAGCCAGAGGAAGTCATCAGGAAATTCCCTGGATATGGCAATCTGTGACTGCAATCTCTAATTAATCATCAACAGTGTAATATGATCCTGGCCCATGACAAGGGGACCTGCTGAATCCTTTGAAAACCTGTCCACACTGGCTTTCTTCAGACCCAAGGACCAGTGTCCAAGGACCCCAGGCTGATGGGGGCTCAGATCTGCTCCCAGGCTGGTAAGTGGGAGCCCCAAGCTTGGTCCCTGGACCAGGAGTGCAAGAAGCAGAGGCGGTGCTCTGTGTTATGGCTGGGGAAGTAGTCTCGGGAGGTAGAGGTATAATCTGTGTAAATATCGCTCAGGAGGAGTTTCTGATATAGGCTGGGCTGACCTAGGTAGTGAGCTATTAGGAGGCAGCGAGGTAGTGAACTTCCTTTCCTTGCAAGAATCCAAGAGAGGCTGAGTGACTCGGGTCCAGAATCCCTGCAGTGAGGCGACGACCCACATGACCCATTTGCCTTCGGATCCTGTTGTGCAGAGAGAATAATGGCTGGGGTGGGAACAGGGTGGAGTGTAGGGGGCCTGGTGGGAGACCAGGGGTCCCAGCTCTGCCCCATGGAGCTGTGGGACCTTGGGTGAGTCACTTCTCCCTGGGACCTCAGTTTCCTCACCTGCAGGCTGGGGGCCAAGCAACACACCTTGCCGGGTACAGAGCTGCCAGAAGCACAAACCACAAGGTCACCGGGCACCATGGTTGTCTGCCAGCCTCACCTGAGGCCACAGCGTTCCCTTAGTGTGCGGGGCAGGAGATGGAGAACTGTGTCTTTTACCAACAGAGATCCAGACCGCGCATTCTTGCTCCCAGAGCCTGGACTCTGCTCCCTCCCAGGAAGCAGGTGACACCTGAGCCTGGGCGAAGGGCAGGGCCAAGCCGCCACTGCCAATGCTGCTGCTGCAGCGGCAACTGTGTTTGGATTCCAGGCAACGATGGTGCCACGAACGGGGCAGTGCAGGGGTGCAGGATGAGGAGCCGGACCCGGGATGCCTCACTCCTGACCGCACAAACACCTCCCCATGCTCCGTTTCCTCAGAGTGCTTCTGGGGTGGTGGGGAGACTGTAAGGCATTTACTTAGTAGGTGCCCGGTGCCAGGAGAGGCTTGATGGCTGGAGGGGCCATTGATGACAATGATGAAGATCCAGGGAGGTCCTCACCACATGGGGGGCTGACCCTAGGTCACTTAGGTTCCAAGAGCCTTGCTGCAAAGATTCTCGGATTGGAATCCACCTGTCCAGCGGGTGGGACATCCAAAAGGCCATGACTGTGTTCCCTGCGCCCCAGCAGCCCAGGGGGTCCTTGTTGCCAAGCCCAGTGCACGGTGGGGGAGTGAAGGAGTCAGGCGACGTAACTGGGGAGGGTCCTCCATGGGCAACTCAGCTTATGGAGCCTCAGGATCCTGCCTGAAAATGCAGCTGATGAGAAGAATAGCCACCTACGGGCATGAGGTGCTCAGAATCCCCTGCCCAGCTGGGTGGGGACAGGCCTACTTGGAGAGCCACGCTTGGCCTGTACCCACCTCTGCCTCTCCCCGGCCCAGGAGGAGGGGGGACTGGGTAGCCGGGGTCAAAGAATGGGAGGAACCCTGCCAGCCCGCCCAGTGGAAGGAGACGCCACCCAGAGCCAGCTCCAAACGCAGGCGCAGAGCCCCATGCAAAGCAGAGGAAGGGGCCCCGCGGGCGGATGCAGTCTTGCAGGCTCTCTGCCCGGCCGGCAGGACAAGGGTGGATGTCAGTGCCACTCAACCTCGGCCTGTGCGGCTGGGAGAAGGGAGCGCAGTCCACTGGCCCCTGGTGTCCTGTGCAGCACTTGTGTCCTCTCAGCCTCCCTCCTCTACTTGGTGACATGAGGACATAGCTCCCACAGGCCGACTTCCCTGGCTCCTCTGCTTCCCGCCATCCCCCATCCCACTGTCCCCAGAGCCAATCCTGCCTGCGTCAGCCCCTGTCCACGGCAGCTGTGCGGGGGATCGGGGGGGACTCCATCCACTGACCCCTTGCCGAGGGAGGGGAGTGAGCTGTCGGCTGGGACAGGGTCATCTCCACTGGGTACCGTCTCGGGCCACGGAGCGGGGCCTGATGGGTCTCCCACCGCCCCGACCCGAGGGAGGGCCCCTTTCCCTGCAGGGGCTGCGCTGGGTGAGGCTGAGGTGAGCCCTGTTTGAACCCCAGCTCTACCCCTGCTGCTCACCGCCGTCAGGTGAGGTCTTTTCGGCCCTGCCGTGTGGTGGCAGGGTTGGACGCGGTGGTGCGTGGAGAGGATTAGGGTCCTGCTTACCACCCACACGGAGCCCACTCCAGGGCTCCCCTCCAGTCCCGACCTCGGGGATGGGCGGTGACCCAGCCAAGTGAGGGGGGTGGCCCCCACCCTCCAGGCTGGGTTACGGCTGATTACATCAGGAGCCCCTACCTGCCCCCCACTCCCAGCCCGATGCCTGTCTAGGTGGGCACTGAAGTCCTCCCATTCAGGATCCCCAGACAAGTACCTGGAGACTCCAGGCCTGGGCTGTCAGGCATATCATTCCCACTGTGGATTAGGGACCAAACCCAGAGGGGCAGTGACCTGCCTAGGTCAGCAGCAGAGCCGCAGCTAGAATCCGGGTGTTGGTCCGCACTGCCCTCCACGGGGTCTCCTGGCTGCCCCAGGAACTTGAGTGGACGTAAGGACAGGTCCACCCGATGTCAGGACCCTCAACTCTGGCTCCTGGTCACCATCTGTGCCTTCTCTGGGCCTCCCTTGCTGGTGCACAGCCTGGAGGAGCAAGGGTTGGTGGGCCAACCCTTTGGGAAGGGAGGGAGAGACCAGGGCATTCCAGGAGGGTGTGGTGGCATGGGCAGGGGCGTCGATGAGGGTGAGGGAGAGGTGAGCTTGGATAGCAGGGTGGGTTCAGAGGCCCCTGAGCCAGGGTGAGCACTTGTCCCTCACACATGGGGTGAGGGAACCGTGCCAGGCTTGTCTTTGGCCTTTGGAGGTCAGGGATGGATTCACTGTGACCTTAAGGGTGTCCCTTGTGCCTGACCAGAAGGAGCCTCCCCTCCTTGTGCTGGGCTGGAACCTTGCAGGTATGTGGGTGTCAGAGAGGAGGGCCAGGAGGGAGGGGCCTTGCTCCTTGGGGCTGGGGTCTGGCTCAAGTTTTTTTTTTTTTTGGCTGCGTCGTGTCTTTGCTGCTGCGCACGGGCTTTCTCTAGTTGCAGTGAGTGGGGGCTACTCTGTCGCGGTGCGTGGGCTTCTCATTGTGGTGGCTTCTCTTGTTGCGGAGCACGGGCTCTAGGCACGCAGCCTTCAGTAGTTGTGGCATGTGGCCTCAGTAGTTGTGGCTCGCGGGCTCTAGAGCGCAGGCTCAGTAGTTGTGGCGCCCGGGCTTAGATGCTCCGCGGCATGTGGGATCTTCCCGGACCGGGGCTTGAACCCGTGTCCCCTGCATTGGCAGGCGGATTCTTAACCACTGCCTAAGTCAAGTTTTGACTGAATTCACCTCTTTTAATTTTCTATTTCCCTCTTCCAACCCAGAAAGAGCAGGGCCAGGAGGGGCGGAGGAGGGGATGGGGAGAGAGATAAGGCCTATGGAGCTAAGAGCCGTTCTCGGGGCAGGAAGCTCCGCCAACTTCCTTCAGGCCTCTGGGGCTGAGAGAAAGGGCTGCCCAGCAAGGAACTTACCCTTCCTGGCTGCCAAGTGGAGTCAGGTCAGGAAGTCCCCTGATTTCAAAGCCTACCCAGGCCTTGGCTGGGCCCAGCCCACGATTCCGAGGGGCTGACCTGGGATTCCCCCTCTCCAGGCTTTGCCCCCTCACTGGATTGGGAGTTGCCAGACACCTCTCCCAGGACAAGAAAGTCACCCTCTTTGGGGGCCATGGGCTTCACAAGTCACACGGGTTCTCTGTGGGAAAATCAGAAAGTCACACAAGCAGAGGAAAACACAGCACCAGAGACGACCACAAACAGCATGCCAGCCCATATCCTTTCAGGCTGTTTCTAGAAACAGATGAGATATACATGTATATAGTAAACGTATAAGTGTATGTGTCAAAACCAGGGTCATATTCTGTCTACCGTTCTAAAACCTGCTCTTTCTAGTTAATGGCAATAATAGCCATTACCAGGTATCCAGAGCCGGTACTGCCATTAAAGGAACTGCGGTTCCTTTAATTTTTACATCCCTACGGGAGGGGAACTGAGGCTTGGGGAGATTCACGAGGGAACTAAGATCCCTGACAGGCAAAGCGGGCTCCTCACTGGTTCTAATGTGTGTGTGTGGGGGGGACGAGCGGGGACAGTGGCACCAGCGAGCGAGGGTTGGTGCAAACGCCCCCTCCCCTGGGGGTGTGTGTGCTGTGATGGCCTTTGCAGCCCGTGGGTCCAGCCCGCCCCGCCCCGCCCCGCACTGACATCTCCCGCCCCCGCAGACGCCGAGATGCCCCGAGAGGCGCTCCGTTTCCACGCCGAGGCCGTGGGCGCGCAGGTGCGTCTGGACGCGCGGCGGAGCACAGCGCGCAGGCGCGCCACGTTCCACGGCGGCATCGTGTTCAGCCAGAGGCCGGTGAGGCCCGGAGAGCGCGTGGAGCTGCGCGTGCTGTGTCACGAGCGCGGCTGGGTTGGCGGCCTCCGCGTGGGCTTCACGCGCCTGGACCCCGGGCGGGTGACCGCGCCCGGCCTGCCGCCCTTCGTGTGCCCGGACCTGGAGCAGCAGAGCCCGACGTGGGCGGCCATGCTACCCGACGGCTGCGGGCTCACCGGGGACGTGGTGCGCTTCTGGGTGAACCGCCTGGGCCGGCTCTTCGCCCAGGTTAATGCGGGCCCCCGGCTCCTGCTGCGCAAGGGCGTGCTCATGGGCGCCCCGCTCTGGGCCGTGATGGATGTGTACGGGACCACCAAGGCCATCGAGCTGCTGGGTGAGGCCACGGGTGGGGACCCAGGCTCCTCCCCGGGGCGGGAGGAGGTGGAGGCTCGGGCGGTACTTCACCTGCATCCAGAGCCGCGGGGAGAACTGTTGTTTCGTTCATATACGGCCAGTTTTTCCATCAGCTCGTGTCAGGGTATGAAGATGGGCGCTGGGGACAAGACCTAGTCATAGGGAGGGCAGCCTTATCTCTGAAGAATGAGACGACGTGCTCAGCACCCCAAACATCTGTTAGAGGGCTGACCTCTTTCACAAAGGAAGAAATTTGGGGGCTAGGCTTTGCAGTCTAAGTAGGAGTTTGCTGAGACAAGGGTGGCAACAAAGGGAACATAAGTGTTGAGAGTTAGAGGTGAGCAAGAAGGCCGCCTGTGGGGCAGAGGTGAGATGTTCAGGCACTGGGTGGGGAAACAAGGACCACCTGAAAGGAGAGAGAATTTCAGGAGAGGGAGGAGATACAGGAACACTCTTAAAAAGAAATTTTGGCATTCTGGCTGGTGTTCCATGGGCCTGAACAAGCATTCCAGGCACCCCCGCGCATTTGTTTTTCGCACTGCTTGTCACAGCTGCTGGAGCCTCACCTCTGGAGCACCTGAATTGGTAGGTCTGGAGTGGAGCCCCAAGCACCTGTTTTCCCTCCTGAGGGATTTGGAAGCACATCTGGGTTGGGGACCATGAATAATGCTGAAGGTCTCCACTCAGGCAGCGGAAGTAGGGCAAAGGGGAGCTGTCTAAAGGAAGGGTGGATCAGGAAGAGGAATCTGCAGTTCTGCAAATTCTCTGCCGGGTTAAATTGGGAAAGGGGCGGCCAGGACAGGGCTGGGTGAGCAGCTTGGAGCTCCAGCATTGCACCCCAGAAAAGAAAGGGGATGGACACTTTGCTTTAGGGGCAGGGGCTGGGGAGGTGGGAGGGAACGAGGACACCCTGACTTTGCTTTCCCCAGGCCCTGACTTTCCCTTTCTGCCTTAGATCCTACAGTCAGCGCCCCCACCCCCGCCATGCCATGGGTCCTCAGTGGTGAGGCTCTGCCTGAGCCCAAAGGTGAGTGGCTTCCCCAAGCCCCAGGGACTCCCCAGGACTCCAGCACTAGGGGAGCTGGGGGAGGCCCCAGCCCTGGGAAATCAGTTAAATCTTTCCAAGTCCTATCAAGTCTCCCACGGGCTTTAGGCCAAAAAGATTTGGCCCCGCCCCCTGGAAACCTAAAAGCAATTTAACAGCTCTGCCTTCTAGGATTTTGGCTAACTTCACAAGTTACTGGAACACATTCATGAACAGATGTTATTTTGTCCGTCTTCTTTTAAAACAGCAATCCACGTTCATAGTAAAAGCTTTGCCAAACAGAAATAAACGACGTATTAAAGGATAAAGAAGGAAGTGAAACAAAAACAAAAACAAAAAAACACCTCCCAAACCTCGCATTACCTGTTAGGTGGATTTCCTCCCAGTGCTTTGTGGACTTATATATGGGGAGTTGTTTGTGCTTTGTTTGCCTTTTTTCTAAATTGGAATCTTACGACAAGTATGTTTGTACCTTATGGTTTTCGTCCCAACTTTTTTCACTTGATTACATGGTGAGCGTTTTCTTACAAGGTAGTATTCTTCAGAATCCGACTGCAGAGTTCTCTGACCTGTGGTTATATCATGAGTGGGCTGCCCACCCCTTGCCCCCAAGCGCCCCTGACCTCTGTTGTCCCCTTTCCCAGCCACAGCAGGAGACGAGTGTGCCATCTGCTTCCACCAGGCTGCCAACACCTGCCTTGTCCCCTGCGGCCACACACACTTCTGCAGCTGCTGTGCCTGGCGGGTCTTCAGGGACACGGCCAAATGCCCCGTGTGTCGCTGGGAGATTGAGGCGGTGGCCCCGGCTTGGGACCCCCCTGCTCTGGGCCCTGGTGTAGGTGCAGAGCTCTGAGCCTGGCCCCCGCCAAGGGACGAGGTGCAGCTCTGCCCTCTTTCTGCAGAAGAGTCAGAAAGCCTGGTTAGCGACAGGTGTGGTGGAGAGATGGAGTCAGAGCCGCAAAGGCTCTTCCCCCTCCTCAGCAGGAGGGGGCCAGTGGATCAAGGGGGTGCCCCTTTCTGCCCACCACACCAGAACTACCTCCCTGGTGGGCGTCTGGCTGGAGGAAGTGGCTCAGCAACGGGCCCGTGGGGTTCTCACCCCTCTGCCTAGCTCCAGGTTCATTTTTGCATGCCAAGGCTTTTGGCTGGTCACCTGGTTCAGCCACCATGAACCTAGCAATCCCTGGTACACCGGAGTCCCAGGAACCCACATGTGCCAGTGAGAAGGGCCTTTGTGTAGAGAGGGGGCAGCCTGATCCCTGCTTTTATGGCTAAGGAAGTTAAGGTACCTGCGCGTGTCTGGTGAAGCCCTGCCCACCCCGGGGTATTGAGGGGCCTGAACCAGATGCAGGGAGCATCTGGGTGGAATTTTGTTTATTTATTTATTTTTTTTAATGGAAGTATAGTTGTTATGCAGTATTAATAAGTTATAGGTGTACAATGTAGAGATTCACAATTTTTAAATGTTATACTCCATTTATAGTTATGATAAAACTATCGGTTGCCTTCCCCCTGTTGTACAGTATATCCTTGTAGCTTATTTTGTACCTAATGGTTTGAACCTCTTACTTCCCTACCCCTAAATTGCCCCTCCCTATTCCCTCTCCCTACTGGTAACCACTAGTTTGTTCTCTATATCTGTGAGTCTGCTTTTGTGTTACATTAACTAATTTGTTGTATTTTTTTTGATTCCATGTATAAATGATATCATACAGTATTTGTCTTTCTTTGTCTGACTTATTTCACTTAGCGTTATATCCTCCAAGTACATCCATTTTGCTGCAAATGGCAAAATATCATTCTTTTTTATGGCCGAGTAGAATTCCATTGTATATGTATATCGTAACTTGTTTATCCATTCAGCTGTTGATGGACACTTAGGTTGCTTCCATATCTTGACAATTGTAAATAAGGCTGCTGTGAACATTGGGGTGCATGTATCTTTTCAGTCTGTGTGTGTTTCTATATCTGAAATAAGTCTCTTGTAAGGCAGCACATATGGGTCTTGTTTTTGTATCCCTCAGCTACTCTATGTCTTTTCGTTGTAAATTTAGTCCATTTACATTTAAGGTAATTATCAATATGTGTTCTTATTGCCATTTTGTTAATTGTTTCAGGTTTGTTTTTGTAGGTCTTTTTTCTTCCTTCTTATTTTGTTTTCTTGATATTTGATGACTATCTATAGTGTTATGTTTGGATTCCTTTTTCTTTTTTGTGTGTATATCTGTTACAGATTCTTGGTTTGTGGTTACCATGAGACCATACATACATACATATATATACATATATATATATATATAATATACATATATATATATACATTGTTTCAAGTTGCTGATTTCTTAATTTGAAATACATTTTAGCAGACATATAGAACAAACGTATGGACACCAAGTGGGGGAAAGGGGAGGTGGGGTGAACCGGGAGATTGGGATTGACATATATACACTAATCTGTATAAAATAGATAACTAATGAGAAACTGCTGTAGAGCACAGGTAACTCCACTTCGCTGTACAGTAGAAACTAACAGCATTGGTAAAACAGCTATACCCCAATTAAAAAAAAATAAATGCATTTTAAAAACCCTGCATTTGTACTCTCTTCCCCTCACAATGACTGTTTTTGATGTTGTATTTTGCATATAATTATTTTGCGTATCCCTTAACTGCTTATGTGGATAGAGATGATTTTACTACTTTTGTCTCCTAACCTCCCTACTAGCTTTGTGTGTGGATGATTTCGTACCTTTACTGTATGTTTACCTTTACCAGTGAGCTTCCTCATTTCATAATTTTCTTGTTGCTAGTTGTGGCCTTTTCTTTTTAACCTAGAGAAGTTCCTTTAACATTTGTTGTAAAGCTGGTTTGGTGGTGTTGAACTCTTTTAGCTTTTGCTTGTCTGTAAAGCTTTTGATGTCTCCATTGAACCTGAGCAAGAGCCTTGCTGGGTAGAGTACTCTTGGTTGTTGGTTTTTCTCTTTCATTACTTTAAGTATATCATGTCACTCCTTCTGGCCTGCAGAGTTTCTGTTGAAGTATCAGCTGATAGCCTTATGGGATTTCCCTGTATGTTATTTGTTGCTTTTCCCTTGCTGCTTTTATTTATTATTAATTTTTCTTTTATTTTATTTTTCTGTGGTCGCGGGCCTCTCACCATTGTGGCCTCTCCCATTGCAGAGCACAGACTCCGGACGCGCAGGCTCAGCGGCCATGGCCCACGGGCCCAGCCACTCCGCGGCATGCGGGATCTTCCCGGACTGGGGCACAAACCCGTGTCCCCTATATTGGCAGGTGGATTCTCAACCACTGCGCCACCAGGGAAGCCCTCCCTTGCTGCTTTTAATACTCTCTGTTTATCTTTAGTTTTTGTCATTTTAATTACAAAGTGTCTTGGTATGTTCCTCTTTGGGTTAATCCTGTATGGAACTCTCTGTGTGTCCTAGACTTGAGTGGCTGTTTCCTTTCCCAGGTTAGGGAATTTTTCAGCTATTGTGTTTTCAAATATGTTTTCAGCCCCTTTCTCTCTTCTGCTTCTGGGGCCCATATAATGCGAATATTAGTGCATTTGATGTTAACCTAGAGGGCTCTTAAACTATCCTCATTTCTTTTCATTCTTTTTTCTTTTTTCTGTTCAGTGGCAGTGATTTCCAGTACTCTGTCTTCCAGCTCACAGCTCTGTTCCTCTGCATCATTTGGTCTGTTGTTGATTCCTTCTAGTGTATTTTTCGTTTCAGTTATTGTATTCTTTGTCTCTGTTTGGTTCTTTATATTTTCTAACTCTTTGTTGAAAACCTCTAACTGCTTGTTCTCTGCATCCATTTTTCTCCCGTTTTTTTTATCGTCTTTATGATCATTGCTCTGAAATTTTTCTTCAGTAGATTGCCTGTTTCCATTTGACTTAGTTCTTCTTCTTGGGGTTTTATTTTGTTCCTTCGTCTGGGACATGTTCTCCTGGTGCCTCACTTTGTCTAAAGTGCTATTTGTATTTTTACGTATGTGGTAGGTTAGTTACATTTCTCGACCTTGGAGAAGTGACCTCCTGTAGGAGACATCCTGTGTGTCCCAGCAGTGCACTCCCCTCTCATCACCCAAGCTGTATGTTTTAGGGGTTCCCCCTAAGAGGGCTGTGTGGGTCCTTCCATTGTGGTCGGCTGACTATGTGAGCAGCCTGGTACAGGCTTGGTTGGCCCCTACCCCAGTTGGTTGCCAGGCCCTGCCTTGCGTGCATGCTGCTGGCTGCTGGTTAGCAAGGCTTGGTCGTGAGGCAGCTGGCTGAGGAACCCCAGGGGGCCCTGGGGCTAGTGTTGGCTCACTGGTGGGCAGAGTTAGGGTCCAGAAGACTCTGGGGTTGTTGCCTGGTCACTGGTGGATGAAGCCAGGTTCTAGGGTTGGTGCTAGACTACTGGCAGGCAGAGCTGGGTCCCGGAGTCTGGCTGCAGGGCCCAGGGATCCCAGAGCAGGTGTCGGATTGCTGGTGGGATGAGGGGAAGGGCTGGTCCCTGACACAGTTGGGTATGGAGTCCAGGGTGTCCCGAAGCTTGTGTTGGCCTGTTAGTGAGCCAAGATGGCAGCCGCCAGCAGCGGTGTTCACGCGGTAGAATGAGTGCCCCCGAATGTCTGCTGTCAGTGTCTATGTCCCCAGGGTGAGCCACAGCCGCCCCCCTGCCCCCACCTCTCCGGGAGACTCTCCGAGACCAGCAGGTAGGTGTGGCCCAGGCTCCTATCACGTTACTGCTTCTGCCCTGGGTCCCAGTGTGTGGGGGATTTTGCATGTACCCTTTAAGAGTGAGGTCCCTGTTTCCCCACGTCCTTTGGGACTCCGGAAATCAAGCCCCGCTGGCCTTCAAAGCCAAATGTACTGGGGGCTTGTCTTCTCGGTGCCCGACCCTCAGGCTGCGGAGCTTGACATCAGGCTCAGAGCTCTCACTGCTGTGAGAGGAACCTCTGCAGTTCCTCTCCAGCTTGCGGGTTGCCCACCCAAGGGCATGGGACTTGATTATGTGGTGAGTCCGCCCCTCCTACCCATCTCAGTATGGTTCCTTCTTTATGTCTTTAGTTGTAGACGATCTTTTCTGGTAGCTCTGGTCTTTCTCATCAATGGTTGTTCTGTATATAGCTGTGATTTTGGTGTGCTCGTGAGAGGAGGTGAGCTCAGGGTCTTTCTCCTCTGCCATCTTGGCTGCTGTCCGTCTCTTGGGATATTGACAGTCTGTATGGAAGCTGGGTCACTTTACCAAGTCCTCTGTAAAGGCAGTCAGCAGTCATCTGCCCCCCCTTCCTTGCAGGGCAGTTGTGAGGTCCCAGTGAGATCGTGCATCTGAAGACGAGTCAACATATGAGAGTGCACTGTTACCATTGTGCTTATTTCCTTGCCAATTTCAGAGATATCAAAATGAAGTTTGTCTTTTATGAATGATTTTGTAATGTGTATGTCCCCTTTGTTGCCGTCAGTGGGAGTGAGTAGGGCTGGGGACTGGTCAGGATGCAGGGGCGTGGGGACATGCCTTCCTCTTCTCCACAGAGACATGCTGGGCTTGCAGTGGACTAGGTGGGGTCTGGGCCCTCAGGCCTGTGGACTCTATTTTGCTGAGCATGTGAAGGGGATAGTCCTACAGCTACAACCAGACTCTGCCCTTGCCACCCTTGACTTGTGAGGACTTCCTAGAGGCTCTGGCTCTTGAGTGAAGGGAGGAGTTGACCTGGGGACCCCCTCCTCAGCCGGTGTTTGTGGCGGGGGATGGAGGAGGACAAGCCATACCTGTTACTTTGCTTTTGTTCCTGCTTCATGACTGGTGAGGGAGAGAGCTAATAGGGATTTTGAACCTATTATGCCCCAAATCATGATGATTTGTAGGCACCTCCACAAACTGTGTCCACGCACCGTGGCCAGCCAGAGGGTCAAGACTTTGGGTTAGGTGACCCCAGAATAGCTTTCACTCTGGAGTGGGATCTCCTCTCTGCCACCCTTGAGTGTTCTAACCGTGGTCATGTGAGCCTCAGTTTCTTCATCTGTAAAGTGAAAATAAGATAATTTTCTTTGCTGGTACGTTGTGAAGATAGTGAATATGAATGAAACTTATAGCTTAGAGGAAGTACTCAAAATATTGCAGCTTCCTTTCCCTGGAAAAGGCATCTCCCAGGAGAAGCAGCCAAGAGATCACTGGGCTGGCTGTCGGGGTCTGGGGGGTGGTGCTGGCGGCCCCCACATCACCCCAGTATTTTGGAATGATTCCTATGGATCCTAAGACTTTTTTCATCTTTTTTTCATCTTTTAAGTGTCTTTTTTTTTTTTTAAAACCCAGATACCTCCAAGGCGAGGGTAGCACTTTAATCCTACTTCCAGCAAATACCTCCTTATTAGTCAACACTTAGCGAAGCCTTTGAAATGCTATAACCAGAGGGGGGACTTCTGGAGTGGTGGCATAAAGACTTTTGTAAAGCCATTTTTCCATAAAAGCAACAGAAATATTGGCAAGATTATAAAATTCAACTTTTCCAGAACCCTGGATATTAACCAAAAGCTAGCAAGTTTTATCGAAGAGAATTTACTCAATTTTGGTAAGAGCAGTGGGGTTTGTGGTGGTTTAACCTGGCCTGCTCCCATCCCTCTAACCTCAGCTCTGTAGTAGCCTTAAAAACCAGCAGCCTTGCAGCCACCAGAGGGGACAGGTTGTGTTGGGAACTCCTCAGAAAGCTCTACCACCAGAGCATCACTACACTCCCCTGGAAAGTCTTCATTTAGAGGGTGTTGTCATTACTTAACCCAACTTGGAACCCTCTCCATGGGAAAACCCCTATTCTCAGGGCATTTGTCAAACATCATCAGCTTCAGTTGTTTAACATTGCAGCTGCCTGAAACCGTGATACCAGTTGAGACAAACAAGGACAGCCAGGAATGTTTATCTCAGGCAGGCAGTGAGCCACAGTGTGTCTGACCATGGGCAGGAGTAGTGGGGGTGGATGTCTGGGTCAAAGAATTAAGGCAAAGCCCCAGATACTGACAGTTCCCTAAGGCAACAGAAGCCTCTATATCTGGAAGGCTAATTTTTTTATAAATAAAATTTATTTATCTATTTATCTATCTATCTATCTTTGGCTGCGTTGGGTCTTCGTTGCTGTGCGTGGGCTTTCTCTAGTTGCGGTGAGAGGGGGCTACTCTTCGTTGCGGTGTGCAGGCTTCCCATTGTGGTGGCTTCTCTTGTTGCGGAGCATGGGCTGTAGGTGCGCAGGCTCCAGTAGTTGTGGCTCGTGGACGTCAGTAGTTGTGGCTCACTGGCTCTAGAGCACAGGCTCAGTAGTTGTGGTGCACGGACTTAGTTGCTCCACGGCATGTGGGATCTTCCTGTACCAGGGCTCGAACCTGTGTCTCCTGCATTGGCAGGCAGATTCTTAACCACTGTGCCAGCAGGGAAGCCCCAGAAAGCTAATTGTTGACTCATCTTGTCCAGCAGCACATACATTCCATTTCTCATTATCACTTTAGGCAGATGCAGTGTAATTCACAGCTGAATATTCTATTCTTTGCAAGCAAGGCACCCAGGCTAACCAGGAATCTCAGTTCCAGGGGAGATGACAACCCAAGAAAAGCCAAGTATTTGAGGAAAGCTAACATCATGGGGGAAAAGGCATCCAACTCAACCAAAAGAGGACTTCATACCTGAAAAAAAATATACAGTTAATAGAGCAGACAGACCTGGGCTTTAAGACAAATATAATTAGATGCAAAAAGATATTGCATCCAAAAAATCTAGGTACCTTGGAAACAAAAAACTAAATCATTGAAATAAAAACTTATTAGATGGACTGAACAGCAGAAAGATTATAGCTGAAAAATAATTCATGATCTGGAAGCAAACAGAATGGACTTCAAAGTTACAAAGAAATGAAATATATGAAATAAAAGAGAATAGGGCTTCCCTGGTGGTGCAGTGGTTGAGAGTCCGCCTGCCGATGCAGGGGACACGGGTTCGTGCCCTGGTCCGGGAGGATCCCGCATGCTGCGGAGCGGCTCGGCCCGAGAGCCATGGCCGCTGAGCCTGCGTGTCCGGAACAGGAGAGGCCACGGCAGTGAGAGGCCTGAGTACCGCCCCCCCCCCCCGAAAAAAAAAGAGAATAGGTGCAGAAGTTCAAATATCCAAAATTTCAGGGGAAAATAGAGAAAATGGAGGAAAGAGAATACTCAAAGAAGAAAGGAAAATTTATATTGAGGAAAGACATGCGTCTTCATACTGAGAAAGCATACTAGTTGCCAAACAGAATACATGAAAAAAAAAACCAACCTTTATCTTGACACATACTGATGAAATTTCAGAGCATTGGGGGTAAAGAGAAGACCCAAGGAGGAAATAAATAGATCACATACAAAGAATGTGAATCAAATTAACAGTAGACTTTTCCTCAACTATACTGGATGCTGAAACACAATGGAATAATATCTTCAAGGTTCAGAGAGTTTTTAAATTTTATTAAGGTATAATTTACATACACTAAAACGTACAGATCTTAAGTCTTCATTTTGATGAGGGAATAATTTTGAAATTTAAAATTCTCCAAGCAACTACTTTCTCATTCAAGCATGACAGAAAAATGAAATTTTCAGATATAAACTTGGTTTTTCACTCACCAATACTTTATGAAAGAATTTTTAGAGAAATTGCTTCATAAGAAAAAACAAGAAAAGTTAACTTTTTGTGATCAATGAAAGCACAAAAAGTTGAGTCTAAATAAGTTTTAGTCATTTAAAAAAATCAATAAAAATCTGGAGTGAAAACCACAGACAATATCATCTTGGTTGGAGTGAGGGGAAGCAAAAGCATGCTAAGTGTCTTTTCTCACTAGGAAGAAATAAACAACAAAAATGAGAAAAATGTAAGTTGAATTGATATGTTGAAGAACATACAGAGTGTAGAAGACTACAAGCAGAATATATAAATTCCAAATCATTAAAATAATAGAACTCCAATTTCAACAATCCAACAAAAGGCAGGATAAGAGATAAAAGAGTAAAAAGTAAAGTAGATAGGTACAAGTCCAAATAGAGCAGTACTATAGTAAATGTGAATGGGTTAAATTCACCTCTCAATTGACAAGGATTTTCAGTTTGGGCAAATAAAAAAATATAAATAAATTTTAAAAATACAATCCTGTTACATTCTATCTCTGAGAAGTGGACCTAAAACAAAATCCAAAAAGACTAAAAATAAAGGAAAAGAAAAATATACCAAGCAAATAAGAAGAACAAACAAACACATTGTGGCAGCCCATGATCAGGCTTGCCTTGGAGATCCCTCAAGGTAACATAAGTGGAAAATGCCTGGGCCTTGCAGCATAAGAGCAGATAGGAAGAGATTGCCCAGTGCTGACTCATAAAGAGCCCAGGTATCAGGCTGGGGACTATGCTCGCTGATGGGTTGAAGTTCTGCTGTGTATGTAGTATTGATTGTTTTTGATACTGAAGTGAGACTATGATTCTACACTTTTCATACATCTTACTCCATTTAAGACCATCAAACTTTGGGCATATCCCTTGAGACATAAGTGGGCAACCAAGAGCCACCTCCCCCCCGAATCAATATCCTATGTAAATCCTTTGATCTAGTTATTTGTAAACCAAAAGTAAAAGGTTCCTTAAACTAGGTCCAAATCATTATTCTTTTTTTTCTTTTCTTTCTTTTTTTTTTTTTTTTTTTGTGGTACGCGGGCCTCTCACTGTTGTGGCCTCTCCCGTTGCGGAGCGCAGGCTCAGCGGCCATGGCTCACGGGCCCAGCCGCTCCGTGGTATGTGGGATCTTCCCGGACCAGGGCACGAACCCATGTCCCCTGCATCGGCAGGCGGACTCTCAACCACTGCACCACCAGGGAAGCCCAAGTCATTATTCTTGTTCATCATAAAAGACAGATTAGGCTCCTTGGTCTTAGCTTCTGTGCAGTTGTAGCTATATTAGCATCAGACAAACTAGAATTTAAGGGAAAAAAAAGATTATAGGGGATAAAGAGGGAATTCAACTAGAGATTTTCATACTAAGTAAAGTAAGTCAGAAAGAGAAAGACAAATACCATATGATATCACTTATATTTGGAAACTAAAATATGACACAAATGAACCTATCTACAAAACAGGGACTTCCCTGGGAAACAGGGATGTCCCTGGTGGTCCAGTGGTTAAGACTCCGAGCTCCCAATGCAGGGGCTCCGGGTTTGATCCCTGGTCAGGGAACTAGATCCCGCATGCCGCAGCTAAGACCCGGAGCAGCCCAATAAATAACTAACTATTAAAAGAAAGAAAGAGGGACTTCCCTGGTGGCACAGTGGATAAGAATCCACCTGCCAATGCAGGGGACACAGGTTCAATCCCTGGTCCAGGAAGATCCCACATGACGCGGAGCAACTAAGCCCTTGTGCCACAACTACTGAGCCTGCGCTCTAGAGCCCACGAGCCACAACTACTGAGCCCACGTGCTGCAACTACTGAAGCCTGTGCGCCTGGAGCCCATGCTCTGCAACAAGAGAAGCCACTGCAAGGAGAAGCCTGCACACTGCAATGAAGAGTAGCCCCTGCTCGCCACAACTGGAGAAAGCCCATGTGCAGCAACGAAGACTCAAAGCAGCCAAAAAAATAAATAAAATTTTAAAAAAAGAAAGAAAGAAACAGAAGCAGACTCATGGACATAGGGAACAGACTGGTGGTTGCCAAGGGAGAGGGGTTTGGGGGAGGGAGGCAATGGGAGGCTAGGGTTAGCACATGTAAGCTTTCATTTTTTATTTTTTTATTTTTTCTGTGGTACGCAGGCCTCTCACTGTTGTGGCCTCTCCTGCTGCGGAGCACAGGCTCCGGACGCACAGGCTCAGCGGCCATGGCTCACGGGCCCAGCCGCTCCGCGGCACGTGGGATCTTCCCGGACCGGAGCACGAACCCGCATCCCCTGCATCGGCAGGCGGACTCTCAACCACTGCGCCACCAGGGAAGCCCCTACATCGCTTTTATATATAGAATGGATATGCAGCAAGGTTCTACTCTAGAGCACAGAGAACCATATTCAATATCCTATGATAAACCATAATGGAAAAGAATATTTTAAAAAAGGAATGTATATATATGTGTAACTGAATCACTTTGCTGTACAGCAGTAATTAACATTGTAACTCAACTGTACGTCAATAAAGTAAAAAATAAAAATAAATATGATGATAAAAAGAATTATTCATAATGTGCCAAAGTGGAAAACAATCCGGATGTCCATCAACTGATGAATGGATAAACAAATGTGCCCTGTCCATACAATGGAATGTTATTTGACCATTAAAAAAGGAATGAAGTGCTGATTCATGCTACAACATGGATGAACCTTGAAAACATGCTAAGAGAGGGAAGCCAGTCCCAAATGGCCATATAATTGTATAATTCCATCCCTATGAAATGTCCAGAATAGGCAGATCCATAGAGACAGAAGGTAGATTAGTACAGGTGCCAGGGGCTCGAGAGAGGGAGGAATGGGGAGTGACAACGAAGGACAAGGGGGACAAGGGAGATGGTTTTGTTGTTGTTTTTAATTTTTAATTTTAACTTCATTTAATTTTATTATTTATTTTTGCTGTGTTGGGTCTTCGTTTCTGTGCGAGGGCTTTCTCCAGTTGCGGCGAGCGGGGGCCACTCTTCATCGCGGTGCTCGAGCCTCTCACTATCGCGGCCTCTCGTTGCGGAGCACAGGGTCCAGATGCGCAGGCTCAGTAGTTGTGGCTCACGGGCCCAGTTGCTCCGTGGCATGTGGGATCTTCCCGGACCGGGGCTCGAACCCGTGTCCCCTGCATCGGCAGGCGGACTCCCAACCACCGCGCCACCAGGGAAGCCCAGGAAGATATTTTAAAATTGATTTTGCTGATGGTTGCACAACTTTGTGAATATGCTAAAAACCACTGGACTGCACACTTTAAAGGGATGGATATTATGGAATGTGAATTATATCCAACTTTAAAATTATGAAAGGAAACCTACACACCAAAATAGATGAATAAAGATGTGCTAGTGGAAGAAAAAGAAGGGAATATTAGCTCTGGGAGCAGGAAAATCTTCAAAGAAGAAGCAACATTTAAACTGTTCTTTTTTTAAAAAAAAACATCTTTATTGGAGTATAATTGCTTTACAATGGTGGGTTAGTTTCTGCTTTATAACAAAGTGAATCAGTTATACATATACATATGTCCCCATATCTCTTCCCTCTTGCATCTCCCTCCCTCCCACCCTCCCTATCCCACCACTCTAGGTGGTCACAAAGCACCGAGCTGATCTCCCTGTGCTATGCGGCTGCTTCCCACCAGCTATCTATTCTACGTTTGGTAGTGTATATATGTCCATGCCACTCTCTCACTTTGTCCCAGCTTACCCTTCCCCCTCCCCATATCCTCAAGTCCATGCTCTAGTAGGTCTGTGTCTTTATTCCCATCTTGCCCCTAGGTTCTTCATGACCTTTTGTTTTTTTCTTAGATTCCGTATATATGTGTTAGCATACGGTATTTGTTCTTACAGGGCTAATGGCTATTTTGAAGGCAGAGAGGAGGGGAAAGGTATTCCACATAGTGGGTACAGCACGTGCAAAGATGGACAAGTGCAGGATATGTCCAGGGAATTATGGGGAGGTTGCACTGGCCAAAGCAGAAGGAGCAGGAAGCCGCAGAGGAGTCCAAGGGGAAGGAGAGCTCTGCTGGCCGTCGAGTGGCTGCAGAAGGGCTAATCTGTCAGTGGGCCCGTCTCACCTCAGTCAAACACACTCTGCTTGTAAGGCACCTGAGGAGAGAAACAGGCCCCTGCTAAGTTTCACTTTCCTAGGAATCCAGGATTTCTAGGTTGTGATAAGAAGTCACTGGATCAGAGCAAACAGAGGTAGTGTATAATGAATCATCATCATGAGGATAATACAGAGCGAAAGGAAAGTAAAAGTGCAACCAAGGATTGTCAATATTTGCTTGGCTTAAGCAGGAAGCCAGCCTGGGCTGGACCAGGGACCTGCTAGGGGGCTTTTCCAGAGACTGAGAAAAATTCCCTTGGTCAGGTGACTTTCAGATGAAGCTTCCTGTTACACCGACTGGGGCGTGAGACGTCAGTCTGGTGAATAACAAGCCGTTCCTCCAGGGACCAGGACCACTGTGTCCCCTTTCCATCCCCCAGCCCCTCACATGGCCCCAGCACGCCACCGTCTTCAGTGCCCCCCCCCAGCATTATTGCCTAATACCTGCTCCCCACCCCTACCCCCAACCCCACATAAGCAGAGGCTTCCTGCTTGCTGATAACCTGTTCAGGAAATTCCACTTGGACGAAGTCCACGAGCAAAGGCTGAGGAGGGCAGGGGGGGATTATCCCTGAGCCTCTGGCAGAGGGAGGAGAACGAGGTGCTGTCTCACACCTCGTCCACCTCACGTGGACCCTCACACCACATCAGCGTCCTGTCTTCCAGCTGCCCAAGGAGGAGAAGGTAGGGGTTCCCTCATGAGCCTGGAAGTGGTGAGTTTGTGATCCTCTGGTCAGCCAGCCTGTCCCTCTCAGGTCTGCATGAAGTCACTAAGCCACAACACAGATGATAATGTCCCCATTTTACAGCTAGAAAGAGTTAGGCCCAGAGACTGTGTCTGACTTGCCCAAAGCTAGTCAGTGTTTCCTGGTTTGTCAGGACTAGATCCCATACCCCTGAAGCCCGGCCAAGGGACTCCTCTGCCTCAAGCTGTACCATTTACGGTTTGACATAAATGCAGATCACCTAGTAGTACCACCTCTTTATCCCCCCAAAGTTGCCCAAAAAGGGGGAACAATTTACCTAGTCCCACCCACTAGCGGGCTGGCAGACTCTACACAAGGCAGGGCCTGGCAGCCAACTGGGCTGGGAGCCAGCCTTGAATACCAGTGTACCCATAGTAGACCCCACCACAGAATGGGCCGTGCACAGAGGTGGCACCCCTAGAGCATATAGCTCTGGTGACCAGAGGGAACTGTGCTGCAGGGTGCCATAGGATGTCTCCTGTATAAGTCCACTCCTCCAAGATTGGGAAACATGACCCACCTACCTAATACATAGAAATAAAAACAGAGACTGAGGCAAAATGAGACAACAGAGGAATATGTTCCAAGTGAAGGAACAAGATAAAATCCCAGAAGAAAAACTGAGCAAGGTGGAGACAGGCAATCTACCTGATAAAGAATTCAAAGCAATGATCATGGGCTTCGCTGGTGGCGCAGCGGTTGAGAATCTGCCTGCTAATGCAGGGGTTCGAGCCGTGGTCTGGGAAGATCCCACATGCCGCAGAGCTACTAGGCCCATGAGCCACAACTACTGAGCCTGTGCGTCTGGAGCCTGTGCTCCACAACAAGAGAGGCCGTGGCAGTGGGAGGCCCGCGCACCGCGATGAAGAGTGGCCCCCACTCGCCGCAGCTAGAGAAAGCCCTCGCACAGAAATGAAGACCCGACACAGCCAAAAATAAATAAATAAATAAATAATTTTTTTAAAAAAAGCAGCAATGATCATAAAGATGCCCAGTGAACTTGGGAGAAGAATGATGAACACAGTGAGAAGTTTAACAAAGAGTTAGAAATATAAAGAAGAACCAAACAGAGCTGAAGAATACAATAACTGAAATAAAAAATACACTGGGAGAAAACAAATACACTGGAAGGAATCAACAGTAGATTAGATGATACAGAGGAACGAGTCAGTAAACTGGAAAACAGAATAGTGGAAATCACCCAAGCTGAAAAGAAAAAAGAAAAAAGAATATTTTTTTGAAATATAGATTTATTTATTTATTCGGTTGTGCCAGGTCTTAGTTGCAGCAGGTGAGCTCCTTAGTTGCGGCCAGCAGGCTCCTTAGTTGTGGCATGTGAACTCTTAGTTGCAGCATGCATGTGAGATCTAGTTCCCTGACCAGGAATCGAACCCAAGCCCCCTGCTTTGGGAGCATGGAGTCTTAGCCACTGCGCCACCCGGGAAGTCCCGAAAAGATAATTTTTTAAAATGAGGATAGTGGACTTCCCGGGTGGTGCAGTGATTAAGAATCTGCCTGCCAATGCAGGGGACACGGGTTCTCGCCCTGGTCCGGGAAGATCCCACATGCCGCAGAGCGACTAAGCCCGTGTGCCACAACTACTGAGGCTGCGCTCTAGAGCCCACAACTAATGAAGCCCACATGCCTAGAGCCCGTGCTCTGCAACAAGAGAAGCCACCACAATGAGAAGCCTGTGCACCGCGACAAAGAGTAGCCCCTGCTCGCCACAAGTAGAGAAAGCCTCTGCACAGCAACGAGGACCTAACATAGCCTAAAATAAATAAATAAATTTATTTTAAAAAATGAGGATAGTTTAAGAGACCTTCCTGGACAATATTAAGCATACTAATATTCACATTATTGGGGTCCCAGGAAGAGAAGAAAGAGAGAAAGGGGCAAAGGACGTAGTTGAAGAGATAATAACTGAAAACCTCCCTAACCTGGGAAAGGAAACAGCCAGGTCCAGAGAGCACAGACAGTCCCAAACAAGATGAGCCAAAAAGTGGTCCACACCAAGACACATTGTAACTAAAATGGCAAAAATTAAAGATAAAGAGGGGATTTTAAAGCAGCAAGGGAAAAGCAACTACATGGGAGTGGCATGATATATCTAAAGTGATGAAAGGAAAAAAACCTACAAAAAAGAATATTCAGCAAGACTATCATTCATATATGAAGAAGAGATAAAGAAGTTTTAGAGGGAAGCAAAAGCTAAAAGAATTCAGCACCACACAACTGGCTTTACAAGAAATGTTAGACTTCTTTAAGCAGAAAAGAAAGACCACAACTAGAAATATGAAAATTATGAAAGGATAAAGCTCTTTGGTAAAGGCAAATATACAATAAAAGTAGTTAGATCAACCACTTATAAAGCTAGTAGGAAGGTTAAAAGACAAAATTAGTAAAATCATCTATATCTACAATAAGTAGTTAAGGATATACAAAACAAAAAGATGTAAAATATGTCAAAAATATAAAACATTTAAAAAATAATGTTTATTTTAGATTTTTAAGTAAGTTTTAAAATTTTAGGTGAATAAAAATGCAGAGTTGTTAGAGTACATTCAAACTTAAGAGATCATCAATTTAAAATAATCATATCTTTATATGTTGTATATAAACTTCATGGTAACCACAAGCCAAAAATCTATAATAGGTATACACACACAAAGAAGAGAAAGGAATGAAAACATAGCACTAAAGATAGTCATCAAATATCGAGGTGTCACAAAAAGGAAGCCCTGTTGCCTAATTTTTGGAGGCCTTGCGGGAATAAGCACGGCTGACGAAAAAAAAAAAAAAAAATCAAGGTGTCAGGCCTGCATCACCTTTGAAGATTTTCCCCTCCTTCTCCAGCTCACTCCCCTTTACCCTTCCCCAGGCATTTCCCCCAATAAATGCCTCATATGTCTAACTGTGTCTTGGCATCTGCTCCTGGGAGGACCTGATTACCACAGTGTCCATGAACAGGAGAATGGCTGAGTTGTGTTGTGGTCACGCAGTGGATGAACTGGAGCTACGAGTGTCACCTAGACAAACGTCCAAAATATAATGTTGACTGCAAAAAGCACGTTGCGGTAGGACGTTTCAAATCAATCCCAGCTCCAGCCCACTAGCGGTTCTAAGCACTTTACAGGTGTTTATGTATATGATGCTCACCCCAGCATTCTGGAGGAGGGCCTATCATCATCCCCATTTTACAGGTGAGAAAACAGGTAAATCACGTCACTTCTCTTCACCTCGATTTCCTCATCTTAAAAAGAGGATGATGATAATGCCTCCTTCGCAGTATACTGTGAATAATCAGCCAGTGTAAAACATCGAGTATTGTGCCTCCCATACAGTAAGCATCTACCGTCACCATCCTTTTTATTTACTTTAATTCTGTTTTTCTCTCTGGAGGACCACACCTCCCTTAGATATTTAATGGACATTGTCTTGGTATCTGCATCTCTCCTGTGGTTTTCCCTGGCTCTAAGGTCCTTCAGGCCAGCAAAAGCTGGCAGAGGTAATTAGAAGAAATTGCGTGTCTGGGAAGGGCACGATATAGTCATGAATTCTGCATGGAATCCATGTCAGAGGCATCAGTCCTCTGGAAGGAAATAAGGCGGAAAAGCTTGTTTGTGCGCTTTCTGGGGAGGTGAGGGAGCCAGGTGGGCTGAGGACCACCTGTGCCTAACCTCGAGGTTGGGAGCCAACAGGAGGAAAGAAATGGGAGTACAGCCCCTGTTGTGCTGCTGGCACCATGCCAGGCCCTTTCCACAGTGCTCTCATTACATCCTCGCAATCATCTCCTTTTCCGGAGGAGAGCAAAGGTCACTGGAAGAGGAGGAGCCACTACAGAACTTAGGTCTGTCTGGCTCCAAATGAAGTTTTGATTCCTGCCCAGTGGCTGGAACCAGGCCATCTCACTCTGAAGCTTGACCTGGGGACATTCAAAGCATGGCCCCTTATGATCTAATCTCCTATATTGAATAGAAGGACAAACCAGAAGGCAGTCTTCTGGAAAACAGTAAGTCAGGCCATTTCTACAATGTTTCCTGGGTGTGTTTGTTCACTCCAGAATTGCATAATTTTAGGACAGCTATTTTAAGAATAAAAAGTCCATTTGCTTTATGTCCTTATCTCTAGGAATTTCCAGATTCTGTCTTGATCAAGTTCTGATGAAATATAAACAAAGACTAGGGCTTCCCTGGTGGCGCAGTGGTTGAGAGTCCGCCTGCCGATGCAGGGGTCACGGGTTCGTGCCCTGGTCCGGGAAGATCCCACATGCCGCGGAGCAACTAAGCCCGTGAGCCATGGCCGCTGGGCCTGCGCGTCCGGAGCCTGTGCTCCGCAACGGGGGAGGCCACAGCAGTGAGAGGCCCGCATACCGCAAAAAAAAAAAAAGAAAAAAACAAAGACTAGGTGGAAGCTCAGTGGGGAAGTAGAGTAGTTACTTTATCCTAAATGAAAAAATGCACATCTGTATATTGTGCAGTTTCTGTATTATGATTTCCCTCAGGTAACCCTATTTTTACTTCACACCTACTTTGAAGCAGGATTTGTCGCTTTTTAAAATTTTGGCCACACCATGTGGCATGTGGGATCTTAGTTCCCCAACCTGGGATCAAACCCGCACTCCCTGCATTGGAAGTGTGGAGTTTTAACCACTGGACTACCAGGGAAGTCCAGGATTTGTCACTTTTTGAGATTTTTCCAGGAGAAAATCTACCCCCAAAGCATTGGTGAGAGATGCCAATTTGATTGAAGATGCCAGAGGATATCAAGGAGTGAATGAACAGAATGATAATAAAACTACTACTCAAAATTTGTGGGCTAGGGCTTCCCTGGTGGCGTAGTGGTTGAGAGTCCGCCTGCCGATGCAGGGGACACGGGTTTGTGCCCTGGTCTGGGAGGAACCCATGTGCCATGGAGTGGCTGGGCCCGTGGGCCTTGGCCACTGGGCCTGTGCATCCGGAGCCTGTGCTCCGCAATGGGAGAGGCCACAACAGTGAGATGCCCACATACTGCAAAAAAAAAAAAAAAAATTGTGGGCTATAGCTAAAGCTGTATATAGAGGGAAAGTCATAACTTTATATTACGTTCACCTGGAAGCAAGAAAGTTTAAAATGAAATGAGGGACTTCCCTGGTGGCACAGTGGTTAGGAATCTGCCTGCCAGTGCAGGGGACATGTGTTTGATTCCTGGTCTGGGAAGATCCCACATGCCACGGAGCAGCTAAGCCCATGCACCACAACTACTGAGCCTGTGCTCTAGAGCTGGTGCGCCACAACTACTGAGCCTGCATGCTGCAACTACTGAAGCCTGCGCACCTAGAGCCCATGCTTCACAACAAGAGAAGCCACTGCAATGAGAAACCTGCGCACCGCAATGAAGAGTAGCCCCCACTCGCCACAACTAGAGAAAGCCCGTGCGCAGCAACGAAGACCCAACGCAGCCAAAAATGTTTTTAAAAATTTTAAAAAAAACTAAATGAGCTAAACATTCAATTCAAAAATTTGGAAAAGAGCATCAAAGCATACCAAAGAGAAGGTTAATAAAAATATAAAGCTGATTCTTTGGAATAACTAATAGTATCTTTGGCAAAACTATCAAGAAAAACAGAAGATGCAAATAAAGAAAGAAAAGGGGAAATAGCAAGACATACAATAGATATGTGAAAAACAATAAAAGACTAATATGAATAACTTTACATTAATAAGCTAGATTAAATGAGTATAATTTTAGAAAAAAATATAAAAATTGAAAAAATGACAAAAGAAGAAATAGAGAACCAGAATAGGACAGTGTCTTTTTAAAATAGAAATATTAAACAAAGATGCCCTTTCTAAAAAAGGCCCAGTTGATTTTACTGTTGAGTGCTTCCAAAATTTCAAGAAACAGTAAAATCTTCTTATGAAAGTAGTTCTAGAAAACAGAAGAATAGCCAAGCCTCCCCAGTTAGTTTTATGAGGCTAATGTTGATTCCAAAACTGAATAGGATGAGATAAGAAAATTATGTGATTATTTCACTTAAAAATGTAAACATAGGGACTTCCTTGGTGATCCAGTGGTAGAGAATCCACCTTCCAATGCAGGGGACATGTGTTCCATCCCTGGTCAAGGAACTAAGATCCCACATGCTGCAGGGCAACTAAGCCCACGCGCCACAACTACTCAGCTTGCGCGCCTCAACTAGAGAGCTTGCGTGCCGCAAACTATGGAGCCCACATGCCCTGGAGCCTGTGTGCCACAACTAGAGAAGAGAAAACCTGCACGCCACAACTAGAGAGAAGCCACCACGCCACAGCAAAGAGCCCGTGCGTCGCAACTAAGACCTGACGCAGCCAAAATAAATAAGTAAATAAACAAATAAATGAACAAACAATAAATAAATATTTTTAAAAAGTAAATGTAAAAATAAAAAATAAAATATTATCTAACTGAATCCAACAGTGCATGTTTTAAAAGCTTCATGATAATCCAGTAGGTTTATCCCAGAAATACAAAGATGGTTCAATGTCAGAAAATCTACTCATGTAATTCACCACATTACTCAACTAAAATAGAAGGAGATATGATTATCTCAATGTAGAAAAAATCATTTAATAAAGTTCAACACAATTTATGATTAAAAATTCTGAGCAAACGAGGACTAAAAAAGGAACTTCCCAAACTTGGTAAAGATTATAATATTAAAATTTATAGCATATAATATAATTAATAGAGAAATTTTACATGGATTTTCTCGAGGCTCAGAAATAATTTTGATCAAAAGCATTAAGAAGAGAAAAATAAAACTGGTAAGAATTAGAAGAGCAGAGAATCAGCTATCATAATTTGTAAATGATATGACATCTCCCTAGAAAAACAAAATCAACAAACTTTTAGAACAATTAAGAATCTTTACCAACTAGGAAGGATCTTGCTGGATTCAAGATCAACCTGTGCTGGCAATTGCCAACCAAAAGTTTTAAAAAAATATGGGATACAGTTTTTAATATTGACAAAACTATAAAGTATCGGGATTAACCAAGAGATCTGTATAGAAAATACTTTAAAACTTTAATAAAAGATACAATAAGGATGATCTAAAAAATCCTGAATGGGAAGTTTAATATTATAAAAATATTGATTCTCAGAAATTAATCTATAAATTCAGTACAATCCAATACAACTTCCAGTTGAATTTTTTTTTTAATTGAGAAATTAACTATGTTGGATTAAATAGTGTCCCATCAAAATGCATGTCACCTGGAACCCCAGAATGTGACCTTATTAGGAAAAAAGTTCTTTGCAGACGTAGTTAGTAAAGCTGAGGTCATACTGGATTAGCACAGGCGTCACTGGTGTCTCTATGAGGGCCATGTGAAGATGGCGGCAGAGATTGGCGTGATACAGCTACAAGCCAAGGAATGCAGACTAGCGACGGCCACAGAAGCTGGAGGAGGCAAAGAAAGAGTCTTCCTTGTAGCCTTTGGTTCCAAGCGTGGCCTTGCTGACACCTTGATTTCAGACTCATGGCCTCCAGGAGAGAATAAATCTATGGGAGAATAAATTTCTGTTGGTTTAAGCCACCAAGTTTGTGGTACTTTATTACAGCAGCCCTAGGAAATGAATGCACTAACTCTGAAATTTATCTAGAAGACTGAAGATCCACAAGCAGTTAAAATGTCTTACCAGATAGTAAGATACACAACTAAAAAGTTTGGTGCTGGAATAAGTACAGTTGAACAGAACATGAAACAGAATAGAAATATTAGAGACAGACCTATGCATAAATGAGGATTTAGTATATAAAAAGGGGAAAGAAATGATTATCTAGTATTTGATGTTAAAAAAATTGACTCAGGGGACTTCCCTGGTGGTCCAGTGGATACGACTGCACTCCCAATGCGAACGGCATGGGTTCAATCCCTGGTTGGGGAACTAAGATCCTGCATGTCGCAGGGCGTGGCAAATCAATAACAGTGGCTATGTAAATCAACCATACTTAAATTTAAAAAAATGTTTCTAATTGACTCAGTATAGGAAAAAAAACTGAATCCCTACCTAAAGCCACATTAAAAAGTTGTATTCCTGATGAAATAAAGACCTAAAACCATACAACTAATAGAAGGAGATGTAAGAGAATATCTTTTGTGACTTAGGTATGGAAGGACTTAAAATATCAATAGCAGAAATTATAAGGGAAAAAACTAATTTTTGGTCACGTCAGATTTAAAGATTTCTGTTCAACAAAGGGCTCTGTGGACCAATTTTAAAGATTGGTGCAAACTGGGGAAAGATATTTGCAATTTCTAGGGCCTACTATCTAGAACATGAGTCTAGAATAGCACTGTCCAGTAGAACGCTGCAATGAAGCGAGTGTTCTATACCTGCTCTATTGAGCACGTGAATTGTGGCTAGAGTGAACCAGGAACTGAATTTTTAAATTTTCTTGAGTTTTAATTAATTTAAACTTAAATAGTCACATTTGCCTAGTGATTACCCTATTGGATGGTACAGGTCTAGAGTATACAAGCAACTCCTACACATCAAGAAGATAGGAACGGCAACCGAAAAATAGGCAAAGGTTATATCCAGTTATCCAAGAGTAAACCCCCGAGGCTAGTAAACTTAAGAAGGGGTGCTTAGACTCATTAGTAATCAGAAAAAGGCAAATCAAAACTGCAGTGAGGAAATTAGACCTACAAAATGGCAAAAATTAGCTGGATAATGCAGTCTTTGTTGAAGTTTTGGGGGGTAGGGACTCTCAGGCACTGCTGGGAGGGTGTGTAGACAGACACCACCATTCAGGAGTCCATCTGGCAGTACTTGGTCAAAGTAAATATTGATATATTTGTACCGTACGATCCAGCAGTTCTGCTCCTGAGTAACTATTCCAGAGATATTCCCAATCTGGTCCTTAGAGAGATACCTAAGAATGTTCACTGTAGCCAGGGCCAGCTCCATGGGTGTGCTCTGTGTCGCCATCTTGAAATTCTCAATGTTGTTTTTTTTTTTTTTTTAAAGACATATTGCCCCAGTTCTTGTATTAATTAATTTATTTATTTTTGGCTGTGTTGGGTCTTCGTTTCTGTGCGAGGGCTTTCTCTAGTTGTGGCAAGCGGGGGCCACTCTTCATCGCGGTGCACGGGCCTCTCACTGTCGCGGCCTCTCTTGTTGCGGAGCACAGGCTCCAGACGCACAGGCTCAGTAGTTGTGGTTCACGGGCCCAGCCGCTCCGTGGCAGGTGGGATCCTCCCAGACCAGGGCTCGAACCCGCGTCCCCTGCATTAGAAGGCAGACTCTCAACCACTGCACCACCAGGGAAGCCCTCTCAATGATTTTTGATCAAGGGGCCTTGCATTTCATTTTGCACTGGGTCCTGCCAACGATGTTGCTAGTCCTGACTGTAGCATTATTTGTGGTGGTTAGAAGTTGCCAATCTGGAAGAGTGAAGGATGAAATGTGGTGGGGTAGGGACTTCCCTGGTGGTCCAGTGGTTAAGAATCCGCTTTCCAATGCAGGGGACATGGGTTCGATCCCTGGTGAGGGAACTAAGATGCCACATGCCGTGGGGCAACTAAGCCTGCGTGCTCTAGAGCCCACCACACACCACAACTAGAGAGAAGCCCGCGGGCTCTTCGCGCTGCACTGAAGAGCCCGCACTGCAACAAAAGATCCTGCATGCCACAATGAAGATCCCGCGTGCTGCAACTAAGACCTGATGCAGCCAAATAAATACTTAAATGTGGTGGGGTGTGGGGCTTCCCTGGTAGCGAAGTGGTTGAGAATCTGCCTGCCAATGCAGGGGACGCGGGTTCGAGCCCTGGTCCAGGAAGATCCCACGTGCCGCGGAGCAACCAAGCCCGTGCGCCACAATGACTGAGCCTGCGCTCTAGAGCCCGCGAGGCACAGCTGCTGAGCCCGCGTGCCACAACCACTGAAGCCTGCACGCCTAGAGCCTGTGCTCCTCAACGAAAGAAGCCACCGCAACGAGAAGCCCGTGCACCGCAACGAAGAGTAGCCCCCGCTCGCCGCAACTAGAGAAAACCCACGTGCAAAAATGAAGACCCAACGCAGCCAAAAAATAAATACATAAAATTTTTTTAAAAAGAAATAGGTTTCTTATTATTCTCTTATCTAATGTAACCTTTAACCTTTAACCCAAGAGAGTAATTTCAGTGTGTTTGCAATGTAGGTTTGTTATAGGAAATGGCACTGGTTAATATGTTATAGGTAACTGTGTTTTTATTTCAGAGTTAAACTATGTTTGTTATAGTTCATAAGACAGGTTTCCACCGCCGTGTGGAAGTAGAGCGTTCCTGTGAAATCTTTCATAAGCCAAAAAGGTGTAAAGTGAAGAAGCCTTAGGACTCATCATGCTAACGGATACTTAAAATAAATCGAGATAAAACACAGGCGCTCACAGACACAGTCCAGAGCTATGCCAGCTTGACGCTGCGATGCTGAGTGTGGTTTCCAGGCAAGGAGCTTGGCGGAGCCTCTCTCAGTGCTCAGGGTGTCCCCCCACGCCCACCCCGCCGTCTCTGTAACGGCTGCTGCAGAACAAAAGCTGAACGCTATTTTCGATTTTCACCTTTTTCCTAAAAGCAAAAATCCTGTTAGGATTTCTCCTGGTTCATGGAAACAGGTGCTAACGTAGGTCTTCAGTAAAAGCCAATTGGTGGAAAGCGAACTTTCAAAAAGTGAGGGCTACATCACTGCTTTTGATATAATTAACCCAAACAATATAAAAACCGTGTAGGATCTCCAGGAATAGGAAAAGCGTTTCTTCTTTGCAGAGGTTTACGCAAATTTTTTAACCGAATAATGTGACCCACAATGCAAAATCTCTTTCATGACACTATGAACATACAGTTCAAGGAGAAGGCAAGACAAATGGCTTCCTTTTTTCATTGTTAATACTTTTATTTAAATGGTCATTTATCTTTTTTATTGTGGTAAAATATACATATCATACATTTTACCGTTGTAACTATTTTTAAGTGTACAGTTGGTAGCATTAAGTACCTTCACATTGTTGTGCAAACATCGACGCTATCCATCTCCAGAACCTTTCCGTCAGCCCTGATTGAACAATAACATCCCCATTAAACAGTAAGTCGCCGTTCCCACCTCCTTCCAGCCCCCATCATTCTATTTTCTATCTCAATGAATTTGCCTGCCTACATATTTCATATAAATGGGATTATATAGTATTCGTCCTTTTGTGTCTGGCTTATTTCATTTAGCATAATGTCCTCAAAGGTCATCCCTGTTGTAGCAAGTATCGGAATTTCTTTCCTTTGTAAGGTTGGATAATATTTCATTGCATGTATAGGCCACAATTTGTCACCATTCATCTGTCCACGGACACTTGGGTTGTTTCCACCTTTTGGCTATTGTGAATACTGCTAAGAACATTGGTACACAAATATCTGTTCAAGTGCCTGCTTTCAGTTCTTTTGGAAGTGGAACTGCTGGATCTTATAGTAATCACAAATGGCTTTAACATATGAAACAATACTCAACTCAAGAGAAAGGAGAATTAAAACTCTGAGGGAAGTAGCTTTCATGCATAAGACTGACCGAGGTCAGAAGGCCGTTCACAGCGTTGCTGATGAAGGTGCGCTGGGATGGGGCGCGCTGGAGCTCACTTTTTCATCGTGTTCCCTTTTTGTCCCTGTTGGCTTATATTTCTTTGTGCACAGTGATGCCTATTCCCGCACTCCGTGGTGTTGACTTCAGCTGCCCGGCCAGAGTAAGAGGCGGGAGCCATTTGGTTCCAGGCCACCTCCCCGGATTCCTGGGCACCCCACTGAGGTGGGGGAAGGACTCCCACCAACCTGGCCCTGGTCCCTGCGGTGTCCCGGAGGCTGGAGGGAGCGCTTCCAGCTGGCACCTGCAGCCGGCATTGCAGACCTCCCGGGCGTCCTGCGCTGACTGCCCTGGGTGGGGAGGTCACAGTAGCCTGGGGCGTAGGGAGCAGGGCCCTGTCCTCACTCGCAGTGTGGAGGGGCCCTGGGTTACCCCATCCTCCTCTTCAGAGGCTGCTTGGGACTGGGAGGCCACCAGGGACCCCCCCTCACAACTTCAACACCACGCCCTGCCGGCAGGTCACCCTGTTTCTCCAGCAGCTCTGGGGGTGGCCTGGACAGTGCATCGGTCAAGAGTTGTTTTTTGTTTCTTTTGGCCATGCCCATGTGGGATGTGAGATCTTAGTTCCCCAACCAGGGATCAAACCCATGCCCCCTGCAGTGAAAAACGCAGAGTCTTAACCGCTGGACTGCCAGGGAGGTCCCCAAATAACTATTTTAAAGCCCCAATGACACCACCATCTCGTCAAAGCTTTCCTCCTCTTTAATGGTTAATTTTTCTAACTGATGGACCCTCATTTATCAGTGGCTTTGTGTTGGTTCAGGCAGTTCCCCCATATCATTCTCACCTACTTCGTGACTTTCCAGCATCTTTTGCAGGATTTCCATTTCCATTTTGCAGTCATTTGCATTATTATTTTACAGCATTCGCTATCCAGTCACCAGCAAGAGACTGGCCACTGAAGCACCCTGGGTAGGGGGTCTGCACAGAGCCATCCATCGGGGTTCTCAGGAGGGGGTGATAGAGCGGTCAGGTCATCGTTGAATGGCTTGGGCTTGATGGCTGTGGCTGCCCTGCGCATCTTCATGACAGCAAGACTGCAGATGGTGAGCACCGGGTTGGACGCTGACCAGCCCTCTCCTGCGGGAACCAGCACTTACCACGTTCCATCAACAGCCCTGTTCTCAACCTTGGCTGCACATTAGAATGAACTGGGGAACTTTCAAACAACTCCCATGCCAGGGCCCCCACTGAGACATTCTAACATAATCTGTCCGGAGTTGGGCCCAGGCCGAGGTTTATGGGGTTTTTTTTTGCAGTACGCGGGCCTCTCACTGCTGTGGCCTCTCCCGCTGCGGAGCACAGGCTCCGGACGCGCAGGCTCAGCGGCCACGGCTCACGGGCCCAGCCGCTCCGCGGCACGTGGGATCCTCCCGGACCGGGGCACGAACCCGCGTCCCCCGCGTCGGCAGGCGGACTCTCAACCACCGCGCCACCAGGGAAGCCCCGAGGTATTTTTTAAAAGTGTTCCAGCTGGTTCTAAAGTACAGCCAGGGTTGAAAATCGAGTGACTGAGTGAGGAGGAGCTGGAGGACCACATGGCAGAGATCGGCATTTTGGCCAGCAGTGGCCATAGGCGCACTGCTTGGCTGCCGGTTACCCTCTACCTGGGAGGCTGTATTAGTTGGCTAGGGTTGCCATAACAAACACCACAAGCTGAGGGGCCTAAATAAGAGACATTTATTTCCCCACAATTCTGGAAGCTGGAAGTCCAAGTTCAAAGTGTCATCAGGGTTGGTTTTTTCTGAACCTCTCTCTTTGGCTTGTAGATGTCCATCTTCCCCTCGGTCTTCCCTCTGTGTGTGTCTGTGTCCTAATTGCCTCTTCTTATAAGGACCCAGTCATACTGGATTAGGACCCATTCATATGACCTCGTTTCACCGTAATGACCTCTTCAAAGGCCCTGTCTCCAATACAGTCACACTCTGAGGTACTGGGAGTTGGGACTTCAGCATAAGAATTGGGCGGGGGGCACGCAGCGTAGCCAAGAACAAGAGTAAACCTGGGCGGGTCTGGGGCAGGCAAGGAGGAAGTTGTGCCCAGACAGGGCAGCTCAGTGCATCTCCCACACCTTACCAGGATGGGGGCTGTTTGCGGATGCAGAAAGCAGGTACTCAAACCGAGAGCCATTAGCATCCAGGTGTGTTCCCAGGGCTGTGTGTGGTGGGGCAGGCTCAGCTGGCTTCCTCCCCGAGGGCTCTGGGACGACAGGGCCTGGGAAGAAGTCTGTCCGTGTGAGCGTGACCCACACAGGTGTGGGGGACCACTTCCAGGGGCTTCTGAGGAGGGTCTATGCTTGTCTCTGGGCCTTTCTTGTTCCATTTCTTTCTTTTCTTTTCTTTTCTTTTCTTTGGCCACACCACACGGCATGCGGCAACATAGTTGTTCGCGGACCAGGGATCGAACCTGCTCCCCCTACGGTGGAAGCGTGGAGTCTTAACCATTGGACCGCCTGGGAAGTCCCCTCTTGTTCCTTTTCTACCTGCAGGGCCTGCTCCAGACCTCTGGCAGGTCCTTCCTGGTGGCAAGGCCTTCACTCAGTGCTCTTATACCACTGGCTGAGACTCAGGAACCAGAGAGAAGCCAAGTGGAGCTCCTTTGTTTGATGGGAAAGGGTCTTGAGTGCCCCAAGCAGGGATGGGGGGAGGCGGTCAGAGCCTTATGCCACTGGCTCTCAAAGTACAGCAGACTTTGGAATTTCTGGAGGGTGTTTGTAAAAATGCAGAGTTCCAGGCCTCACCACCAGGGGTCTTCTCCATTGAAAGTGTGTTCCAGCAGGGTAAGGATTTTTTTCTGTTTAATTTGTGGCTGACTCCTCAGCTCCAAGACAGTGCCTGGCATAGAAAGCAGTCAGGAATGATCTGTGGAATGATTTGGTAGGCCATGGCATGGCCTGCAAATCTGCATTTTTAAAGCTTCTCAGGTGTTTCTGTTGTACGGGGGCCCTCCCCCCACCCCGAGAGCTGTGCCCCCTTCTGCACTTGGGGGCGTCTCTGCCGAATGTCTGCTTACGACAGCGACACCAGGACCTTTTCATCAGAGCACCCTGCCGGTGAGGCCACCTGCTCAGCCTGGGCTGTGGGGCAGCCCTGGGGGTGGGTGGGTGCTGGGAGGGGAGGACAGGGAGCAGGTGGCCACTCGGGACGGCACCCGAGGGGACCGGAGCGAGACCTCCCAGGAGGCGCCCTGTTGCCAGAAAGCTGACAGCGCTTCCTGAGTATCAGGGGATGGAGATGGAGCCCTGCGCTGCCTGCTGAACCCCACACCCCGTACAGCTCAAGGTCTCACGTCCCTCCCGCCCAGTCCAGGCTGCCTGGGGGGTGGAGGTCGGGGCCTGGAGAGTGCCCTCATCTGCCCCGGAGAAAAGAGGAGTCCTCCTACCCCGCAGCAGTGGTGAGTGCTTCCTCCCCTCATGACCACCTAACCACCTGCCTTCTCCCTCCCAGCCCACAGGGTAAGAATAAGCCACCCTCCTTACGCCCCCCCCAGTGAAAAGGCTGGCTGCACTCGCCCCCTCCACCCCCCAGGTAACAATCGTGGGTGCTCCTGCCTCCCTCACTCAGAGCAGTGGTGGGTCCTTCCTGTCGTGGTCCGAACGCGAGTTGGAAAAGAATTTCCAGACATAAGGCAGAATGTAAAGAAGATAGAATTTATGAGAGGGAAGGTCGCTGCCAGAACAGAGGACCAACTTCCTAGCAGTCTGGGAGAGTCGAGTCTGAACGTGTGCTATTGATCACTTTTCATAGCCAGAAAACAAAGGAATGGTCTGAGGTGAACATTGCTTTTACTGATTGGTTAAGGAACATATACCTTCCTCTATAGGGTGGGAGTGGGACAGGGCAGACGCCTTTCCTTGTTTGGGACAGGTCCCATCGCCCAGGTGGGCTCAGGAATTTCGTAACCATGGTAACATGGTAGGGAAGGTGATTAAGAGTCTGGTAGGGGGTGTAACGCTGAAACTTTTTCAGGCAGGGTCGTCCTTTGTCCTTGAAGCACCACACTTCCCTCTGTCCCCACCCCAGCAATGGTGTGGCCTCGTCTCTTCCCCTTCCTCCCGCTTCCTAAGGTCACCCCACTTCTGCACAGTGAGTCCTGGGGTCCCCAGCACCGGTAAGTTTAGCGACCACACAGTAAACAACCTGGGTGCTGGAGAGAAAGTCAGGCTTTCCAGGACCTGATGGCAAGACCGCTTTCTCCCATGGGACTTAATAAAGGGATATGAATTTATGGGCACCAGGGGCTCCATTCATTAGGCAGATTTTTTTTTAGTATTTATTTATTTATTTGGCTGTGCCTGCTCTTTTTGTGTGTGTGTGTGTGTGTGTGTGTGGTACGCGGGCCTCTCACTGTTGTGGCCTCTCCCACTGCGGAGCGCAGGCTCCGGACGCGCACGCCCAGCGGCCATGGCTCACCGGCCCAGCCGCTCTGCGGCACATGGGATCCTCCCAGACCGGGGCACGAACCCGTGTCCCCTGCATCGGCAGGCGGACTCTCAACCACTGCGCCACCAGGGAAGCCCTGTGCCTGCTCTTAATTGTAGCATGCAGGATCTTGGTTGCCGCGTGTGGGATCTTCAGTTGCAGCATGTGGGATCTTTAGTTGTGGCATGCAGGATCTAGTTCCCTGACCAGAGATCGAAGCTGGGCCCCCTGCATTGGGAGCGTGGAGTCTTAACCACTGGACCACCAGGGAAGTCCCAGGCAAGTGTTTTTGAACATCTCATGTTCCGGGAATACGGCAGATAGGGTCAGGGCGCGTGCCTGGAGAGACTCAGAGGTGCAGCTCTGCAGTGGTAACCGCGGGACCCTGAATGTGTGTCTCTTATGTTTGGATTTGACCATGAACTTCAAATTCTCCAGGGTTGGTATGACCAGCATTACTGGGGTTTGGCTGGCCTTGAGCTAAAAGAACAGTGGTCTGTGTATCTTCCATTGATCCTTCCCAAATATTTGTTGAAATTTAAGGCAGTGGCCAGTTTTCCAATATTTGGATTTGCATTGCAGTGAGCAGCTGTCTACCACTCTTGCAATTAGCCTGCAGAAATCTTTTTCTGTTTGGGGATTTGCTTCCTTAGTATATGCACTTTGGGGAGAGGGAGGGGTGCTTGGATCAAAGAGTGTGCATCAGTGCCTTCAGCATTCCCACAACTAGCTTCTGGAACATCCCCCGTTCAACACGCCCCAAAATGTCCTGGTGACGGTGAGATAGAAATTTTGGCTCTGCTTCACTTGCCTTAAACTGAGAAAAGAGAAATTAGAACCACATCAGAAGGTCCAAAATATATGTGTGTTTACACGCAGGAAAATGTCTCCAAGGTATAGACCGGAGTATTAAGAAGAAAAGTAAGATGCTATATTTGTATGTGCTTATATGCATTAAAAAACTCAGAAAGTCATGTCTTCCTGATTCCTCAATTTCCCCAGCAGTTCCGGAGCCTAGAGTTTAAGATAAGCCTGAAAAGCGCTGAAGTAAGCCTGTTGCCCAGCACACTCTGACGATGTCCACACTTCTACCAACCCACCAGGCAGGAGCACCCCCAGAGGGTCATTTAGTTCAGTGGGGAGAGCCCTGTCTGACCCTGCTCTCGTATATCATACATCAGAGACCCACGTCCCATGTATCAAAGGAAGGGGTGACAGCACCAAGGGAGAGGCATGTAAGGGTCCCTCTGCTCTTGAGTTCTTTCATTCTAAGCTGGAATTGTGGAGACTAGGGGTCTGCCCCCTCCCCAAGAGGCAGGAATGGGGACAATTTGGGGCTGAGCTTGGAGCCTGGCCCATTTGACAGATGAGGAAACTGAGGCCCAGAGAGGAGAGGGACTTGCCTAAGGGCATGTGGCCATTTACCAGGAAGCCGGTCGCAGCTGTGGTGTCTCGGCATCTCCCCGGGGCTCCTGCTGGCTCCCGGCACCCCAGCGCAGAGGCAGGGGCTCATGTGTCCCTCTCTGGCCCTTCTCCTCCAGGAAACCCTCAGCTCCTCAACCCCCAGGGAGCTCTTCCAGCCCCGGGTGAAAGGGCCCAGCTGCTGCAGGAGAGGAGGTCCTCCACCGGGTGCCCAGAGATGGTGCAGGCCGGGCCCCTGAGGGAGGTCTGGGCCAGCAGCATGGGTGCTGGAGCAGAGGGCTCTCCAGGGAC